>NC_091617.1:148129802-148432441 GCF_027580195.1 Bos mutus | reverse complement strand
GTCCATACCATTTCTGTCCTTTATCGAGCCCATCTTTGCATTAAATGTTCACTTGGTATCTCTGATTTTCTTGAAGAGACCTTTAGTCTTTCCCATTCTGTTGTTTTCCTCTATTTCTTTGCATTGATCTCTGAGGAAGGCTTTCTTATCTCTCCTTGCTATTCTTTGGAACTCTGCATTCAGATGCTTATATCTTTCCTTTTCTCCTTTGCTTTCAGCTTCTCTTCTTTTCACAGTTATTTATAAGGCCTCCTCAGACAGCCGTTTTGCTTTTTTGCATTTCTTTTCCTTGGGGATGGTCTTGATCCCTGTCTCCTGTACAGTGTCACGAACCTCCGTCCATAGTTCTTCAGGCACTCTATCTATCAGATCTAGGCCCTTAAATCTATTTCTCACTTCCACTGTATAATCATAAGGGATTTGATTTAGGTCATACCTGAATGGTCTAGTGGTTTTCCCTACTTTCTTCAATTTAAGTCTGAATTTGGCAATAAGGAGTCCATGATATGAGCCCCAGTCAGCTTCCAGTCTTGTTTTTGCTGTCTGTATAGAGCTTCTCCATCTTTGGCTGCAAAGAATATAATCAATCTGATTTCAGTGTTGACCATCTGGTGATGTCCATGTGTAGAGTCTTCTCTTGTGTTATCGGAAGAGGGTGTTTGCTATGACCAGTGCGTTCTCTTGGCAAAACTCTATTAGCCTTTGCCCTGCTTCATTCTGTATTCCAAGGCTAAATTTGCCTGTTACTCCAGGTGTTTCTTGACTTCCTACTTTGGCATTCCAGTTCCCTATAATGAAAAGGACTTCTTTTTTGGGTGTTAGTTCTAAAAGGTCTTGTAGGTCTTCATAGAACCGTTCAACTTCAGATTCTTCAGTGTTACTGGTTGGGGCATGGACTTGGATTACTGATATTGAATGGTTTGCCTTGGAAACAAAGAGATCGTTCTGTCGTTTTTGAGATTGCATCCAAGTACTGCATTTCGGACTGTTTTGTTGACGATGATGGCTACTCCATTTCTTCTAAGGGATTCCTGCCCACAGTAGTAGATACAATGGTCATCTGAGTTAAATTCACCCATTCCAGTCCATTTTATTTCGCTGATTCCTAGAATGTCGACGTTCACTCTTGCCATCTCCTGTTTGACCACTTCCAATTTGCCTTGATTCATGGACCTAACATTCCAGATTCCTATGCAATATTGCTCCTTACAGCATCGGACCTTGCTTCTGTCAGCAGTCGCATCCACAACTGGGTATTCTTTTTGCTTTGGCTCCATCCCTTCATTCTTTCTGGAGTTATTTCTCCACTGATCTCCAGTAGCATATTGGGCACCTACTGACCTGGGGAGTTCCCCTTTCAATATCCTATCATTTGGCCTTTTCATACTATTCATGGGGTTCTCAAGGCAAGAATACTCAAGTGGTTTGCCATTCCCTTCTCCAGTGGACCACATTCTGCCCACTGTCCCTAA
Source organism: Bos mutus (assembly GCF_027580195.1). NCBI lineage: Eukaryota > Metazoa > Chordata > Mammalia > Artiodactyla > Bovidae > Bos > Bos mutus. The sequence goes on along the minus strand of NC_091617.1, from coordinate 148,430,969 downwards.
GCCCTAGCAGCTACTAATCCTGCTAATCTTTAATCCCAATAATGTATTTTCTGTTTCCATGGATTTGCCAATTCTAGATATTTGTTGTAAATGGAGTCATCCAGTATGTGGCCTTTTGTATCTGGCTTCTTTTATTTAGCATAATATTTTTAGCATTTATCCTTGTGGTAGCGTGTATCAGTGTCTAATTTCATTTTATGGTTGAATAATATTTCATTGTATTAGTAGACCACATTTTATTTATCTATTATTCATCAGTTGGTGGACGTTGGCTTGGTTCCACCTTTTGTCTGTTGTGAGTAATGCTGTTTTTGTGTGGACAAATGTTTTCAGTTCTCTTGAAACCCAGAAGTAGAATTGCTAGGTCATATGGTAGCTTTGGGCATATCCGTGGCTCAGTGGTAAAGAATCCACCAGCACTGCAGGAGACCCAGGTTTGATCCCTGGGTCGGGAAGATGCCCTGGAAGAGGGCATGGCAGCCCATTCCAGTATTCTTGCCTGGAGAATCCCATGGACAGAGGAGCCTGGCGGGTTACAGTCCATAAGGTCACAGAGAGTCGGACATGACTGAAGTGACTGAGCACACATGCACACACATGGTAGCTTTATGTCTAAGTTTGAGGAACTGCTAAACTGCTTTCCACAGTGGCTCTACCATTTTACAATTACACCGGCAATGTTCTATTTCCTTCACAGCCTTGTCAACACTTGTTACTTTCTGTCTTATTTTAGCCATATTTGTGGGGATAAAATGGCATCTTATTGTGGTTTTGATATTCATTTCCCTGATAGCAAATGGTGAGCATCTTTTCATGTGCCAGCTGGCCATCTGAATATCTGCTTTGGAGAAATGACTATACACATTCTTTCCCCATGATATAAAATAGGGTTCTGCAGAGAAACAGAACCAGTAGGGTGTACATACAGAGATTTATTATGAGCAATTGTCTCATGAAGTTATGGAGGCTAAGATGTCCCACTCCCTCTGCGAGTTGGAGAGCCAGGAAAGCCAGTGGTGTGGTTCAGTCTAAGTCCAGAGGCCTGAGAAGCAGGGGGCCTGATGGTGTGAGTTGCAGTCCAGGAGCCAGGGAGGACCCGTGTGCCAGCTCCTGCAGTCCTGCAGTAGGCAGGTTCTCCCCCTCTGTCTTCTGCTTGGTTCAGGCCCACAGTGGGTTAGGTGATGCCCGCCCACATTGGGGAGGGCACTCTGCTTTTAGTACCAATTCAAAATGCTAATTTCATTCAGAAGCATCCTCAGAGGCTACCCAGAAATCTTGCTTAGCTAAACAACTGGGTAACCTCTGAGCCAATCGAATTGACACAGGTTGATGACATAATCACCACACCCATTTTAGATTGGATTTGTCTTTTTGTTGTTGAATTATAAGAGATCTTTATATATGCTAGATGAAAGTCTCTTATGGACATGTATCTTTATATTAAAAACAAACAGAAGCACTTACGTCAAACAGCAATAAAAATATGGCTTATTCTGGACCCTGATGAATAGGAAACAGCATGAATTTTATCATCAAGGCCTAATAGATTATATAATTATTGTCTGTACTAAAAAAAAAATTAACTTTAGAACACTATTGAGTTTATTTAGATTTAGTGTTTTCTAAGTTTCAGTCTTTTTTTTTGGGGAGAACGCTAATGTTCATTTTATTTTTTTAAATGATGAAAAGTGCTAGTAGGGACAGAGAGGAGTTCAGGGAAAATTTAAAGATTTCTTTTTACCTCGTTAAGTTTTTTACATGAAGGATTACAGAATTTTGGTAAAGAGTATATTAAAATGACATGTTGTTCCCTGGATGTATATATAAGTATGTGGCTTTTTTCTGATCCTAGTTCAGTCAAAGAGTGCGGATCCTTTGAAATCAAAACATCAGTTGGACTTAGAGCGTGCCCATTTCCTCGTGACACAAGCTTTTGACGAAGATGAAAAAGGGAATGTTGAAGATGCTATAGAACTGTATACAGAAGCTGTAGATCTCTGTCTGAAAACCGTATGTATAATAATACTTACAAGTTAAGTTTGGTGGAATTGTCCTAAGAAATTTCTCCCCTTACTAGTGAATTTTATGTAACAATTCGTTAAAAAAAATCCTGTTATTATACATGTAACTTAAGTTACTCCTCATTAAAAGATAATGGGATATGTATATATGTGGCTGAGTCCCATGACTTTCACATGAAACTGTCACAACATTGTTAATTGGCTATACCCCAATACAAAAATCAGTTTTAAAAAAAAGCTAATGAAGAGTAGAATTAATAATGGATTTTTAACACCTTGTTAAAAATTTGACAGTGTTAATTGAATCACTTGGCAATTGTCTTTTAAATTACAGGTAGCATTTTTGACCATCTTACACTCCTATAACTAAAATTAACTTATTACAGGAAGAATTCATCACAATCTGTGAATTTAAAATAAAGTTCCTGTGAGAGGGATGAATTAGAAGTTTGGGATTAACATATACACACTACTGTATATGAGATAGATAAATGACAAAGACCTACTGTGTAGCACAGGGAACTAGACTCAATATCTTACAATAACAATGGAAAAGAATTTGATATAACTGAATCAGTCTATTCTACACCTGAAACTATTGTAAATCAACTATACTTCAGCTTTTTTTAAAAAGGGAAAAAAATTTGGTTTGTCATAATAAAAAACAAAGCTCTTCCCCCTTTTATTCAGTTTGATACACTAAGAAATCAGTTAGTGGCTCTGGAGAGCTGTATTAATTTACAGTGTGGAGTCTGCTGAGTGATCTTTACTGCTCCCTGAGGACAGGCATTCAGCTCTAAGAGTCATCCGGTGCGTAAGAGCGAGCAGTGCACTGATAGGAGGGTGTGGGGCGGTAGAGAGTGGGGTTGTCAGTATTGTTCCGAGGCCCGGCTCTTTGTCCCAGGTCTCTTATCCAGAAGAACCATCTAGCCTCACATCTGTAGGTACCTGAGACTGCTGGTAAGTGCTGGGGGTTTGGTTTTAGTTCTGAACAGTGCCACGTTATAATTCGACATCTGCACGCGCAGCAAGGTGATAACCACCGCAGGTCTGGTTACCTTCCATCCCGTGCACTGACCCCCTTCTCCCATTTTGCCCGTCCCCAGCACCCTCCCCTTCCCCTCTGGAATCCACTAATGTGTTCTCTGTGTCTGCATTTGGTTTATTTTGTTTATCTGTTTTGCTTTTAGACTCCACGTATAAGTGGAGTTCTGAGGTCTTCTCCTGACCTGTTTCAATTGGTGCGGTAACCCTGCTCTGCCGGGGCTCCTGCTGCCCAGCCTTCTGCCACACCGAGATTTTTCAGTTGTGTCCCACTTACCACCGTCCACATTAAGTGGTCCTAGGGTTTACCTCAGTGATGAGTTTCAACACAATTTTAAGTGATACCTTTAAGGATAAAAATAAAGTGTCTTGGTTTATTCTCATAATTTTTAGAAGTATAATGTGCATTGTAAAATTTTTCTTGCTTAGAAATATCATGGATCAAGCAGATTAATAATTATGCTTCAGAATGTCTGTCTCTCTTTTTCTTAAGTCTTATGAAACTGCTGATAAAACTCTGCAAAATAAGCTGAAGCAGCTGGCTCGGCAGGCACTAGACAGGTGAGTTTGGCTCCTCAGCTTTGGTCCCCTCAGCATATGGTGTAACTTCAGTGTGACGCGGAGCTCGCGGTAACAGACCTGACATCCAGAGCAAGTCTGCCTTCTTTCTCTGCGTGAATTTGCTCCTCCCTAGTTTCCCTGCTGCTTTTTTCCCTATGTCATTTTGGCTCATTGGATGGTAAACTCCTTAGGGGAACAGAGAGCTAATTCATCGCTGTGTCCTCATCCCTGCTCTAAACTCAGAAAGTAACAAATCAGTCAAGAAATGTTTCTCTTAGTTTTTGCTGTGTCTAAAAATGGTTATGGTATTTAAAATGGAAGACTTCCCTTGTGTTGTATAATATGAAACTTCTGAAGAGAAAGCTTGAAGAGAGCCTTCCAGAGCCACTACTAGAAATGGTAACGTTGAGAATGAGCCAGTCATTCACATACCCCACATCATACATGCGTGAAGCTCCCTTAACTCTTTGCTGGAATGTCAGCTTCTCACTAAGGCCTATGCTCACCATTCTGTTTAAAATTGAAATCTCCTCTGGCTCTTCCATCCTGTTTGCTCTGTTGTAATATTCTTTCCCATAACTCTTTACTGTTTTCTAAGGCATATAAAATTGATCAGTTTATCATATTTGTTATCAGTGTGTGTGTCTTTTCTAAGCCCCGCCCTCCAAATATAAGCTCCATGAGGACAGAGAATTTTGTCTTTGTCCATTGCTGTAACCAAGCACCTAGCAGAGTGCCAGACATCCAGTATATGCTCAGTAGATATTTATTGAGATGAGTATGTTTGCTCAAAGAGAATTGTACCTCTTATACAGACAAAGCATTATAGACAAAGGAAAAGAGTGGAATGGCATTTGCCGGGGTCCAGCCCCGGCTGATCCAGGGTATTCGAAGGGGAGATGGCTTAGGCGACTATTTACATATTCATCAAAGATATAAAGAGTAATAGAATGAGGATAGCTCAGTAGGAAAATTCAGTGGAGAAAAGAGGCTGAGTAGCTTGGTTTATGCGGGAGACCAATAAAACTTCAAGACAAGAAGCTTGCACCACTTACGTAGGCCGCAGGCGTCCTTCCGTTCTCCCGAAGGAGAGGAGACACTGAGGCCTCCCCGGTCGGATCTTAGAAGCCCAGGCATAATTAGTAAGCATGGCGGGTTCCGCGCTCCAGATGGAAACTCAGCCAGAGTGAGAGAGAGAGCGACATGGGGAGACCAGTATTTCAAGAAACTGATCCCAATTCTTTATTTTCCAGAGTCTGTTTTTATACACTGAGATGTTACACAAAAGTCACGCGGGGACAGCAGTCCTGACTTTTATTAAAGTCAGGTGCTTCACACAAATGTATACAGAGGTCTTAGGGGTGTTACATCATCTTCTGGCCAGGGGGGCCTGCTGACAATTTATGACCCTCCTTGTGACAGTGGTCAGTCAACCAGGACACTTTTTTCTCCAAGGGTGATTATTCTTAAAACAGACGCCACCCAAATAAAGTTACATTCCTATAGGGTGAGGGTGTAGTGGGTTTTAGGAAAGAATTTACTTAGCCTAAGGTCTAACATGATTAATATCAAAGGTTAATACTTATTTCTTCTATGTATTCATTAATGTATGTAAGGGCAGGGGATGTGAAGACCTAGCAGTAAACATTGGCTCAACAAATGAAAAACCCTTTACCAATACAATTTCTAATTAGCCCATTATACTTATACTAATAGTTTTCTAACTTCTCTAAAGAACCTTTTTTTTAGAAGGTTTAAAGCATCTCATGCCTCTCACGGTTGGGAGGCTGTGAGCAATCACATGTGGCCGGACAAGCCTGTCAGGCATGCTAGAGAACCTTCAGAGGAGTTTGTAGGTTAAAACACTCTTGTCACGCCCAGGAGTTTTTATTAACTGGAGCTCTAAGTTAACTCCTTCTCTGAAAGAGGTGGTGGGGGACAGCCCCCCGTAAAGTCAGAGGTGTAGGTGAGAGCACAAAGTAGTAAAGTAGGCAGGCTCTGGTTATGGGGGTAGACGCTCAAGGATTTCCAGGGGGACTCCTGAGGCTCGATCCCGCCTTTGCGTATGTCGAGCCTCCTTCCTCATGACCTTTGCCATGGGCGGAGTACCTCACTCTGGCCCCCAGCAGCATTCATAGTTACAGCATGAATTAGTACAGTATCTCCTTCTGAGGCTCAGACTAGGGAGCTGTGCCTCCCCCAGCCCTTCTTTTGCTTTGAGATATGGGGGTCCCCCCTCCTTTTCATTACTGTCATCTAGCATCATTTGTTTCTCCAAATTCATGAAGCTGTGGGCACTTGACATACCATTAGCTTCTCCCTTTGATGTCTGTCACCAGTCAGAGTCAGGGATGGCCCCTGCTCCCTGTGTGGGTAATTCATCTCGTATTCTCTGGGTGCGCCCTCAGCACAGGGACACGGGTCAGTCACAAACGCTTCCTGTGAGGATTAGTTGAGAAGAATGAATACAGTCTAGGGAGAAGATAGCATGACATTTTTATCTGTATACAGTTTCAGAGTGTTAACAAGACTGCGAAATCGCATATAAGGACCTCAGATTAAAAACTTCTGTCTTTTAGCTTATTAGTTCTTTGACAGGACAAAGTCCAAAAGCCCTTAAATGCCAGGTGAGGTCTTCCGTGATCCAGTCCCTGCCCCTGGCCTCGTTTCCTCGCTTGTGCACTGTTCACAGGGGCTCCCTATGTTCTTTTGAAATCACTGTAACTCCCTCCACTGTTTCACAGATCTGCGCATTTGCTCATGCTCTTCTCTCTACTTAGAACCTTCCTAGCTCCCCAGGTCAACTCAGAGTTCAACGCCGAGTGCAGCTCAAATGTCAGTTTGAAAAAACACTCCCTGACTTGCCCTCTTCCTATCATTAAGTTAGTAACTTCTGTGCATTCACCTGCGTGGAATGCTTCCAGCCTCACATCCCACTTCTGATGCAACTGTCTTTCCCTGCAAACCTAGGAGTACCTTGAGAGTAGGGATTGTTCTATACATTCTTATATACCCCTTACCTTTCATAGGCTCTGATAATGCTCTAAGTGCTAAATTAGTGTTGTCAATAAAATGTTTGCAAAAATATCTTACCTCTGGGAGTAGCTTAAGTAGTGAACTATTGACTAGAATGTAAGAATTTTAGATGGTAATTTTACCTTAGGGATGCTTGACTGTTCTCAAATACTGTGTTCAGAAGAGCTTAAATGTGAGGAGAAAAACTAGAATGGTGTTTTTGTACCTCTATTATAGAGCAGAAGCATTGAGCGAGCCTTTAACGAAGCAGTCATGCAAAATCAAGGCAACAAATACAAAGCCAAAGCCACCTCCAACAAGAACACACTTTCCACTAGGAACTAATCCCTTCCTTGAAAGACCTCAGCCGTTTATAAGTCCTCAGTCATGTGACGCACAGGGACAGAGATACACAGCAGAAGAAATAGAAGTTCTCAGGTAAATCGGTTTATGATTTGTTGTAATGAACAATTTTGTTAACATCAGTGCAGATAACGTTATGCTTGTTAGGTTTGATGAGTCATACATCTTTGTTGTAATGTGTCACGCCATTATCATGTAATTATAAACTGTCACACAGTCACAACTTGAAATGTTTGAAATTTGTTCTTAATATATTTTGGTATTCGCATTTCCTCTAGATGTATTTTTTTTTTCTGAAAATCTTAACACTCTTCAAAGCGTTGAATAATTTTCAACATTAATTGAATGTTGTTGAATAATTTTCAACATTCAGTATTCAACCAAGTGTTGAATAATTTTAGGGGCAGAGTAGAACTGTGGCAGCCCTTTCATCACCTCTGCAGCCTTGTGATCAGAGCCCTAATTGCTACCTTGAAACAGCAGTCTAGGCCGGTCAGCAAAGGGCAGCCATAAGCTTTGAATACCGTTGTATATTTCTTAAAAGCATTGCAAAAAAGAAAGCAAAAAGAGCCAGGATATGTGACAGAGACCTCATTGCAGAGCCAAAACTATATAGTGTCTGGCCCTTATACAGAAAAAGTTTGCCAACCCCTGGGCTGGGAAGCCAACTCAGTGTCTGGAAGCAGCTCCAGGGGATATTAAAAATGCAAAAGAACAAGATTGTGGAAACCTTTGATCACATCCTGAGCCAGTGCGGCTGCTCCTCACCTGGGCTCTGAACGTCACCCAGCTTAGAGCTGCGTGTGTTGTCAAGTTGCTCTTTCTGTTAGTCTCCTGTAGTTGTGCTGGAACGGTTCCTTCCTCTGTAGCAGCCACCTGAGGGCATTTTTCTCTTTTCCTGCTGAAGTTTCAGTTCCTCTCCTAGAAAAAATGGTGCTATCTGCCTAGAAAAAATTGCTTTTGAAACTGCACAACACAAAGCGGGACAAAAAGAGACACAGGCTAATACCTGTCCAGCACCGTGGCTACTCAGCGTCCACGTGCTCCCTTCTACACGTTTGAAATGCCGCACTACTACAGAACAGCTCTGAGTTTGTACCTAACAGGACGCAGCTGTCCTCCATACAAGTGAAAAGCTCTCCCCATCTCAAGATGAGGATACACACAAATGTTATTCATGTGTTAACTAGCCCTCAAATTCAGTCATAGTCCCACTGTATATTCTTACCTGGAGGCTAAATTGTGAAGTTACTCTGCCACTCCTCCTAAATAAAATGCAGGGAAGGGACAGAAGGAAATAGCTAATATGTACAAATAAACATGTGACAGAAAATAGGAAGAGAATATACAAAGCTGCCACAAGCCACATTTCTTAAATTTGTCAAGAGGCCGTAACTGATATATGTGCCTCTTTCTTTGTCACTACCCATTCCTTAGTCTCATAACCAGAACATATAAAGAATTTATATCCAAGAATCCTTTGAATCCTCAAATAACCAAGTAACTAGGCAATTGCTTTCTTTCTTTAGGCTGAGGATACAACTCGCTTTGTGTCCTGGGGACAGTTTCATTGCCTCTGGTGTAAGCCTGTTTTGAAACAGTTGTTTTGTTGTAAAGGATGGTAGTCTCAAAAGAATAACTTTGGAATTAAATTGGATTAATTGTTTTTTGGTATTCCACTATTTCATGAAAATTTTGCTCAAATAAAGTTAACATTACATGAAATTATCAGTTTAATTTTATTACAATACCATACCTTGTCACTTAAATTTTAAGGAGTTTAAATAAAATTGGTGATTAAGGTTGACTTGACATTTACTTTAGATTTTTTTCTTATTTTTTAATAGGACAACATCAAAAATAAATGGTATTGAATATGTTCCTTTCATGAGCATTGATCTGAGGGAACGTTTTGCTTATCCAATGCCTTTCTGGTAAGTAAGCACTATTGCAGTTCTTGCTTTCAAAATTGTTTTAATTTTTCAGTACTTTTGCCATCTGCTTAAGTCCAATTAAATCCATAGCCTTAACATTAAAATTTGTAATAAAAATTCTGATTGGAAAAGACACAAGGCTGAGGGAAGGAGGTGGGACCACATGGCAAGAGTGCCTCTGCCCTTTTCCTGGTGACAGGACTTGTGGGTCTTCTTTAGGCTGAGGTTATGCTCATAGTGTCTAACATGGATCCCAGTACAAGAGAAGTAAGCAGTGAGTAAATATTCATCTAATTTGTGACAGAATTGCAAGTCAGCCAAGGCATTGAATGCAAGGTGGAGAGAAATGACAGGCTTGTTGTTCACAAGAAGATCCAGTTCAGAAACAGGGTTCATTATGAAGGTGTTAGCATAGCCTTCCAGGACAGTGGCAGCTTATGTCAGGAACCTTAAAATCATTGTTTCAGGACTCCCAGGTTCTAGTCATCCTAAGGAAATTAAAATTGGGCCAAAGATGTCTATCATAAGAGTGCTTATCAGAGTGTTTGTTACAGCAAAAAATTATTAAAACCAACTTGGTATCCAGTAATAGCAGAACAATGGCGTGTTCATATTATTCTGTTACATATTATGTTATCCGCAAAAAAATAACCCTTTGAAAAATATAGGGGAAATGTTTGTAATATAAAAATTTTAAAAGATGGAAAATTATAAATATATAATATCCAAATTTTATTTTTTTCATGTATTTATAGATATATAGAATGAAATGATGTAAAGTGATAGGTCAAAATGTTTACAGTGGTTATCTCTAAGCAGCAAAATTAAGTGATTTACTTTTTAAAACACTTTTATTTTTTGAAATTTCTGCCATTAGCCTATTTATTATCGGAAAGCATCAGGGAATTGAATGCTTATTGTGTGCAGAATACATAAAGACTATAAAAACAGAAGACCTGCTCTCACACTTCTAGTGTTTGTCGTTCTTGGATGGGCAGAAGGTAGACATCTCAAGGCCAGTAAGTTACCAGCATAAGGTTTCACTCAGGCACCTGCACCTATGTGATGCCAGTGGTTGATCTGGATCTAGGGAATGCTTGTATCCAAGACGCTTATAGCCCTAACATTAAGGGCACAGATTCCAGGCCCATGCTGTCCAGCGGCATATCCTCTGGGACACCATGCAAGCTTTGTAATCTGCTTCAGACTTTAATAATAGCATCTACCTTCTGGTGTTACTGTGATGATTAAATGAGTTAATAAAATGTAAAGCACTTACAGTGGTGCTTGTTCTGTAGAAAGCACTTTGTAATAAGAATAAACTGTTAGGAAATAACTATCTTGCTGAATACTAAATTATATAATTTAGCTGTACATTTCAAATACTTTAAAAATGTTTGACCAGTGATTTCACTTCAAGAAACCAATTTTAAAAAGTATTTACAGATCTAGTCAAAGATTTATATAAAAAATAGTTAGCAATATTATTCTACTTATGAAGATGTGAATCAGTTATTCTAGGATGCTCTTAAATGGTAATATCCAAGTAGAGTACAAACTTGTAGCTCCAATCTTTGTGTAACAGATGAAGATAAATCATGTTTTTAGTGCTCATACAACAGAATGTTCCTAGAAAGAATTGTATACACTCATGAACAATCAAGTTTTCAAGAAATTAAGTAACACGGGAAAATGCTTACACTGTAATTAAAAATATAACTGTCTTATAACTATCAAAACATTATAACTGTCTTACAACAGTTATTAAAATGTAACTTCCCTAATTACCTGGAAAATCCCATGGATGGAGAATCCTGGTAGGCTACAGTCCATGGGGTTGCAAAGAGTCAGACACAAGTGAGTGACTTCACTGGCAGAGCTGGGGTTTTACGTTGTGTGTGACCCCTTGCTCTCTGCTTGTCCTGCACATGGGATCCTGGGCTCCATGAGGACAGAGAGCATCTCCCTACACGGTGTCCCACGAGGCAGTGCTCAGTGAATGCTTACCAAGGTAGTTAAATTTTAAGAAAAATCAAGTAAAATTAAATGCTCTAACTGGCAAGATTTTTCCTTTCTTGTTTTCTGGATTATTTCACAGAATAATCAGAAGAAATAGTAACAGTAAACATTTTAAAATTCGGAGATAGCAGACTGATGGCAAAAAAGCTCCCCAGTGTATGAATCTTTGGTTAGAAAAATTCAGTTCAGTTCAGTTCAGTCGCTCATTCATGTCCGACTCTTTGCAACCCTGTGAACCACAGCACGCCAGGCCTCCCTGTCCATCACCAACTCCCAGAGTCCACCCAAACCCATGTCCATTGAGTCGGTGATGCCATCCAACCATCTCATCTTCTGTCGTCCACTTCTCCTCCTGCCCCTCAATCTTTCCCAGCATCAGGGTCTTTTCCAATGAGTCAGCTCTTCACATCAGGTGGCCAAAGTATTGGGAGTTTCAGCTTCAACATCAGTCCCTCCAATAAACACCCAGGACTGATCTCCTTTAGGATGGACTGATTGGGTCTCTTTGCAGTCCAAGGGACTCTCAGGAGTCTTCTCCAACACCACACTTCAAAAACATCAATTCTTTGGCGCCCAGCTTTCTTTATAGGCCGGCTCTCACATCCACATATAACTACTGGAAAAACCATAGCCTTGACTAGACGGACCTTTGTTGGCAATGTCTCTGCTTTTTAATATGCTGTCTAGGTTGGTCATAACTTTCCTTCCAAGGAGTAAGTGTCTTTTAATTTCATGGCTACAATCACCATCTGCAGTGATTTTGGAGCCCCCCAAAATAAAGTCTAACACTGTTTCCACAGTTTCCCCATCTATTTGCCATGAAGTGATGGGACCAGATGCCATGATCTTAGTTTTTTGAATGTTGAGCTTTATCTAATCTTTTTTAGAAAGATTGGATGACTAATTTTTTTTTTCTTTTCTGGCCATGTATTATAAATTATAAAGTATTTTAAATATTTCAAAGTTCTAAGAAAAATTTAGTAATTCAGTGGTGACTTTTGAGAGAACAAGTGTTAAGGAGTCTTGGATTTACTGAATTTGGTTCATATTGGTAGGTTAATAATATTGAGTAATTAGATTATAGATTTGAGTCAGCCTTATTTTTTCTCCTCAAACTTTTGTGATGGCTGTTCTTAGATTCTTCTAAATTCGTTCAGCTCACTGCATGTTAGCAGTCAGGTCCTGATTCTACACAGGTACAAAGTGCTGCCTAGAATGCTAGTGGTTCTGTGCGACATATGAGGTGATCACCAAAAAAGTTTGAGAAGTGTTATATACCGTATTATGCTCTAAGAGATTTCCAGCAAATACTGGCTTATTAAAGGTTTAGAGGTGTCCTTCCAATGGAAAAAAAAGGAAAAATACTTCAGGAGTTTTCAGATCACACATCACCGCAAAACCCTCTTGTTCCTAATGTCTGTCAACATTGTGTTTTTAAAAACACATATTTTTTTCAGGTTACGTATCATTCACCTTATATCATCCTATAAATCTTTCAAAATCAGATTTGTTGCCCTTGCTCTAGAAGCACTTTGAAGAATGGCAGACTTAAACTTTTGTGCCGTACATTAATTATAGAGAAATACTTCACGTGTATTCCCTACACATTTTGAGTAGAGAGTAACGGATAAGATGCTGGATTTGGCACCAAAGACCTGGAATCAGATACCCTTTCTTCTGTGTCTTAGCTCAGCAGTGCCACAGATTATTTGATCACTTAAAACTTTTTCTAAAAAGTTTGCTGTAATAGAATTGTTTTGAAGGTCAAATGAATAAAATATGTAAAATATTTTGTGTGATGCCTAGCACATGTTTGGTGTGTGGGTACATGCTCAGTCGTGTCTGACTCTTTGTGATCCCCATGGATTGTAGCCTGCCAGGCCCCTCTGTCCATGAAATGCTCCAGGCAGGAATACTGGAGTGGGTTGCCATTTCCTACTCCAGGAGATAATTCTTTACCCAGGGATCAAACCCGCGTCTCTTGCATCTCCTGCGCTGGCAGGCAGATTCTTTACCACTGTTGCCACCTCTGCGTTAGTCAGTAACTAGGTATTCTCATTATTAGTCCTGCAGAGATGAGTTTGTCAAGAATCAACATAAAGATCTGTAGCTTCCTTGCTTCTTTTGAATGAATCAAATGGCTCCATTTTATTGAAACTGAATTTCTTGAATATAACCATGCTAAATTTAACTCTGAAATTACATTCTTAAAATAAATATAAAAGTGTTTAATTGCTCTTTTGTTGTCAGTTATCTGTGCCCTTTTTTTAAATTGAGGTGGTAATCAGGTTGGATTCAAGATCAAATGTAAAAGGCCAGATTTGACCAGAGAGTGTTTTTAGAATTCGCTATATAGCTGTGATCACTATACCAAAATAAATTCCCTGGGAAATTTAATCTTGTTTTTAAGTCATTTTTTAAGGTTAATTTTATTATTATTATTAAATTTTTATCATCACCTCAGTGATAGATGTGGCAAGTTACCATTATCACCTAAACAAAAAGCTACATTTTCTAAGTGGGTACGACCGGAAGACCTCACCAACAACCCTACGATGATTTATACAGTGTCTAGTTTCAGCATAAAGCAGGTAAACATATATTTTGTATAACTTTACATGAAAAGCTAACATTTTAAAGTTATTTGAATATACATTTGCCTCTTTTTTTTAGATTTTTATTTATTCATATGCATTAGTATGATTGGAGAAATTATTCGTCTCGCATTTGACTTAGACATACTGAGATGTAATAACTCTTGAGCAGTTAGATTTTTGTGCACTCTATTGATATATGCTTGCAGATGAGAATAATTGAGAATCGGAATTTTATATTTGATGAGAGAATAAATAGAGCAGATAGAAAGGTATTGGGCTTATTTAAAACACTTGAGTGGCAGAACAACTCTATGACTTGATTGTAAACTTTATTAATGACATATTAGCCCTGCAGTCATAGATTTTTTCACATTAGTATGAAAATAATGCTCCTGAAATACTGTGATTCAAATTTTTTGATGTGTGTATTGATTTTAATTTGTCATATTGTAATTAACCAACTTTTAAAAAATGCTTGTAATTTTTTGTCATTAAAAAATGTAATTCAATTGAGTTTGCTTTTATTCATGTAAGAATACATCATGCATATTTAATTATTCTAAAGTAACTTAATTGAAATACTTGTTTTTCCCGGGATTTGTACAAACAAAGTATGTGTTAGTTGGCACTATGGCATTTCTATTTATTATTTTCCTATTCAAGCAGCAGTCAAGATATTGTATAAAAAGGCTCTAGATGGAATGCTTAAATACTGTGGTAATGTTGAAATTGCATGAGTAAATGAATGTAGTAATAATTTTTATTAACAGACAATAGTATCAGATTGTTCTTTTGTGGCATCACTGGCCATCAGTGCAGCTTATGAAAGACGATTTAATAAGAAGTTGATTACCAGGTAAGATTTTATATTTGTCCCTTTAGCCCTTTTCATGGAATCTTACTTGGAAATAGAAGCTTAATTTTTGTCTGCACAGAAAAGGCATATCACTTAGAACTGTTACGGCCTTTGAGTGTCAAGCAGATGGTTTGTGAATGTGGAAGGATTTGCTAAGACAATCTAAGAACGTATGCACATATAGTTAGAATAATATAAATGAAATAAATGAGATTGGTCAAATTAAAATCATATCGTATTTATAATTTGACTGTACTATATAGTAGCCACAAGTCTCATGTGGATATTACACACTTGAAATGAGCTAGTGAATATGGATAGGCTATAAGTGTAAAATGGATCAGATTTTGAAAACAACACACACAAAAAATATCTATTGGAAAATGTCTCAAAGTTTTATATCATTTATTGAGATAATGTTTTTAATGGGTTAAATAAGACATTAATATAAGACATACTATATATAATACAGCATTATATAGGTCTGTAATATAGTATAACATAATATATGTAATATTTTTGTTGGCTAGAACAATGTACTGAAATGTTACCATGAAATCCTTTTTCTTTCAATTTTTGGAAGTTTTATTAGCTTAAAATTATTCATTATAAAAATTAAGCATTATAATTTTTTTGTACAGCTTTTCCTGAGTTTTTGTTAAGTCCTGAAAGAACAAAGGTAAATAGATACAGACCTTAGTTTCAAGTCATTTGCCATCTTGGATAAACAAAGCTTGTAAATAAATCCTATGCAGTTTGAGAAAGAAAATTGATACTGATAGTTTCTGCGAGTATCTTACTAGATACTTTTGTTGCTCTATCAGCGCTCTGCTAACTTTATGTCAGAGTTACAGTTTCCTTAGTTGTGGTTAACTGAAATGGTCTCTTTATGTTTTAGAGCCAATAGTAGATTATTTTAACTAGTTTAAAATATATCCACTTACTAGAAAATTTATTAGAGGATATAATTAAAAATGAGCATTTTTAAGAATATTATGAAATGTATGCCCTATTGTATGATCTCGTAAGACATTGTCTTCATTTATTTATATTAAATAAAAACTTTGAGATGAAATTCTTTTTCCATTACAGGTCTATTATAGACAAATATTCTTACATTTATTTTTGTAAAATTACTAAGACAATAGCATATGTCTAAATAAAATTAATATTCTGCATAGTAGTTTATATTGAATATTAACGTTGGTATTTCACCATTTCTTTCCCTTACTAAAGCATAATTTATCCTCAGAATAAGGATGGTGAGCCAGAGTACAATCCTTGTGGAAAGTATATGGTAAAACTTCACCTCAATGGTGTGCCCA
Source organism: Bos mutus (assembly GCF_027580195.1). NCBI lineage: Eukaryota > Metazoa > Chordata > Mammalia > Artiodactyla > Bovidae > Bos > Bos mutus. The sequence continues at coordinate 148,415,234 of NC_091617.1, read as the reverse complement.
GAAAGGTAAATAACGTTTCTCTCCATATCAACCCCTTCTTTCTTCCCTACCTTTGAATCTTAAGTAGAGTCATTAAGAAATGTTATTTATGTAAACATTTAAAAAGTCAGTTTAGTTGATTTTGACTCTGTGATATTATACATATTACTACCAATAACATCATCAATAATAATTAAAAATAAAAAATCATGGCAAGCATAAAGTCTTTTAAAAATGAGTTTGGGAAAATTTATAGAAAGCTCCAAGAAGTAGCATTGAGCTAATGTTTGTTTATCCTTAAAATGAATTTTAATCTGGTGGTCATTTATTACCTTTTTGATTAAAAAGATATCAGACACACTAAGTCCATTAGAATAATTTATGTGTGTAAATCGAGGTGTAAGACACCTTTAATATTGTTTTCCTTTGTGAAATATATACATAGTTTTAAATTGCAAATCTTTCTCTTAAGGATTCCGAACGATGTTGTAAGGGCCTTGCATTGTTAGGATTCTCTAGCTCCTGTCAGCTCATTAAGTCCAGGGATCAACATTAGTATTGCTTGGGAATTTGCTAGGCTTCCCAGGTGGTGCTGGTGGTAAAGAACTCGCCTGCCAATGTAGGAGACGTAAGAGACATGGGTTTGACTACCTGGGTCGGGAAGACCCATGGAGGAGGGCATGGCAACCCACTCCAGTATTTTTGCCTGAAGAGTCCCATGGACAGAGGACATTGCAAATAATTGGACACGACTGAAGTGACTTAGCATTCATGCACATAGGAATTTGTTAGAATTTCTGAACTTGGGCCTCATCCTGGACCTGCTGAATCAGAATACACATTTAAACAAGATTCCACACTGATTCTAGTGTGGGAAGCTTAGAAGTTACTCTCTAGTTGAATAAGAATCAAACTTTGGGGTGCACAGAATCATTTGGAGTGCTTGTTAAGAAAGATTCCTGGCTCCACCCCCAAAGCATCTGATTCAGTAGGTCTGCAGAAGGGCCAGAATTTGCGTATCTAACAGGTTTCTAGGTGATGGTGGTGATGTTGTCTGAGAACAACCTTTCAGAATGATTGCTCTAGTTAATTTCTTAAGGACTAAACAGAATTATTGAGAATGGTTTTCCTGAACTATAATTTGTAAATAATCTCTGGTTTAAAGAATCTTTCAAAATGCAGTTGCATAGTTTCTCTATTAATAAATCAAAATTCTTTTTATTCTCTTGTTTCCCAAATCACTCTATAATGTGAATTAGAGGCTGCATGTTTTTGGTGATTATTTCTCTGCTTCTATATTATTTAAATGTATTATTTAGCCATAATGTTTTACTACTAAGTATAGCATGAATCTTTTTGCAGATTTAGGGTACTGTTGTTATTTCCCTTAGTAGTGAGAGGTCCTTTTGTAAATCATTTTAGATATAAAGTACATTTCTAGAATCCCTAATAATTTTGTTGGTAGATCCATAACATTTTCCAACCAATTGGCTCCAGGTTAATACCTGAGAGGAAGATTAAGTTGTAAACCTTAAGAAAGGCATCACAAAACATTTTATAATTGATCAGTTTCCAGAAATATGAAACTACCATTAACTTAGTAATTGACATAGCATGCCTTTTATTTTATTCAGTATAAGAGGTGTGGAAGTTTTTTGATAGAAAAGATTTTAAGATATTTTGTACCACCCAAAGAAGTTAATATTCTCTTTCTCCAGGTGATAATTGATGACCAGTTACCTGTTGATCACAAAGGAGAATTGCTCTGTTCCTATTCTAACAACAAAAGTGAATTATGGGTTTCTCTTATAGAAAAGGCATACATGAAAGTCATGGGAGGATATGATTTCCCAGGATCCAATTCAGTAAGTAATAAGATGATCCAGACACAGGCTTATGCTACCTAATACGATTATTCTAAGTTTGAAAGATTGTAGATGATGTATTTGGTTTAAATGAAAACATTATCAGCCCCTGAAAAATATTGACCAGCCAGTTGTTATGGGAGTACATGTTTTCTTTTGTAAGATTATTTGCACGTTGTGTAGATTTAGTATTCAGGAAAGCCTGAAGTGTATGTGTCTACTGTTCTGGTGGGATACAGGGCCAAATAAATGTAGTGTACCTTTCCAAAGAACCTCTCAAATCAAAGGGATGATTCATATTGTCATCCTTCTGTGGTTTTTTTTTTAATATATAAATTCAGGCTCAAGGACTTTGGGGTTAGTATTTCCCAACCTTAACACAACTTTATCTGTAAAATCAAGGTATCTGCCAGTGTCCTTTAGTTGTCAACTACAGCCTTACGCCAGAAATTCTTCAGACTAGCATGACTTTAAATTATAACACTGATGAGCCTGTGGCCTTAGAAAAGGTGTTTACCCTTTCTTAGCTTCTTTGCTTGTCTGTAACATGAGGATAATACCCACCTCTCAAGAACTATAAAGATTAAATGAAGTAATATATGCAAATCACCTATTACTCAGTCCTGGTTAGTATCCTAGCCCAGTGCCTGGCCTCCTTCATCCTGCTGCTGCTTATAATGCTAATCAAAGAATATATAGGTCATAGTTAAAGGTAGAAGGATGTTAACAAATTTCTTCCCAGCCTCCATGTTCAGTTTCTCTGTCCTTCAAATATTTTTAGTTTAGCTTTCTCATCCATTGCCTGTTGATTTACCGAGTCAACTGTCATCATCATCATCAAAGCAGTTTTTCCTATTAAATGTTTTGAGTTTTCATCAGATATATCAGTAAATGTATTCTGGAAAAGCAGCAGAGAATGTGAGGAAAAGACAGGCTTGTGCTTAAATCCAGATGGGAATTTGAGTTAAGTAAGAGGTTTATTTTTCTGAAGAAGGAAAATGCAACCCACCCAATAATAAAAGATTTATTATCCCTGGAGAGGGAAATAGCAACCCACTCCAGTATTTTTGCCTGGAAAATCCCGTGGACCGAGGAGCCTGGCGGGCTACAGTCCGTAGGGTCGCAAAGAGTCGGACACGGCTGAGCATACGCATACAAGAGATTCATACGGATAGAAAACAACTTACTACCTTCTGATTTATTCCTATCAGAATCATCATATCAGATCAGTGAGATTTAATAGCGTACCCTGGGGACTTATTTAGGAGCTTGAAAACCACAGTGACAGTCCTAACTGGGTTTATGTTGCAGAACATTGATCTTCATGCCCTGACTGGGTGGATACCAGAAAGGATCGCCATGCATTCAGACAGCCAGACTTTCAGCAAGGATAATTCTTTCCGAATGCTTTACCAAAGGTAAACACTTCTCTCTCTCTCTTTTGTACTAAAAGAGGCCATTTAAGCGCTTCATGTCTTGTTGAGAATGGATACTGCAGAGGCTGTCATTCTCAGTTATTAGGGAAGTTGTGTTTTTAGAATATTCACTTGATGCACTCGCTCCAGCCAGCCCTCAGAGACGCTTGCAATTAATCCAGATGGTAGATAATCCAAAACATTTGGATAAAGGAATATTGGAAAGACTATTTTGTACTTCCTGAGTACTTACCAATTTGAGGGAAGGTGGGAAAAGAGGAGGGTGAGAACATAAAGATAGCTTACGCCTTAAATGGATCATCCATGTGAAGAGCTGGAAAACTGTACAGTAATACACATTCAGTCTTGAAACCAGAAAGCTCAGTGATTTGACGAAGAAAATTATACAGTTTTGGGAGAAATGCATTTGGTATTTTCCATCTTCACCTTTATTTGTAAATCATTTGAAAATTTAGCATTTATTTTTCTTCATTGATAGGTTTCTGAGAATTAGTTTGTCTAAAACTGGGAGGGAAAAGAAATAAATGTGATAGTTTTTTCTGATTTGCTGTAAAATAAAAATGTACTTCTCTGGTGGGTGTTGAAAATAGCCTGTTTTAGAAAAGATTTCCACTTGGTGGAAATTTTGATGTAAAGGAAAGATGGTGTAATCTGAGGTACGGATGTGTTTACCTTTGATTGTTGATCTGTTGGGTCCATTCCAGATTTCACAAAGGAGATGTCCTCATTACTGCATCCACTGGAGTGATGACCGAGGCTGAAGGCGAGAAGTGGGGCCTGGTCCCCACACACGCGTACGCTGTGCTGGACATCAGAGAATTCAAGGTTCCGCCTCACGTTTCATTTCCCTTGCTTTTCTTGTTTGCTAGTAAGACATCGCAAGCATTCCAAATAACATATGAGCTTTTTAAATACTGATAAGTCAAGATTTAGACCAAGTTTGAAAACCGTTCTACCTGTTACATTAAACAACTTGACCTCTCCCATTGGAGGTGATAAATTAAAAGGTGGGAAATGTAAAGACCGTGGCAGTGGCAGTACAGATATTGACAATGCAACAGGAACGTTGTGTGCCTCTTTTTTTTTTCCATAAAAGTAGTAGGGTTGAGGTGAACACATGTCCCTCGAGGCTCTGGGCTGTCTGTTGGGTTTGGGGCTCAGTCACAGTGTCAGACTGTAGAGCCTTCAGTGAATACTTGTGCCCAGATGAAAAATAAGAGGATACCTATGAATAAGAAGCATGCCAGTGGGTTTGCACGTGTTTTTCTAGCAGGCCTTGCACCGTGAGGCCTTTTTCAGGCCCTTTCTCTGTGTTCTGATATTGGCACAGTGACTTTTATTTTTTCTCGTGTTATTGGTTCGTTTTTTTCACTGAAAAATATGTCTGTACAATGGATTAGAAAATATAAAAATCATTAAGGAAAGAGCTCTCTTTCCCTTACAGTATAGAAACTAAGCTGTTTAGTTACTGAAAAGTTTAACTAGCTGTATATTCCAGTTTTCCTGCTTAAACTTACAGAAAGAAGTAGTGATCAATCACCAAGAACAGGGTACTAACTGTGTATTTAAATTGATTTTCTTATGTGGCACATGGAACTATATGAATTATGAAGGCATATGAATTATGAAGGCAGTAGGGATGTGCTGCAACATTTAAAAATTTATAGTCTTAAAGCCACTATTGTGCCACTAACCATTCTGTATAGAATTTTCTCTCCCTTTAAAAGCAGCATAAAAATTGACTGCATAAAGCAAAAAAATAAAAAAATTTATGTGAATTAAACTGAAATATCTGTGTTTGTTTAGGAATGTATCTTCCCACACAAACCAAGTAAAACATTGAGAGTAACAGTTGCTATTATTTAATAATAATTTTACTGTTAGAATATCCTTTGAGATAGATGTTAATGAATGTATCTGGCAAGAGATTTAAATTTAGACAATGAAATAGTTTGAAAGGAAGCTTGAATGTGAGGAAAATTTCTGTAAAGATACATCATTTACTTCAAGAAATAAGTATTTGTTCTGATTGTTTAGAAGAAACTGGAAAAATAACATATTTAAGAGAAAAACAGGTACCTGTGGTTTGACTTGAAAACAAAGCATTAAAAAACTATTAAATTTCGGTGAAGTAAGCTTCTCAAATAATAGCCTTGTTAAGAATCAGCAGCATTATTCACACAGTATCAGTTTGATGTGTCAGTTATTGTGTAGTGATAAAGGTCGCTTGTGTTTTCTGTACTTTAGATCGCGGTGTGATGGCTGTGCAGCCCTGCGTGGGGGACAGCGTGGTGGTGTGATAGTTCCGTACCTCACGGAACAGTCGCCACAGTCACCGGCTGTCCCCATACGAAGCTGTCACAGTGTTATTGACTGTGTTCCCGGCGCTGAACCTGTCATCCCGTTGCCTGTTTGTTTTGCAGCTGCACTTTGTGCCTCTTTATCTGCCTCGCCTGTTTTGCTCACAGTCCCCCACCCCATCCCACTCAGGCGGCCGCCTGTCTTCTTCTGTATCTGTGGATCTGCTTCTGTACTGTTTGCTCATTTGTTCTGTTTTTTAGATTCCACGCATAAGTGAAATCATACGGTATTTTTCTTTCTCTCACAGTTTCACGTAGCATAATACCCCCAAGACCCATGACAAATAGCAAGATTTCATTCTTTTTTAATGGCTAACATTTCATTGTATATATGTATACCGGTTTTGTTTTGTTTTTTTTTATCCATTCATCCGTCAATGGACACTTAAGTTGCTTCCATATCTTGGCTCTTGTATACAGTGTTGCAGTGAACGTTGGTGGGCATATGTGTTTTCCAGATTAGTGTTTTTGTTTTCTATGGACAAATGCCCAGAAGCGAAATTGCTTGATCATATGGCAGTTCTGTTTTTAATTTTTTTGGGGGGTCCCCATACTGTTTTCATAATGCCTACACCCAGTTCACATTCCCACCGAAAGTGCATTTCTTTGCATCCTTGCCAACGTTTGTTATTTGTTGTCTTTTTTACTGTAGCTGTTCTGACAGGTGTAAAGTGATGTCCCATTGTGGTTTTCATTTACATTTTCCTGATTAGTGATGTTGAGTATCTTTTCATATATGTGTTGGCCATCTGTATATCATCTTTGGAAAAAATGAATGTGCAAGTCCTTTGCCTATTTGTTTAATTAGGTTCTATTTTTCTGTTGCTGAGCTGTATGAATTCTTTGTATGTTTTGGATATTATCCCCTCATCAGATAAATTATTTGCAAATATTTTCTCCCATTCAGTAGGTGGCCTTTTCATTTTGTTGATAATTTCGTTCACCTTGCAAAGTTTTGTAGTTTGATGTAACATTATTTGTTTGTTTTTGCTTTTGTTTCCCTTGCCTGAGGACACAGATACAAAAATACTTACAAGGACCATACTGCTTATGTCTTCCTCTAGGAGTTTAATGGTTTCAAGACTTACATTTAAGTCTTTAAATCCATTTTGAGATTATTTTTGTATATGGTGTAAGATATGGTTCCCGTTCCTTTTTTTTAACATGTAACTGTCCAGGTTTCCTAACACTATTTATTGAAGAAACTTTTTTCCCTCTGTGTGTTTCTTCTGGCTCCTTTGTCATACATCAGTTATAAGTGTGGGTTTGTTTCTGGGCTCTGTGCGCTCCACTGATGCATGTGCCTGTTTGGGGCCAGTACCATATTGTTTTGATTACTGTAGCTTTGTAGTTGGTGTGAAATCAGAGAATTGTGAGACTTCATAGCTTTGTTTTTCTTTCTCAAGGTTGTTCGGCTATTTGGGGTCTTTTGTGTTTCTGTACAAGTTTTAGTTATTTGTTCTAGTTCTGGGGAAATTGTCATTGGTATTTCCTCAGGGACTGTAGTGCATCTGTGGATTGCCTTGGGTTGTATGGCACTTTAACAGCATTAACTCTTCGCTCCGTGAGCATGGTATGGCTTTCCGTTTGTTTGTGTCATCTTTAATTTCTTGCCTTGGTGTCTTACAGCTTTCAGAGTGTAGGTCTTTCACTTCCTTGGTTAGTTTTGTTCCTCAGTGTTTTATTATTTTTGTGGCAATTGGAAATGAAGCTATTTTCTTAATTTCCCTGATCGTTGTTAGTGTATAGAAGCATAACAGATTACTGTATGTTAATCTTGTGTCCTATAGCGCTACCAAATTCATTTAGTAGTTCTGATAGTTTTTTGGTGGCATCTTCAGGATTTTCTGTGTATAGTATCATGTCTTGTGCAAACAGTGATAGTTCTGTGTCTTACTTAACAATTTGGATTCCCTTTATTTATTTTGCTTGTCTAATTGCCGTGGCTAGGACTGAATAAAAGTGGCAGGAGTGGACATCTTGTCTTGTTCCTGATCTTAGAGGGGATGTTTTCTGTTTTTCACTGTTGAGAATGAAGTTAGCTATAGGCTTGTCATATACGGCCTTCATTATGTTAAGGTCCCTCTGTACTCACTTTGTTGAGAGTTTTTATTGTAAACAGATGTTGAATTTTGTTAAAGCTTCTTCTGCCTCTATAGAAATGACCATATGATTTTTATTCTTCAATTTGTTAATAGGGTGTTAACCCCTTGTTTGATTTGCAAATGTTGAATCGTCCTTGCATCCATGGGATAAATCCCACTTGATCATGGTGTGTGACCTTTTAATATATTGTTGAGTTGGGTTTGCTAATATTTTGTTGAGGATTTTTGCATCTGATGCTCATCAGTGACACTGCCTATGGTTTTCTTTCCGTGTGGTATTTTTAGTTTGGGTATCAAAACTGCTGGTCTTTGAGAATAAGTTTGGAAGCATTCCTTCATTTTCAGCTCTTTGGAATACTTTGAGAAAGATAGATGCTAATTCTTCTTTAAACATTCAATAGAATTCACCCATAAAACTCTCTGGTCCTGGACTTTGTTTGTGGAGAGTTTGTAAATTACTGGTTCAACTTCATCACTGGTCGTTGATTGGTTCGTGTCTTTTGTTTCTTCCTGATTCCATCTTGAGAGATTGTACGTTTCTAGGAATTTATCCATTTGTTCCAGGTTGTCCATTTTACGGGTGTATAATTGTTTGTAGTAACTTCTTATGATCATTTGTACTTCTGTGATGTCAGTCGTAACTTCTTTCTTATTTCTTATTTGACTTATTTGGGCTCTCTTTGTTGATTAGTTCAATTAAAATTTGTCAGTTTTGTTTATATTTTCAACAAACCAGGTCTTAGTTTCACTTATCTTTTCTTTCTTTTTTTTTTAGTTTCTATTTCATTTATTTCTGCTCTCATCTTTATGATTTCTTTCCTTCTACTAACTTTGGGTTTTGTTTGTTTTTTTCCTACTGCCTTTAGGTATAAAGTTAGGTGTTTGAGATTTTTCTTTATTTCTGAGGAAGTCTTGTATCACTGTAAACTTCCCTTTTAGAATTGCTTTTGCTGCATCTCATAGATTGTGATTGTTGTGTTTCCATTTTTATCTATCTCAAGGTATTTTTAAATTTCCTCTTTGACTTCTTCAGTGACCTATTAGTTGTTTAGTTGCAGGTTGCTTAGCTTTTATGTGTTTGTGGTTTTTGCAGTTCTTTCTTGTGGTTGATTTCTAGTCTTAGATTCTTGTGGTCAGAAAAGATGTTTGATGTGGTTTCAGTCTTTTTAAATTTATTGAGACTTGTTTTGAGGCCTGGTGCGTGATTTGTCTTGGAGAATGTTCTATGTGCACTTGAAAAGGATGTGTATGCTGCTGGTTTTGGATGGGATGTTCTGTAGATATCTGTTAAGTACATTGGGTCTAATGTGCAATATAAGTGGTTTTCTTAATGATGATTTTTCTGCCTAGGTGATTTATCCATTGATACAAGTGGCATGTTACTACCTCCTAGTAATATTGTGTTACTGTTCATTTTTCCCATTATGTCTGTTAATATTTGCTTTATGTATTTGGGTGCTCTTATGTTGAATGCATATGTATTTAAAATTGTATCTTTTTCTTGGATTGATCCATTGTCTCTTGTTACAGTCTTTGTTTTAAACTCTATTTTGTCTGATAACAAAGTATTGCTATCCCAGCTTTCTTTTTGTTTCCATTTACATGGAATACCTTTTTCCATACCCTCACTTGGAATCTGTGTGTGCCTTTAGATCTGAACTGAGTCTCTGTAGGCAGCATTTATATGGGTCTTGTTTTCTTTATTTTTATTGTTTTATTTTCTTTATCCACTGTATGTCTTCTGATTTAGTCTGTTTACATTTAAAGTAATTATTGATAGGTATTTGTTCATCATTTAGGGTTATTTTTGTAGTTTTTTGGCTCCTTTCTTCTTTTGTTTTCTTTCATTGTGATTGATGATTGTCTTTAGTGTTATGTTTGGATTCCTTCCTTGTCTTTTCTGTGTGTATCTATTAGAGATTTTTGACTTGTGGTTACCATGAGGTTTGTGTGCTGTATGCTGTGCTCAAACACTCAGTCGTGTCTGACTCTTTGTGACCCCACGGACCGTAGCCTTCCAGGTTCCTCTGTCCGTGGGATTCTCCTGGCAAGAATACCATAGTGGGGTGCCATTTCCTCCTCCAGGGGATCTTCCTGACCCAGGGATTAAACCCACGTCTCTTATGTCTCCTGAATTGACCGGCAGATTCTTCACTGCTAGCGCCCCCTGGGAAGCCCCAAGGTGTGCGTATTGCAATACATACATGTCATGTGTGTGTGCATATGCATATATTTACACATGATTGTTTTAAGTTCACATCCTTTTAAGTTCAGATGCATTCTAACAACTATGCATTTTTACTGACACTGTCCACATTTCATGTTTCTGGCATCACATGTTACATCTCTTTGTTTTACGTATCCCTTCAGTTCAGTTTAGTCGCTCAGTTGTGTCTGACTCTTTGTGACCCCATGGACTGCAGCACGCCAGACTTCCCTGTCCATCACCAACTCCCAGAGCTTGCTCAAACTCACGTCAGTGATGCCATCCAACTATCTCAACCTCTGTCGTCCCCTTCTCCTCCTGGCTTCAGTGTCCCAGCATCAGGGTCTTTTTCAGTGAGTCAGTGCTTTGCATCAGGTGGCCAAAGTATTGGAGCTTCAGCTTTGGAATCAGTCCTTCTAATGAACACCCAGGACTGATCTCCTTTAGGATGGACTGGTTGGCTCTCCTTGCAGTCCAAGGGACTCTCAAGAGTCTTCTCCAACACCACAGTTCAAAAGCATCAATTCTTCGGCACTCAGCTTTCTTTATAGTCCAACTCACATCCATACATGACTACTGGAGAAACCACAGCTTTGACTAGATAGACCTTTCTTGGCATGTCTGTATCTCTTACCATACTTTTAAGTTATATATGTATCCCTTAACCATACATATTGTGGATATAGATGATTTTACTGCTTTTGTTTATTAACCTTTCTACTAGCTTTATAAGTAATTTATCTACTGGCTTTACTCTGTGTAGTGTGTGTGTGTGTGCGCGTGCGTGTGTGTGCGTGAGTCCCGACTCTTTGTGATCCCATGGATTGTGGCCCGCTGGGCTCCCGTGTCCATGGGATTCTCCAGGCAGGGTTGCTGAAGTGAGTTGCCATTTCCTTCTCCTGAGGGATCTTCCCAACCCAGGGATCGAACCCTGGTCTCCTGCATTGCAGGCAGGTTCTTTCCCATCTGAGCCACCAGGGAAGCCCCCTTTATTGTATACCTACATTTACCAATAAGATTTTTCCTTTTGTAATTTTCTAATTTCTGGTTGTGGCCTTTTCTTTTTCACTCAGAGACATGCTTAGATATGTAAAGTGGGTTTAGTAGTGCTGAACTCTTAGCTTTTGTTTATCTGTGAAACTGTCTTACCTTTTCCTCAAATGTAAATGATAACCTTACTTGGTAGAGGTTATCTTGGCTGTAGGCTTTTTTTCCTTTCAGTACTTTTAATATATTGTGCCCTTCCCTTCTGACCTGCAAGGTTTATGCTACAAGTCAGCTGATGGTCATATGGGACTTTCCTTGCTCTTCTCTTGCTGATTTTTAGACTCTCTCTTTGCCAGTAAGTTTCCTATTTTAACTGCAGTGTGTCTTGGTGTAGACCTTTTTGGCATCATCTTGTTTGGGACTTTCTGAGCTTCCTGCACCTGGATGTCTGTTTTCTTGCCCAGACTGGGGAAGTTTTTAGCTATTTTTCTTCATTTAAGTTCTCTACCCCTTTCTCTGTTCTCCTTCTTAGACCCCTGTGATGTGACTGTTAGGTCAACATGCTTGATGTTGTCCCAGAAGTCTCTTAAAGTATCCTCATTTTTAAAAATGCTTTTCTTTCTCCAACCAGGGTGGTTTCCACTTCTCTGTCTTCCATCTCAGTGATTCATTCCTCTGTATCATCTAATCTAGCATTGATTACTTCTAGTGCGTATTTTTTATTTTCACTATTGTATTCCTCAGCTGTTTGTTTCTTTTTTGTATTTTCTAACTATTTATTAAACATCTCACTGTGTTCATGCATTCTTCTCCTGAATTCATTGAACATCTTAATGATCATTACCTTGAATTCTTTATCAGGTAGATTGGTTAGTTCTTCTGGGGTTTCTTTGTTCCTTAACTGGGGACCTTTTCTTCTTTTGCCTCTTTCTGCCTCATTTTCTTTTTGTTTTTATGTGTTAACTATGTCACTTGTGTTTCTTGGTCTTGTAGAAGTGGAGACGTCCCTGTGGAGGAGACGTTCTGTGGGCCCAGTGGCATACCCCTCCACTCAGCCAAGCTTGGTGCCCGAGTGGTGCCCTCTACAGGTTGCGTGGGCCCCTCTGAGGGGCTGACTACCATGAGCCCAGTTGGATGCCAGGCCCTGCCTCACGCATAGGCTGCCAGCCACAGGTGGGCACAGTCAGGTCCCAGAGCAACTGTCTGAGCAGCCCAGGGGAGTCTAGAGCTGGTGCTGGTATGCTGATGGGTCGGGCTGTATCCCATGATTAAGGCACTTTGGAGCGTGTGAAGATGGAGTGAAGTGTGGCCTGGTGATGGGTTTCTTTACCGTGATGATGCTCACATTCATATCAAAATGCTATGAAAGTTACTGAGCAGAAACACAACCAGCCTGAGCAGGCTTCTCACACGATGGAATTGGCTCCGGTTTCCTTTTGAAAGGTTGCTGCTGCGAGCCCTGTGTCATGCCGGGATTTGTGATCTCCGGAGGAGAGGATTTCAATCCGAGTTCAGAGATGAAGCATGACCACTTGGAGCTTTCTGTATAGCAAAGTTTTATTAAAGTATAATAGAGGTAGAGATAGCTTCTGACAGACATCAGAGGGGACAGAAAGAGTGCCCCCTTGCTAGCTTTTAGCAAGGTGTTTTATGTCTCTTAGCAAGCCATTAATCAGACAAGAGAGACTTCTCAAGGCTGAGGGAGTGTCACCAGGCCCCTCTCCCACAATATGCATTTTTGAGATAGGATGGCAGAGGTGTGTCATCCCCCGGCCATAAATCAATTGACAGGAGTACTGGTTTATTGAGCCATCATCAGCCCAAGGTTTGAGAAAAGGAAAAAAGTTAGTCTCAGGCGGAACTATCTTGAAGAAAGGCAGTTTCCAAAGCAAACACATAGTTTCATGAATAGCTTAAGAACATTTCCATGAGGCAAACATTGGTTAGCTAGGTTGAGGCAGAACCAGGTGCCCTCCACACAGAATTAAAAGGCGCCTGTTAATTCTGTGTGGAGAAGGGAAAGGACGCCTGCCCCTTGCAGTTTGTTGCTCCTGCCGCCTGGGCCCCGGCCGTCCTGCCTGTTGCCCTCTGCCTCTGGTTATGTGGTCTCTTTGTAGTCGGGGTTGATGTCTCCCACAGGCTTCGTCATCTGTGTTAACATTTACGGGGGTTTCTTTATGATCTTTGGGTACAGATTTGAAGAATTTCCTGGGTTTATCATTTTTATGTTATTTGTGCTATCAGTTTTGAGATACCTTTTCTATTTCAAAATATTTCCCTATTAATCCATTCAGGCTTTTTTCTCTAGAACTCTTTCATGCAGATTTGCCTCATCTTTGACTAAAGCTACTCCCAATCTTACATCATTTGTGACTTTCTTTACTTAGTGATATTTTCATATTAATACTTGAGTGAAAGTGTTGTCCTTTTGTTTGACTGCCTCAAACCTCTTGTGTATTTTACGACCTTCACTTTAGTCTCAGTTATCCTTGTTTGAGTAATTTTTTTGTCTCCTTGGGGTAATATTCCATAGTCCGTTTTGATGGTACATCTCCATTTTAAGCTGCTGTCTTTAAATTCAGACAGATCTTCCCAAGGGATCCCTGAGGCTTTTCCTTTGCTGCCACTACGAAGTACCTGGACATGGAATGTTTCATCATAAACCTGATTACTTTCTTAGTTCTCTAGCATTTATACCCCCATTCAGGTTCCTCTGAATTGCTGGTTTTCTATCCAAACAAAATTTGCAGCCGTGCCTTCGTGCCCTTGAATGTCAGTGATACCTGGGACCTTCCTCTGAAAAGCTTAGCAGCAATTCTTGTTTATACTTTTTACTACTCTATACTCCTCATGTTAAAGGCTGATGAAGTCCTGAAATAAAGAGATGTTCTGCTCATGTGGAAATAGGTTTCATGAATCAGAAAGGAGTTTAGCGTTTGTTGGCTGATGTGTGGCAGGGGCAGGGTGAGGCACAAATGATATAGAAGAGACTAAGAACAGAAATTGTGTTGATGAGCTTCTCAGGAATGTAGCCTTAAAGAAAACAGTCTGATTTATGTCCAAAAGTCTACCCCAGGCCATGATTTGCCACATTTAAAATAGCAAAGAAATGTGTGTGTTTTTTAAAATATCTTCCAAATTGTTTGGTTTGTGACATCATTAGAAAAAGAATACAAGTTTCTAAGTTGACTGCTTGAAATAAGACAGATCTTTTGGATTTACATGCTCTTTTGTTTTTCTGAGTCAATATGATCAACTCTGTAGACACACCCAGTATTTATTGAGCGTATATGGTGTTCTTTAAACTCAGTACAGACTTCTGACACAGGATAATAATGTTAACCATTTCAAGGATTTTATAGTCACATTGGGGAGACAAGACTCCTGCATTAGAAGTAGGAAATGATGTAAGATAGGATATTGTTTGTTGTAAACTAACGTAATACAGATTGTTAGCCCTGTGAACTTTAAAGGAGAGGTAGTAATTAAAATGAGAAGGGGCTTCCCTGGTGGCCTCAGTGGTAAAGAATCCACCTGCCAGTGCGGGAGACACAGGTTTGATCCCTGGTCTGGGGAGATTCTGCGTGCCACGGGCAGCTGACTCCTTCCTGCACCACAACTATTGGACTTGTGCTGTGGAGCCTGGAAACCGCAACAGCCGAGCCCACACACTGCAACGCCCATGCTCCAGAGCTCACGCTCTGCACCAAGAGGAGCCCCCACCGCGAGAGGCCCGTGCACTGCGCCTGGAGAGCAGCCCCCCTTGTCAGAGCCGGAGAAGGCCTGTGTGAAGTATCGAAGACGCAGCACGGCCGAAGATAGACGAATGATTTTTTTTAAATGATAAGAAGTTACTAGAGGATTTGCCTGTGTTCCTGCATTTAGTCTTCACAGCAGCTCAGAGAGAGCAGTGACCAACTAGGGCCCGCAGAGCTGACAAATAGTAGAGCTGAAATTTGGTACTGTTTGATTCTGACTGCAGAGTTCGTGTTCTCTGACAGTCAGTGGAGGAAGATGCTAAAGAGCATCTGAAAGCAGAGCAGTCAGAGGGGACCAGAGAGCCCGCAGGAGCAGGCGCAGCGTGAGCAGAGGCGTTCTGCTCGGGGACTGAGTGCGGGTCAGAGGGGACCAGAGAGCCCGCAGGAGCAGGTGCAGCGTGAGCAGAGGCGTTCTGCGCGGGGACTGAGTGCGGGTCAGAGGGGACCAGAGAGCCCGCAGGAGCAGGCGCAGTGTGAACAGAGGCGTTCTGTGCGGGGACTGAGTGTGGGTCGCCTACGGGGCTGAGAGCAGGGCAGGGGAGAGCCAGGCATGGGGACAGGGCACTGGAAACCAGCGAGGCCACAGCACAGGAGGCCCTGAGAGGACAGGGGACACCCATGCTCTAGGGCAGCCTGGCCCAGAGGCACTTCCTGCCAGGATGAAACGTTCTGTGCCCGTGCTGTGCACGAATCTAGCTCCTAGGACACTTGGTCCTTGAGCTCTTGAAATGTGACTACTGCGACTAAGGAGCTGATTTGTAAACTTAATTATATATGACCACATGTGAGTAGTGATTACGTATGGATAGCATAGCTCTAGAGATAGGTAGCCGTTTACAGCTTCTGATCGGATATGGGGCTCAGGCAAGTGCTGATTAAAGAATAGTAATTTCGGATGTTATTTGTAGGGAAAAGAAATGATAAGTATTCAAACTGCATCCTCACTTGGAGAATGATATAACTAATAAAAATGTGGTAAAACTGTTTTGTAACTTTGTTATCTCCTGGCTTTTTTAATAGGGGCTGCGATTTATCCAACTGAAAAATCCTTGGAGTCATTTACGTTGGAAGGGAAGATACAGTGAAAATGATGTAAAAAACTGGACCCCAGAGTTGCAAAAGTATTTAAACTTTGATCCTCGAACAGCTCAGAAAATAGACAATGGTAAATAACTTTTTAATTTAATAATATGTGCTTAACATGCTTTAACAGTGTAAAATGTACTCAACTGACAAGTCATTAAGGTTTTTTTAGACTAACAAAGACATCTAATTTTTAGGAATATTTTGGATTTCGTGGGATGATCTCTGCCAGTATTATGATGTAATTTACTTGAGTTGGAATCCAGGTCTTTTTAAAGAATCAACATGCATTCACAGGTAACTTTTTTGCACATTTCAAAATATGCTTCATAGTAGTGTCCCTTTTTTCATTTAAAATGAAATTATTTGGAAAGACTAGTATTCTTTCTTTTTATCATGCCCATAGAGGGCTTCCCTAGTAGCTGAGCTAGCAAAGAATCTGCCTGCCATGCAGGAGACCCCGGTTCATTTCCTGAGTTGGGAAGATCCACTGGAGAAAGGATTGGCTACCCACTCCGGTGTTCTTGGACTTCCCTGGTGGCTCAGCTGGTAAAGAATCTGCCCGCAATGTGGGAGACCTGGGTTCGATCTCTGGGTCAGGAAGATCCCCTGGAGGAGGGCATGGCAGCCCACTCCAGTATTCTTGCCTGGAGAATCCCCATGGACAGAGGAGCCTGGTGGTCTACAGTCCATGGGGTCACAGAGAATGACTGAGCGACTGAGCACACAGCATGCAGAGAACTATCATGTAATAGTCACTCTCTTTGTGTGCTTCTTGATTATGCCAAAAGAAAACAAGAAAACCTTAAAACCTAATTGTATTTGAAGCAAAACTTTTAAAAATAGCATTTCAGCTTAGCTCTGTGAGAAGTGTAATTCCGACCTCCTTACTGATGTTGTGATGTTGTCTCCTAGTACTTGGGACGCCAAGCAAGGACCTGTGAAGGACGCCTACAGCCTGGCCAACAACCCCCAGTACAAGCTGGAGGTGCAGTGTCCACAGGGGGGCGCCGCGGTCTGGGTTTTGCTTAGTAGGCACATAACAGACAAGGTACTGGTACCCTCCTCACATCCCATACAGACTTTCTTTCAAATATAAGTAGACCAACGTGAGCAAGACACGCAACTTCATCACCAGCCTGTTTCCTGTATATAGGTGTCTTGAAAATAGTGTTTTCTTAGATAAATGTTTTCCTCAAAGGAAATTGATAATTTATAATTACACACTTCAAATCTCTTTCAGAAATCATGTATGAAGAGAGTGAGGGAGTCTGTGCTTTCTAGTGAGAGTTTTAGTGTTGATTATATATGCTTTAGATCTTAAGAATATTAACATAAAAATATGCTAAGGGGGTTTTGAAAATGTTGATGCATTAGGCCTGGTTTTGTAAAGGGTAACCATAATTTTAATGGTTTTTAGAGTCTTTTTGTAGTATATTGCTTCATATAGCATGCTCATCTACTGAAATTACAGTTTAATTGACATACTTTATAACACCAAATAGAAATGCTCTTAAGCTTAGAAATAATCTCCTTCTCCTCCCCTCCCCACCTACACACACACACACACACACACACACACACACACACAGGAACATAGTGAGTCAATTTACCTAACCATATTGAATTATTTGTGCTTTTAGGATGATTTTGCAAATAATCGAGAATTTATCACAATGGTTGTATACAAGACTGATGGGAAAAAAGTTTATTACCCAGGTATGTTTAGTAAACAGACATTCAAACAAACATTAAAATTCTATTTGTGTGGTTAATTTGAAAAATGACAAATTTTATGTAGGTAATATACATAAATTAATGATTATGCTGATAAGACTAATAGAAACCCCTCAAACAGATGTGTGGCTATTTATGCTACTTGTGTGTGTTATTTTTTTTAATTTAGAGACCTCAGGAATTTGCAATTTCTGCACTCTAGCACATTGCCGTCAGAGCTTTATTTCTAAAATTTAAATCCTATCTTTTTCTCTGATCAGAAAATCTGTGGTTTTCTGTGGACTCATGGATAAAAAGTCCAGGCTCTTGAGTGAGATGTCTGAGGCTTCTTACACTCTGGCCTTCTCCTTAAGGCACCCTCGGCGCAGGTCTGGCTGCTCCTGAACACATCACGCCTGTGTTGCCCTCCTCTGTCTCAGTTCTTCCGCCAAGAGTGTCTTCTCCCTGGCCTCTGTCCGCATATTCCTTTTCCTCTCTTCTTTGTAATGAATGTGGTTAAGATCCAGTTTATGCCATTTCCTCTGTGATGACCTTCCTGCCAGACACAGTGAATCTTGCCCTAAGGCACTGACTTACTGTGTTGAGACCATTTTGCTTTCACATCAAAAGAAAATTTTTTATCATTTACTGCGTGGTAGGGACTATTGGTTTATATTCTAGTCTGGGAGACAAAAAGAGAAAAAAAACTTAATAATGACACCTATGTAGAAAGAAATAACATAGGGTGTTCGTGACTGCTTGGTCACTTTGGTTGGGTGGCCGTGGAAGGCCTTGTTGAAAAGGAGGAAGAGAAAGTCTGAATGACGAACAGGAGTCAGTCATGCAAACACAGAGGTAACAGCATTGCAGGCAGAGGGAACAGCCAGTGCAAGGACCCTAACATGGGCCAAACATGATGTTTCCTGGGAAGAGAAGGAAGACCAGGAGGCCTGGGCAGTGTGGTGTCAGCAGTGGTCAGATGGATGCAGGCTTAGATCACGTAAGGTTCCATCAGCCCAGCCCAGGAAAGGGTCGGAATTTTGCTCCAAGCATGATGGAAATCTTTGGAGGGTTTCAGGAAAATGACATTATCTGATGTGTGTCTGTGTGTTGTTTTTAAGAAAATTCTTTGTAGAATATATTGGAGGGGACAAAAATTGGAAGCAGAGAACCCAATTAGGTGCTTTTATTTCTGTGAGGAGCGGCGGTGGTTTGAACTTGTGATGGTAAAGTGGAGATGAGGAGGGGATAGGTTTGGGTTTGGTTAGGATTGTCAGGACTTGCTGAGTTAGTCGGGGATGGCAGGAGTCCAGGACAACACCTGTATTTTTGGCTTGAGAAGCAGAAAGGTGTAACGTTGACTGCGATGCGGGAGCCGGGCAGGGGGCAGATCTGCTGTGGAGTGAAGCAGAAGTTAACTTTGGGTCTTGTTAAATTTGAGATCCCTGTTAGCTCTCCCATTGCTGTAACCTGTTGAGATTAGATTAGAGACAAGTGGACTTAGCGCCCCGGCAGCATCTTTGACCTTGACAGGGACAGAGTGGACACAGGTGGGCTGGGATCCCAGGGGAAAGGATCGGGTGTGCCTGAGGTGAGGCTCTCTGAAGAAGGCTGTGAGGAGGACCAGGCACGGATGGCTAAGCTGGGGTCAGAAGTGGTTTTGTCGAGTTTCGTTTTGCTTGATCTTAGGAAAAGGTGGCCTTCTTCCCCCGCTGCACCGAGGCTTTCCTGAGGTTCTCTGGGATGGGCACGGCACACAGTCGGTCCAGTGATAAACATCAAGTTAAACAAGCCAGATTTTCCATGTTGATCATTATACATCCAGACACAAAGGTTGTGAGTTATGATCCTAACATTAACGTGTTACACGGCTTTTGAATTTCAAAGAACTTGTTACTCTTTGTGCTTGGATTTTTTAAAAAACAATTTCCTTCCTCTCTTACACAGAGCGACTTTGCCACTCCAGGGCGCTTTCTGGTTTAGTTTTATTTTGATCACGACACTCGGAAGTAAACTGGACTGTTCCCCATCCAACAGAAGAGTAAACTGAGACATAGGTCAGACTGCTGCAGGTCACAGGCGCGCCAGTCCTCCCCCACGCTAGGTCACACCACCTCTAAGCACAGGAGACTTACTACATTTGAGGTGCTAAAATCTCTTCCACAGGTTACATTATCAGTATTCGGTGTTTCTAAATAATATCAGCAATATAGCATTGATCTTAAATGACTTAATCGATATGCATGAAATGACTTTATTGTATCAGCCTTGATTCATGAGCCTGTCACAGAATATCTCAGGCAGCAAAATACTGGAAATAAACCAGATCTGCACATCGTCTGAACACTAGATGGGGAAGCACACACACAGGGTGTCCACGTCACGTGATGGCGTGTGCTGTTGCACATGCAGATTTGAAAGGAGTAAACCTGTGTAGACCAACATGAATCTCAGAAACCTGAGTGAGAAATGAGGTGCAGAGCAAGACACAGGCTGCTGCTTTTTTTAGATGCATGGTCACGTGTGTGTGTGTGTGTGTGTCTGTGTGTGTAAAAGTCGGCAGAGATGCCCATCAAATCCATCAGAGTGGAATGGAATAAGACTTAATGGTGGTGATTAAAGGAACTTTGTTTTACAAAGAAGCTAGTATGACCAAAAAAAGATAATTGAATCCTGAGTGCTAGAGAATATAGATAACGTGTTTATATATTTCTTTGTATCTTTTTAAAAAATTTCCTCAAAAGGAAAAAAGAAGTTAATGTTGATTTTAAAATCCTCTGCCAGGAGAGAAAAATAAGTCACAGGGCAAATAGGGATTATCATATACCTCGTTGAATGTATTCCAAAAAGATTGCTTTCTGTGTATTAGAAATTATTTAATTTTCAAGTTTTAAGTAGATTAAAGTTTTAAATTGAAATTGTAATTCTTTAATACCATTGTATTTTAAAGACAGAATTAAGGGAATGTCCATCCATTTAATTATTTTTCCTACCATCAACCATAAAACTTAAAAAGTACAGAGAATAAAGTCCCATCTTCTGTAAACCTACTTGTTTATTTGCAGCTGACCCACCTCCATACATTGATGGGATTCGAATTAACAGCCCTCACTATTTGACTAAGATAAAGCTAACCACTCCGGGGACCCACACCTTTACGCTAGTGGTTTCCCAGTATGAAAAACAGAACACAATTCATTACACAGTCCGGGTAAGTAAACCAACACGACAGAATGACGATAGAAAGTGCATAACGTCTCTGCTTGTGAGGTTATCTACAAAAAGGTTTATTTATAAAGCGATGTTCGGCAAAGCTAGTACAATATTGTGGAGTTTAAAAATTAAAAAAAAAAAAGATTGATCTCTATATACTGCTGAGTGTGTATTTATCTGTATAACAGTTGTGTTAAATTATGATGATGATTCATGCAGAAAATAATGTTTTTGAACAGTAACGAAATGTTTTTATTTTGAATAACATTTTGAATGAATATTTTAGGCTTTAGAGTAGTGGTTTAGTCCCGAGGCAAATGTGGTGTATTGGACCAGTAAACTCACAGAGCAATAAAAACTCCTTTAGTCTTCATAATACTTTTATTGACTTAAGAAAACCTGGAACTTACTGAAAGGAAACTGACTGCCTATAAACATATTGCTCTCATGTAACTGGGAAGGTCATTGTAATTGTGTTCTTCATAGATTTGTTTGCCTTAACTTAGTAAAGAAGCTCAGAGGAATAGATTTTTAGTGATGAAAGGGACACTGGGGAGCTGCTTTCTTAAGATGCAGAAGCCAAGGCCTCGGGGGTCGTGGTGTGTCCCAGGCCGCAGTTGGTGGCAGCGGAGCCAGGATAAGCACCCTGGCCGCCCACCTGCAGCCCTTTAGTCCTGCCTTGGTACAGGAGGCCCACAGAATCGGGGCTGTCAACTACCCCAGCTGATTTCTTAGTCTTCCGGAACATTCTAAAGTGTGTTTTTGTAAGTATACATTGTATCACTATGATATTTTTTTTTTTTTCACTCTAGGTATACTCAGCATGCAGCTTTACTTTTTCAAAGATTCCTTCTCCATACACTGTATCAAAACAGGTAAAAGAGATTTTTTTCTTTGGGTCACAGTCTCAAAGTCCCTTTTAGAAGTCCCTTTTTTTTTCTTTCACATTTAAGTTTCTTACAAAGTAAAAACATTCGAGGATTAAGTATAGTCTCCAGTCCAGGTTGGAACACACAAACCTCAGTGGGCACTGAGTGATTCTGGGGAAAAAGTTGAATTCAGAGAAAGAAGATGCACGCAGACCTTGGTCAGCAGGGAAGGCGGTGTGCATGAACCTTTTACACAGAATTTGAGATTGATTCTACAGGGTGGGCTGGACGTGGGCAAGAGGATTTGAGGGAGAATTCTTGGCAAGGAGGACTCAAAGACGGTGGGTAGAGACAGGGCTGAGGCTGCAAAGTGGCCGGGCTGACTTGGAGAATTACACTGAAGAGATAGATGATGCAGCCACAGTGGAGAGCTGCCTTTTTTTCTTTTCAAAGGCGCAGAGGAATTTTATTGTCTTTAAAGCAGAATTCTAGAATGTGAAGTTTTGGTAATACAAAGGCTTTGTTTTATTAGATTAATGGAAAGTGGAGTGGTCAGAGTGCCGGAGGATGTGGAAATTTCCAAGAGACTCACAAAAATAACCCCATTTACCAATTCCATATAGAAAAGACTGGGCCGCTACTGATCGAGCTAAGAGGACCAAGGTTTGTGATAAGTTAACTTTCTTAAATTAATGATACCGTGTTAAAAATGAGCTTAGTGGAACAGAATAGGGTTTTGAAACATATTCATACGGACACTTCGTCTGTGATTAAAGACAGTATTGCATAAAAGTGAGGAAGAGGTGCTGGAATAATTAATATCTATGTACAAGAAAGGTGAGCAGGCCTCTGACTCACATCCAATCTGAAATTCAGTTCCAGATAGCTTACTGATAGCAGGAGATAATAGCCTCAGGGTAAGGAAAGACGTCTCAAGACAACAAGCACATGAAAAGATTTGTAAATATCCTATGTTATTAGGAAAAAAGTCTGTAGGTTTTAAAAAATAACAAAAATTAAAACTTTTTAACAGGCATGTCATAAAAGAAACAATCCAAACAGCCAATAGACTGTAAGAGCAAAATTTAGAACAGCCAGTGTTCCTCAGTGGCTTTTAAAAGACTATAAAATAGTCATGCAGTAGAGTCCTACATAACAGTGAAGATAAAGAACAGCTCCCCACAACACGCTGGGTGGGTCTCAGGACCGAGGCTGAGCTGAGTGACAGAAGCCACACAGCACAGTATATACTGTGCTTCTACTTGCGTGAAGGCAAGAACAGGTGAAGCTGAACTGTCATTGAAGGGTGCACACTTAGGTAGTCACACTGTAGGTAGGGCAGGAGAGGGACCAGTAGACAGAAGCTGTGATCAAAGGGCCACACAGGGGCTCTCCTCACGGCACTGAGGGTTTTGTCGATTGCCGGGGGGAGTAACTGGGCTTCTGTTCACTTTTGTGAAGCACATATGTTTCATGTGCACTGTCTTACATTTCTTGTGTATTGTGTTATATTTCACAGTTTTAAAAGGTTTAAAAAAGAGAATACAAATAAAAATAGTACCAGCTTCTAAATAAAACTAGGCTTAATTTTGCCTGCCTGTAATTACAAACTGTTTTGAAAGAAACTAATAATCCTATAGATCAGATCAGATCAGTCGCTCAGTCGTGTCCGACTTTTTGCGACCCCATGAATCGCAGCACACCAGGCCTCCCTGTCCATCACCAACTCCCGGAGTTCACTGAGACTCAGGTCCATCGAGTCAGTGATGCCATCCAGCCATCTCATCCTCTGTCGTCCCCTTCTCCTCTTGCCCCCAATCCCTCCCAGCATCACAGTCTTTTCCAGTGAGTCAACTCTTCACATGAGGTGGCCAAAGTACTGGAGTTTCATCTTCAGCATCATTCCCTCCAAAGAAATCCCAGGGCTGATCTCCTTCAGAATGGACTGGTTGGATCTCCTTGCAGTCCAAGGGACTCTCAAGAGTCTTCTCCAACACCACAGTTCAAAAGCATCAATTCTTCGGTGCTCAGCCTTCTTCACAGTCCAACTCTCACATCCATACATGACCGCAGGAAAAACCATAGCCTTGACTAGACAGACTTCTGTTGGCAAAGTAATGTCTCTGCTTTTGAATACGCTGTCTAGGTTGGTCATAACTTCCCTTCCAAGGAGTAAGCGTCTTTTAATTTCATGGCTGCAGTCACCATCTGCAGTGATTTTGGAGCCCAGAAAAATAAAGTCTGATACTGTTTCCACTGTTTCCCCATCTATTTGCCATGAAGTGATGGGACCAGATGCCATGATCTTCGTTTTTTGAATGTTGGCTTTAAGCCAACTTTTTCACTCTCTACTTTCACTTTCATCAAGAGGCTCTTTAGTTCCTCTTCACTTTCTGCCATAAGGGTAGGACTAAGCTATTTTTCTGCAGTCGTTTTCAAAAATGTCACCAGTTTGATAGGCAAAACAAGGTACATAATTGCCCTTTTGTATTTCATTTCGAAGCTTGAATATGGAAAAATGTTTATTGACTGTGTATTTTTTCTTCATATATTTAATTCATATCTTTTGCCCATTTTTCTGTTGCACTTGTCATGTTTTTTTTAATTGTAAGCATGAATAAGGGTATGTATGTAGAATATTAACTCCTTCACATATTTGCAGGCATTTTTCCCAGATTTTTTTTCTCACATAACAAAAAAATTTTTTTCATTATAATCAAATCTGTTTCTTTTGGTTTATTTTGCTGTGGCCAGGAAGTCTTGCCCTAATATCAAAGTTTCACTGTATTTTCTTCTAGTTGTTTTCTTTTTTTAAATACATATGGATTGTGTTTTATATATGGTGTGAAATACAGTGTAACAATTTTTATTCTAAGTTTTTGTCATCACCACCTGCGTAAATAATCCTTTCCCTACTGATTTGGAACGTCACGTCTACCATAGGCTAATTCTTCTGTAAATTTAGATTTTATTTCAGGGTTCTCTCCTTTTCCTTTTTTTTTGTTTTTTTGCCTAATACACTATTTTAACATTATTCTCTGAGAGCCTGTGATAAAAATACAGTCTCTTCTAAAGTAAATTTCGTAAAATGTCCATCTTTATGGCTTCAACTTAAAAAGATAAATGATGTTTTCTGTAATTAAGAGTAAAAATAGTATGCATGTGCCTCAGAGTGCTGTTTCCTCCTACTGAAGCTTTAGAAACATGTACTTAACAGTCTATCTGCACTTTAGGTCGGAGAAGGCAATTGCACCCCACTCCAGTACTCTTGCCTGGAAAATCCCATGGACGGAGGAGCCTGGAAGGCTGCAGTCCACGGGGTCACTGAGGGTCAGACACGACTGAGCGACTTCACTTTGACTTTTCACTTTCATGCGTTGGAGAAGGAAATGGCAACCCACTCCAGTGTTCTTGCCTGGAGAATCCCAGGGACGGGGGAGCCTGGTGGGCTGCCGTCTATGGGGTCACACAGAGTCGGACACGACTGAAGCGACTTAGCAGCAGCAGCAGCAGCACTTTAGGTATAGTTATTTTGGGTGTATGTGTGAGACAACTTAGTAACAGCAGTGATTTACTCTCTTTTTTTACTGCTAGGCAGTACAGTGTTGGATTTGAAGTTGTAACAGTTTCTGTGGTGGGAGACCCTGGTCCCCATGGGTTCCAGAGGAAATCTAGTGGTGACTACAGGTAACGCTGGTCTTTTGATTGCTGTCTAATTCACACTCTGCTTTCTGGGGCATCATCACTTAAAAACCTTGTTCTCATTTTCCCTGAACGTAGGTGTGGGTTTTGCTACCTGGAACTAGAAAATATACCTGCTGGGATCTACAATATCATTCCCAGTACTTTCTTGCCTAAACAAGAAGGACCCTTTTTCTTGGACTTTAATAGTATTATCCCCATCAAGACAACACAACTGCAGTGACAGAAACCTCAGCGATCGCTGGATCTTACACACACCAACATCAGCTCTTCAACTGAGGACACGGATCTCGAGGACACTAACGCAACAGTCAGAACAGAACGGAATCTCTCCAAACATTCCTGTGGAGTCTGGTGCTGAAGTCAGGGTGTGTGCTGAGAACTGTGTGTCGTCAGAATTACCCTCTGTCACTCAGAAGTACTGTTTACCTGGTTTTGTGTGTATGCGGAGTGGGGTTGCACTTAGGGGCCATGCTATATAAAAGCATGTAGATGATTGTAAAGGTTAGACGCAGTCAAGCACTGAGATGGACGCCCTTGCCTGAGACCACATGAGGGATGCAGACTCATGGAGCAGAACAGCGGGCTGGGATGCTGCTCTGGAGTAGTTACGCTGTGTGTGTCTTTTGGCAGCACATGTTGTAAGGTAAACCTGCTTGTGTTGTTAAATCTCCTGTGTGTCCTGGGCAACAAATGACCAAATGAACTGTGTTACCATGAGATTTTAGTTCTGTGTTATTTATGACTTTAAGTGTTTACTGTTGCCCAGAGGTCATGAAAGGATAAAGCATTTAAGAAACAGTTAACTTTATAGTGTGGAGATGCTCATGCTTAAGAGTGAAGGTTGCTGAGGCTGGACACCTGTCTCCCATTGACTCATTGAAGAGGACTGAGGTATAGTCATCAGTGCCGTTTGATCAGGTTGAGGAAAGCAGTAGTCTGAAACACTGAAGACGTTACAATTCAGTTTGTATAGCCTTTCTGTAAATTGCTCCATATAGTTCAGTGTTCTTATGGTAAGAGCACTCTAAAAAAACATGATTAAGAATTTAATACATGGTGATTGGGTCGCAAGATACTGTTATGTGTAAATTCCCCGTTGTTTACATAAAAATCCATTAGAGTAGAATGATGCTCAGTCAAGATTTTAAAGATCTAAAAATAGTGGAATTTTTCATCTCTATTAAAACTTTTGTATTTCTATTACCTTTAATCGAAATAAAATGTTTATACTTATGGCAACTGCATAGTTTAACCTAGAGAAATTATTAAAGAACTTCATGTGGTATGTTCCATCTATGTTCCATGACTTGCATGAAAATTCACATTTTTACCAAAAAAAAAAAGTGTGTTTTTCATTCAGGCTAGTGGCAAATTGTTGTATTACTGAGATTTCATTTTGGTAAATACTTCAGTGCTTTCACTTTTAACGTATTTTAGGTGGATTAATTTTCTGTGACTTTAAAGAAAAATCTAAAGCATAACAGGCATATTTATTATAGGCATGATTTGAGCCTTGTGTGTTAAAGATCTTATCATAGATGCAAACTGAGACCTAATCCCTGCCTTCAAAAACCCAATGAAGGAGACCTATTTAAACAATACTGTATTGTAATGCTGAATTCTATAGAGAGCTCTGAACAGAGCCCACGATGACAAACGTTGGTTGGACCGGTATAGAAAGAGAATAGAATCAGCTGGGGAGCTTTTCAAAGCCTAGTGCCCAGGGCTGCCCGCATCACTCACCAGCCCCTGCGGCTGAGACCGGGAGACGCCCAGGCCTCCAGCCTAAGCACCTGTATTTATTTTGCGGCCACCATGTCTCCATACTGCTCGGCTTCAGTAGCAGCAGAAGTGGAATTCCAATTCACACCTGCTAATCAGGGTGTGCACTGTTAGGACCCAGGACCTTAACTGAAAATAAGAACAGGTGACCAGTGCATGCATGCTCCTGCTCATGGCAAGAGGACCGCCTTGAACAGAAGATTTGGGCAGTATCAGGATTCCTTATCTGAAGTCACAAAAAGACATTTTCTTAAGCCATTTTTATTACACTCAAGGTATTAAGACAAGTACAAAATAACCTTGTAATCAGGATACTGTATCAGTCATTAAAAAGAGAAAACAAGACAGTGTGAAGAGATTTACAAATGACACATATATATAAGCTGACAGACTTGAATGGGGGTTTTTTTTTCCTTTTAGAAATGCTGTTTTCTTAACAAAAAAAGGACAATTAAAATACAATGCTCTAAATACGGGCCATGAACAACACTTAATACTATTAGCATAA
The DNA here is from genome assembly GCF_027580195.1 of Bos mutus. Classification (NCBI taxonomy): domain Eukaryota; kingdom Metazoa; phylum Chordata; class Mammalia; order Artiodactyla; family Bovidae; genus Bos; species Bos mutus. Next base: position 148,387,662 of record NC_091617.1, on the reverse strand, counting down.
CAGACACCATTGCTTCTATCAACAGCCTCTGCCACCATGTGCCCACTCCCTTTCCTAGCTGTAAGGAACAGTTTCCTCTTAAGAAATACTAGTGCAGCATAACCCTTAAATAACTGTTTATTTTTAAAAGTTACAGCCTACAGAGAAACCAACACCTTGTCGATCTAGAACAACACTGGCCACCATTCCTCATGCACGGGTCTTAGAATAAGTCCCCCTGGCTGGTGGGGTGAGGTTTGCGCGACAGGACTCCTCCCCCTGCAGCCACAGGCCCTCATCCACGACAGGCCCCTGCCCGTGTCCCCCCTATCCCCACGCGACATTCACCCTTCCCACCCCAAAAAGTGCAGCTCATGGCAGCCTTCGACAAAGAAAAGGATTTTAACGGGCGTCCCAGGAAACACACTTTTTTTTTAAATCCTCTGAAAACCAGAGATGATGAAAATGAATTCTGTTCTTGGATTTTTTTTTTTTTAAGCCTTCACTGGATCAGAAAGCATTGTTGCGAATATTTGAGTTTCATTTGCGTGCACTTGTTTTCCTTTAGATACCACCCCCACCCCACCCCCGGGATCTAAAGGAGAGAACAAGGCCATTTTCCCAAATAAGTGGGCCCTTGAGTCTGCTGGGGGCTCAGCTCCCCGGGCCCTCGGCTGGCTCCGGTTCTTTTCTGGGAACAGGTTACTGCTTGCACAACACCGTGACAGGGACCGTTCCAACAAAGGCCGTGGACGCGGTCACAGCCCACCCGCAACAACTGACTCTGCACAGGAAAACACAGCAGCCCAGGAGCACTCACCCCACAGACAGACCTCCAGCCCTGAGCCCACTGAAGCGTCACTCGTGCGATTTAGAGGAAAGGGCTGGGATTTGGCATATATTTTGTGATTATTGGCACAATGTCCTCCGTCCCGTTCATGTATAAACACTGGCCCGCGCCGGGGCCAGGGCGCGTCAGCCGATCTGCACCACGTGTGTGTCTGTGAGGCCCGCACGCCCGGGGCCCCGCAGGGACAGCCGCCGCACCCCGTCCTCCAGGGCCTGGCCTGCGGGCTTCGGGGGGCTCCTGCCGCCGTCGCCGCTGCTGCTGCCCAGCCTCCGGTGGCTGCCCGCCTTGTCAACCGTCTTATTCTCTGCTCCCTCTGCTCTGTCCCCTGTGGAAACAGAAAGACCCGGCAGTGAGTCCTGGCAGTCCCAGGGGTCACCCGGGCCCCCCACAGCCAGCCAGCCAGCTGCACCTCCAGATGCCCAGGGGCACAGAAGCGCCTCTGCCACAGCAGCGCCTCCTGCTTTCCCTCCCTGAGAAGCTGTAGACGCCCCTGACCCTCGGAGATGAGACCCATCCTATGCTAACAGCCGGGAAACAGAAGCCTCTCCAGCGGGGGTGCCTGTCCAGAGGACTGTTGTGATGAGAGAGACCAAATCACGTTGGGAGCCACACCGCAATGCGTTCAGAGAGGCCCTGATTGCAGCATCCAGCCTGGGGTCCCCGCCTCCCCCCAGCCCAGGGGCAGGGGGCTGCACTCACCTCGTTCCACCTCGCACTCGGGGGACGAGGCCCCGCTGCACTCGCTGCGGGGGCCCAACCCCGGGAACAGCACCCCGAACTCCGACAGGGACACAGGGCTGGGCAGGTCCAGGCTGGCGGGCCGCACGGCCGCGGGGAACTGCTCGGGCATCTCCGATGGGCTTGTGGGCCCTGAGCTGAAGCTGGACAGGGACTGGGTTTCTGAGTCATCCTCAGACACAAAGGCGCTGCAGTTGTCATCTTCGAAGGCCTCGGAGGCCACTGGGAGGGGAGAGAGAGGAGCTGTCACTCGGGTCTGACCGAGGGCCACCTGGTCCCTGACACACCCTCTGGGTGTCCCCGCTGCAGAGACGGGGCCAGGAAGCTGCAGGACCCGGCCACAGGCCGTGGCCGCCTCAGCTCGTGAGACCAGACTCCAGAGCAGCCTGAAGGGAGGAGGCTGGACCTACCAACGGCCAGGGTCCTTAACATCACTCTGCAGCCCCTGTCCCAGAAGTCACTGTCACCAGACACTGCCTGAGGTGGAATGGAAGGTGAATTCAGCCTCAGGTTGGGTTTTTCTCTCCACCCCGGGCCCCAAAACGGACCCCCACGGGCACAGGAGGACAGCAGGCCTGCGTGACGCATCCTGATGGAGCCAGCCAGGCCTCGGAGCTGCCTCCTCCCACGGAAGGAGCCACGGGAGCTCTGACGGACAGTCCTGCACGGGGTCTCTGCTGGGACCTCGGTCACCTTCTGAGTAGCTTCCCATCTCCTGAGACGTGCTCAGAGTCCACTGAGATCACCGTCTGCCACAAAGGAACATAGCTCCCTTGCGGTCCTCTGTAGCCTGTGCCTCACTTGGTTTGTGGGCCATTCTAACCGAGGCCAGAGACACAGCTTCCAAGTCACCTCAGCTCTGAACAACATCCCAGTCCCGTTTCCTCCTCCCCTGGCCTTAAAGACAGCCTGAAGTGCCCCCTGCTGCTGCTGCTGCATAGTCACTTCAGTCGTTCCAACTCTGTGGGACCCCATAGACGGCAGCCCACCAGGCTCTCCTGCCCCTGGGATTCTCCAGGCAAGAACACTGGAGTGGGCTGCCATTTCCTTCTCCAATGCATGAAAGTGAAAAGTGAAAGTGAAGTCGCTCAGTCGTGTCCGAACCTCAGTGACCCCGTGGACTGCAGCCTTCCAGGCTGCTCCGTCCATGGGATTTTCCAGGCAAGAGTACTGGAGTGGGGTGCCATTGCCTTCTCCGGAAGCGCCCCATGGAAGTACTATTAATGCTAGGCACACAGAATGGGCTCAGATCTGAGTTCACATCCCATCTTTGCTGCTTGCTGGGTACCCTTGGTTAAGTTACTGAACGTCTCTGAGCTTCATGTCCCTCTCCACACAGGGTATACAAGATGATGTACACTAGAGGACTCATCCCTGCTGTTCAAATTACAGTTTCCTTTGACCTGGGCCCTCACACTTGAATGTTTGTTGCCTGAATTAAGGTGCTGGGCTGGATGAAGCACAAGCTGGAATCAAGATTGCCGGGAGAAATATCAATAACCTCAGGCAGATGACACCACCCTTATGGCAGAAAGTGAAGAACTAAAGAACCTCTTGATGAAAATGAAAGAGGAGAGTGAAAAAGTTGGCTTAAAGCTCAGCATTCAGAAAACTAAGATCATGGCATTCAGTCCCATCACTTCATGGCAAATAGATGGGGAAACAGTGGCTGACTTTCATTTTGGGGGGCTCCAAAATCACTGCAGATGGTGACCGCAGCCATGAAATTAAAAGATGCTTACTCCTTGGGAGGAAAGTTATGACCAACCTAGACAGCATATTCAAAAGCAGAGACGTTACTTGGCCAACAAAGGTCCATTTAGTCAAGGCTATGGTTTTTTCTGTAGTTATGTATGGATGTGAGAATTGGACTATAAAGAAAGCTGAGCACCGAAGAATTGACGCTTTTGAACTGTGGTGTTGGAGAAGACTCCTGAGAGTCCTTTGGACTGCAAGGAGATCGAACCAGTCCATCCTAAAGGAAATCAGTCCTGAGTGGTCATTGGAAGGACTGATGCTGAAGCTGAAACTCCAATACTTTGGCCACCTGATGCAAAGAACTGACTCATTTGAAAAGACCCTGATGCTGGGAAAGATTGAAGGTGGGAAGAGAAGGGGTCGACAGAAGATGAGATGGTTGGATGGCATCACCGACTCAATGGACATGAGTTTGAGCAAGTGTTGGTGATGGACAGGGAAGCCAGGTATGCTGCAGTCCATGGGGTCCGGAAGAGTCGGACACGACTGAGCAACTGAACTGAACTGAGGAAGGATTATGGGGGAAAAGCCAACAGCCAGTATTCCTCAGAAAAAGCAAAGAAGGGCATACAGACAGGCAGGGCTGGGGCAGTAGGGTGGGTCTCCGAATTGACGTGGAAAGAACTACAGCAGCCCTTTGTATCCACTTCCCAGGGGTGGCCCTGGGAATACGTCCCCACGCCCAGACACTACGTGTGGCATGACCCCCAGGGGCCAGCACACCTTCATTCAGTCCTGACCACCCCTCTCTGTGGCAGACAGCGAGCACCGTCACGTGCCCCACTTTACAGGGGAAGGAACGGGAAGTCAGGCCTTGGCCCACGCTGTCTTGATCATGGCGGGACGGCCAGGACTCGAATCAGAGCTGCCTCCCAAGTCCCTGTGCCCAAAGGCGCTCCTTCCCTGCAAGGCTTCTCAGAGCCTCGGATGCCCTAGTAAGTGCTTGGAATCTCGGGGGTGAAAGCACGTCACTTCCCAAACTTATCTAAGCGCAGCACGCTGACTCAGGATGCTAGCTCCGCCCCGGTGAACAGGGCATCCCGCCCGAGCAGGGGACACGGGCCCCAGACTCACCAGAAACGGTGTCAGCTTCGGGCTTGCGCCCCGACAGGCCCTCAGCGGGCACAGCTCCGCCCTCGGCGCCGACGCCGCGCCCGCGGGGCCCCATGGCGCCGGAGCGCCTCCTCTCGTGGATCTCGTCCGAGATAGTCTCCAGGTTCCGCAGCGCCGTCTTGTACTCGCCCTTGGCCAGGGCCAGCTTGGCCTGCAGCTCGTCCACCGTCTTCTTCAGCTGCTGCTCGGGAGAAGCGGGGGGTGGAGGCGTGAGCAAGGCCGCGCCCCCGCCGGCCGGCCAGGCTCCCGGGTGACCCTCAGGATGCAGCCGGGGACCTGGTCCCCCTTCCGCAAGTCTCTATGCACCAGCGCTCAGCCTCCAGTCCTGTGACAACCCCGGCTCTACGCTCAGAAACGACCTGGGGGGTGCCCCCCCACCAGAGGCAGCGGTGGGGGTCCGGCCGTCTGAGCCCCGAGCCGTGGACCTCACACTGCGCTGTGTCGGAAGCCCCCAGCGGGCGTGTGGAAAGCCGGAGGGCTGGGCCGGCCCGCAGAGCCTCGGTTCTGTCGGTCTGGGGCAGCCCCGGGAATCCGCCCCGCCAGCAAGCTCCCCGGTGCCGTGCGGAAGACCACAGACCGAGGACGCTCAGGCCAGAGACGATGCAGAGGTTCTGCAGGCGGCAGAGAGCACCGCGCAAGCAGCCAAAGCCTCGGTCAAGTACGTGTCCCCCGAGCTGGCAGCCGTAGGGCCGTCCAAAGGCCACTACAGAAGGGGTCGGGGGGGTGGGGGTGGGGGGGGGCTCGGGGGACAGACATCGCCTACCCACCTGCTTCAAAGCCAAAGGCCATACGTACCTCAAGCTGCAGGTAGTACTTCGCCTTGAGTTCAAAGTAAGGCCTGTGGGAGGCAGACAGAAGGAAACCCGTGAGAGCCTGGTCAGCAGTGACCCCCATACGCTCCACGGGAGTGTCCGGGGCAGCGACTGAGCCACCCTCCAGCATTTACTCGGCTCTAACGGGGCGTGAGGGGAGCGGGGAAGAGATCCAGCTCCCGGGCCTGACCCATAACAGATGCTCACCCAGAGCAGAGGCATCAGAAGGCCCGTTTCCAGACACAAGAGCCCCGCACGTGGGCACACGCAGGCTGGGGCCCTACCCCCGCCCCCCCCCCCCCCCGTCCTCCCTACGGGGTGTTAAGGTCACAGGGGGCGCCCGGCAGGGTAGGGGGCCCCCCCCCGGGAAAGGAACCACAGAGAAGAAACTGCCCCAACGAACACCAGCTCCCCCGAGCTCACTCGGGGAAGGGGAGAGCCACCGAGCCGCACTGGGCACAGCGGGGCCTCCGCAGGGATGGGGTGGGGTGGGGTGGGGAGCGCTCGGTCAGCCTCCAGGACTCCGCGTGGGACTAGAGGGAGCGGATCGAACGCAGACCGCCCAGGCCACAGGCCAGGGAGAGCGCAGGAGAGGCCAGCACACCCCAGGCTCTGGGCCAGCCAGGGGCGGGCACACCCGCTCCTTTCAGGGGCTTGGGGGTCGGCAAGTGAGGAGGCGAACACTTTATTCTTGAGCTCCTCACCCACCGCGAAGCTTGAGGGGTCTGTCTGGGGCTGAGCAATCGAGGCCATTCCAGGTCTCTGCTTGGAGGCCCAGCAATTGTGAGGAACGCAGGGAGTCTTCCCCAAGGTCATTGTCAGATGATAATACACAGGAGTGGTGATGAGAAGAGGTGGAGAAAAGCTCCATTGAAACCAGTCTTCACAACATTGTAAATCAACTAACGATAGTTCAAATAAATACATACACACATACATACACACACATTAAAAAAATTATTCCTTTGGGCCCATCTGTGTATGCATGTAATTTGTGTGAGACGAATTGTGTTTTCAATGTGTTTTGTGGCCTGCCTTTATTACATATAAAAGTTACGAACATATTCATAAATTAATGAAGACAGAACCCATGTCATCATGATTTTAACTGCTACAAACTAGTCCGATGTGTGGAAGTGTCACAGCTTATTTAACCAAAGAGCCTACTGTTGGACAAGGTTAACTGTTCTAGTCTTTAATACTGTAAGAAACTTTGGAAATACACATCCTGTCGCTGAAAAAAAAGAAAGGAAACCAGTCTTGCGCTGTTTCATCAGCTCTGGGTCTATGAAGGATGTGTATTATCTACAAAGCTCACCCCCACTGCGGACAGGTAACCTGAGGGGAAGGGTCGTGTCCACACCGTCAGCCACAGAGCCAAGGGCACACAGCCCTGAGTTCCCCAAAACGCAAGTGCAGCCCAGGGCCCAGGTAACGCTCTGCCCTTGAGATTCCTTCCTGTGTGCTCCCAGGGGGTCAGCCTGGAGGAGCCCCACCCGGGGGTGCAGAGAACACAGAAGGAGCCGGGGCAGGCGCTGCTGGGGCCACGGGAAAGGCTGAGACTGCAGCCCAGCCCAGGGGCCCGCCCGCCCGGCTCACTTGGACTTGTTGATGGCCCGCTTGAGCTTCTTCTCCAGCTGCCGCATGCGGCCCATGGCCGCGTTGTAGCGCGCCGCCGTCTCCTTGTGCACCAGCTCGCTCCTCGTCTTGGTCTGCTCCGCCTCCATGACCTGCGACCACAGCAGAGGGGGCGGGGTCAGCGCGGCCACACCCAGAACGGCCCCCTGCTGCAGGATCACGTACTCTATTTGTTTAAAAAAGATGAGGAATCTGGGATTAACATATACATGCTACTGTATGTAAAGGACATCAACCACAAGGACCTCTGTATAGCAAACGGAACTCTACCCAATATCTTGTAATAACCTATAATAGAAAAGAATCTGAATATATATATATACACAAACATACATATACATGTATACCTATACAACTGAATCACTGTGCTGTATACCGGAAACTGACACATTCTAAATCAACTGTACTTCAATTTTTTTTAATAAAGAAAAATGTAAAAATTAAATGAGGAAATTAGTGGGGAGACTAAGATTAAACAAACTTGCAAAGAGAAAAGGATCACCCTTCCTGACTCATCTATTCTGAAAAAGTCATTTCAGACAAGATTAAACAGCCCAATCGGCTGAGGCAACGAGCAGGAAAAGGACAGAACGACATGAAGCATCCTCTGAGCCAGCGGGTGTCCACTTCCTCGGAGTGGCCACCGTGGGCTCCTCCTGTCCCACCGCAGGTCAGGAGCCAATGGGCAGGCAGGCAACACGAGAGGGGCTCGGGAGCCCTCCAGAGCCAGGTGTGTGCATCAGGACAGCAGGAGAATGAGGACCTCAGCCATCTGGCCCCTTCCCAAACGTTCCAGCTTAGCTGGTGGACGCAGAATCCAGGATCCAGAAGGATTAAGCAGAAACAGATTCTGAGGCTCACACACATTTCTGTGGCCAGAAAACTCGTCAGCTAGAATGCTGGGGGGAACATTTTCAAAATGAATTCAAAAACCAACCCTCTATGGGGGCTCAAAGGCACGTTCCCAGAAGCAGGGACAGTGTCTGTTCTCTCCCCACTAACCTAGAAGCACATCAGAACAAGGCTGGTTGGGAGGGGAGAGGACACGGGAGAGAAAAAGCAGTTTGGACCATGGAAACAGCTGCCAACTTCCTTCCCACCTTCTACTTACAACTCACCCAAGTACAGAGTGAACTAGAAAGGCAGTAGCAAGGCGGGGATAGAGGGCCAGCTTTTTATTTTACCCAAAGAGCAGCCAGGAGGAGGCCAGAGGGCCCTCAGATCGCTGGTCCACCATCTCAGACCCCGCAGGACGGTTTCAGGAGGACACCACCGAGGAGGCAGCCAGCGGTCCGTCACCCGCCTCGGGAAACAGCCAGTCAGCCCAGGGTAGTTTCCTTATGCGCTTAAAATTAGGTGTTTTTTAAGAATCGGGAGAAACTCTGACATGAGCAGAAAACATCGAGCATCCTGTCTGTTGCCCCCTCTCCAGATTATCTCTGCCTTTCGTCGTCTTGGAGCTATTTCATGACCCTACAAGTTGTTGGAAACTGATAGTAATACAAATGATTCTTATCCCTAGAAATCAAGAGGAAGTGTGTGGAGATGCATTTACTTGTTGCTTGCCCTGTAAATACTGACCAATTCTGTATCTGCCTGTTAATTCACCTCGGCACTCTTGAACTTAAGCATGAGTGTTGTTGTTGTTTTTTTCTGAATTCTCCTTTCAAAGAGCTGTAACATCAGATTAGTTCCATCCTTAATTAATGCATTAAATAAAATATTTTATAAGAGAATACTTCATACGTATCAGAGTTAAAGCTTTACCTTCTTTTAAAATATATATATATATATATATATATGTTTTTAACAATGGTTTTAATGCTTGAAATACTTTTAAAAACAGAATTAGAACAAAGTCAGAGAGGGAAATAGGGAACCAAGATAAGCTTGCTAACATGACCTCTCAATCAAGATCAAGGGGCTTGGGAAACCCTTCCGCTTGGCTTCTCACATCAAAGACGTCACAGAGACATCAGATGCACGCAGAACCTCACCAGCTTGGTCACTTAAGAGAAACAGCAGTAACTCTTCAGTGTAAAGCTGTAAGGATTTACTGCTGTAACCTTTATGAACACATGAGACCCAAGCACATCAGACAGGTGAAGACACGCTGTGGTGACTGGTTCTACTACAAGAGGATTCGGTGCAGGGCTCACCTTTAAGGACCTGTCTGAAAGCATAATGATTTTTGGAATAGTTTTTTGATATGGACTCTTTTTAAGTCTTTATTGAATCTGTGTGATACTGCTTCTGTTTTACGCTTTGGTTTCTGGCCGCAAGGCATGTGGGATCTTAGGTCCCCAACCAGGGATGGATCCTGCACCTGCTGCCCTGGAAGGTGAAGTCTTAAACACTAGACTGCCAGGGAAATCCCTGAAAGCATTTTAAAGAGAGACCTACAAAAGCTGTGATTTGAGGCTATGGTAAGGAGTATCCCCTGCAAGAAGCAGGGTTCCCACCAACTGCACACACAGGCCCTCGTTTTTCTTTGGTCCTTAGTCTACAAAAGAGCTTTCTAAAGTCAAACCCTTGGAAGAACCCAAGCACACGGCAACGTCGCCAACGCAGACTGAGGCGGCAGCAAGCACACTGCCCCCTGCCGCACCCCCACCCGCCCAACTCCCGGACCCCACGGGCACACTGCCCCCTGCCTCTCCCCCACCAGCCCCAACTCCCGGACCCCACGGGCACAAGCTCCTGCCTCACCCCCACCAGCCGTACCTACCACCCCGCCCCAACTCCCGGACCCCACGGGCACAAGCTCCTGCTGCCAGAGGAGAGCCCCTCACTGTGCTTCCTGCCTCCCGGGGGAAAGTCGCCACGCGGTGCACCTTGGTTACGTCTCCTCGGCAACTCAGCAGCCCCTGAAGCCTGGAATCGGGTGTGAACTGTGTGCCCAGGGATGAGAAAATGGCGGGCGGATGCTGGGAAGGTGGAGACCACGAAAGGAAGCGGAATGCAGAGGTCCCTGCAGGCCTTGAGGTGCCCAGACACAGGTGCAACCCAGACCCGAGGAACCAGTGCAGTGCCCAGACCTCCACGAAGACCAGGCTCCTGGGCCTGGACTGCAGGCCCTGCACCCAGCTCTGCACCATACTCTTCAGTTTACGGCCAACGAATTCAGCTCAGAGCCAAGTACACTGAGGAAGCACATCCTGTGTGCCCAGAGCACGCGGGAGACCAAGCCCTGGACCAAGCCTCACGGTGCAGACACGCAGCAGCAGCAGCACGCCCCTCAGGCGGCTGAGGTCCAGGTTGTTGGGGCTACCTTGGGTCACGGTGGGGGCAGGGAGGGGGCGGCAGCAGAGGCTGCGCGGGGCAGGGGGGCTCAGTGCAGGGGTGTGGTGCAGGGCGCCGGGGGGACGGGCTCGGTGCAGGGCGCTGAGGGCTCGGTGCAGGGTGCTAAGGGCTCAGTGAGGGGTGTCGGGGGGCTCAGTGCTGGGGGCTCAGTGCAGGGTGCTGGGGCACTCGCTGTGGGGTGCTGGGGGTTCGGTGCAGCATGCTGGGGGGACTTGGTATGGGGTGCTGGGAGGGGCTCATTGCAGGGCGCTGAGGGCTTGGTGCAGGGTGCTAAGGGCTCAGTGCAGGGTGTCGGGGGGGCTCAGTGCAGGGTGTCGGGGGCTCGGTGCAGCGTGCTGGGGGGGTTCGGTGCAGGGTGCTGGGGGGGGTTCAGTGCAGGGCACTGAGGGCTCGGTGCAGGGTGCTAAGGGCTCACTGTGGGGTGTCGGGGGGGCTCAGTGCTGGGGGCTCAGTGCAGCATGCTGGGGGACTCGGTGTGGGGTGCTGGGGGTTCGGTGCAGCGTGCTGGGGGGACTTGGTGTGGGGTGCTGGGGGTGCAAGGTGCTAGTGGAAAGGCATGAGTGAGGAAGCCTTTAGGAGGGCTTGGCACAGCCAAGCATCCACTCTCCATGGGAAGCGTGCAGCTGCCCACCTCCTTCCCAGAGCTGACAGGCTCCCGGAGAAACCGCTGTTTTCTGGCTTCCTATGTCCCCTGAGAGGACTGCGTTACTGGGCTGACCCCTGGGTGCACCAACCTCTGTGGATTCTGACGACGAAGTCAGCCTCCCTGGGGTTCCCCCAAACCCACAGACACGCACTCCTGCCCCCTACAGGTTGGTTCCAGATGCCCAACAACTGACCACCCGCCACTGCCCAGCAGGAGGGTTTGGGGCCCAAGTGGCTGGAAGAGCCGCAGCCCCGGGCCCGGCGGCCAGCGGGCAGTGAGCGGGATCTGGGTGGTAAGCCATGCAGCTGCCCCCAGTGCTTGGGAACCGAGGAGCAGAGGCCTCCTCCAGGGCCTCCAGCAGGACATGGAGAATGGGCGCCAAGCAGGCCCCCTCCTGGGAGGACAGGGCAGCCCAGGCCCCCTGCCCACAGAGACACAGACGCTGCTCACACAGACACTGCCTGCCGGGACACCAGCACGCACCGAATGGCTGTGTCAGCCGGGCTGGGGGCCCTGCCGGCAGGACGACCCGAACCAGGCTCCTTGCCTCACTGTCCACCTCGCCCAACCCTCTCCCAGCCACACACCCTCAACCTGAGCATCCCAGAGCCAAGAGCAGGGCCCCCCGCTCCCAGGGAGGCAGCATCGTGGTCCCCTCAGCCCCTCGGCCCGTTCAGGCCAGCTTCTGATTCTTCTGTGGGCCTGGGCGCGTGGGCCCGAGGAGGTGGCATCTCAGGGCCTTGGGGGACAGGTGGTACCCGCCCACCAGCACACGAAAGCGGGCCTGACGGCTCATGTGCCTCCCAGGGTGCAGGGCACGGCGTCTCCTCCCAGCAGCTGCTGCTTCCTCACAGTTCATGCCCTTTCCGCCCTGCTCACGACAAGCCACGTGCTCCTCCTCCTCTCTGGCCTCTCTGCACAGACATCAGGAGGGCCGATGGCTCCGTCCTGGAGGGTGGAAAGCTATCACCCCCCTCTCAGGGATACTGCTCAGCCAAACCAGGTGGAGCTGGGGGAGCAGGCGGCATCGGCTGCCTAAGGCCCGAGTGGGAGCAGCAAGGACCGCACACCCCCAGGGAGGCCCCTCAAGTGCACTGCAGAGCTCAGCTGACCCCAGCACTGGGCACAAGACCGCTCCTTGGTCCCCACCTGGGGCCCTGCACGTGGTTGAGCAATACAGAACCCGGGACTCCCATGGCGACCACAGCAGGGGCCGTCACTCGAAGTCTGGAGGAACAGAAGGGACACCCAGAGGACCCTGGGGAAGGGGGTGCAGAGACCGCAGGTCCTTCCACCGTGCCTGGGGTGGGGGCCACCCTACCCAAAGCAGGGCCGTTTTCTCGAGATGGCCTGGACCCTTCTGAGCTCCATATCCTTCTATGGACGCTTCTGTGGCACTTTGTTCAGCAGCAGAAGTCCTTTCTCCTGAAGAAGCAGGCTTCCTGGAGGACCCAGAAGTCAGCTGAGGCCGGGGACATACTCTAGACCTTTTGCTTTGTCCACCAGCACTCAAGAAGCCCAGGTGTGCCAGGGCCCCGGGAGGGCAGCTCACAGCAGAGCCACCTGCGGACGTTTCTGCCCCACCCGCCACGGCCACAGAGCGTGCCCCTCCAGGCTGGGGTTCTCAGGGACCTGGGGACACGGCCCCAGAGAGCTCTGCTGCGTGCTTTGTCTCTTGCTGATGCCACTCTCCAGCCCTCCTCCTCCCTCCTCAGGTCAAGGAGCAGCCTCCGAGCCCCATAAAACCGGAGAGGAAGCGAGGGAAGAGGGCCAGGAGCCCCCCAGGGTGGAAATCCTGGCCCGTGACCCAGGAAGTCTGCTCATCTGCAGAGGTCACCCCCACAACCAAGAAATCGTCGGCAGCCTCAGTGAGGGGACACGTCAAATGACCCTCCCAGGGCCCTCAGGGGCCCCACGTGGTGTCAGGAGGCCTAGGGCCATCTTGGACAGCTCCCCAGTTGAACACTGCACAACCCCAAGGAGCGCCATTCACAAAGACAGGTGTGAAAGGTATTCTCGGCCATGGAGTGTGGAGGTCCTGGGGACACCTCTTGGGGACTTGCCATCACCATCTACTACGGCCCTGGGACTTAACAAGTAGAAGGAGAAAAAGCAGAAATATGTTCCGTTATTTTTGTAAAGGACACATTAAGTGATCTCTGCGATGATTCCTATCTAGCTGATATGGATCTTGGTTGGGGTGGAAGGGAGGGTGGGAAGAAAAGGCAGCCCTTCCATGAAGTTCTTGGAAGGAGGTTTTTTCCTCCATCCTTTATACTCTGTCAGGCTACTTGTAAATTTCCAAGATTCCCGAACTCCCCTGTGGGAGTTCCCCCGTGGACCCAGGAAAGCTGTCCCAGCCTGCATTTGGCTGTTCAGGCCTTGTGTCCACCAGGAGACAGGAGGCTCCAGGCCACACAAGCCCAGGCGGGGGTCTGGGCTTTAGGGGCAGCAGCAGTGGAGTCAACGTGGATTCGACACCAAGTCCCAGCCCTTTATGAGTCAGGTGTTCTATTTAGGGATGCTCAAGGCCACCTTTAATCATCATGTCCTGCAGGACCTGAGCCCACATGGCAGGTGACACTGGAAAAAGTTATGTTCTAGCCCTGCAGGTGGCCTCTCGGGGATCCAGACCAGGCCCACGGCCCCACCCCTACGCCACCCCACATCCAAGGCCTCAGCAAGGGGAGAAACACTGAACATCCCGCAGGACCCTCTGGAGCCTGGGCGAGTCAGGAAGAGGGGACAAGTCCAGCGACACCCATCACTGCTGATAGCCCTGTGGTCAGAGATCAGGTCCCGGAGCTGCTGAATGATGCCCCATGATGACCTCAAACCCAGCAGGCACAGCCAGTGAAGCCCACAGCCTGCAGAGCCTGCTTTCCACAGGCACCCTGGTTCCCCAGACCACACCCAGTCCGTGCATCCCGGGGTTCAGGCCTTAGCCGCCATGGCCCGCCTCTCACTGAGAGCACACATGCCCCAAGACCAGTCCGGCAGGTCATCCAGATCGTCCACCTGGAGCTCCAAACCCGGCCAGACCCCGGGGACTCAGAGGGAGGAGACCCTGGAGAAGGACCGGGGGTCCCCTGGGGAAGCCCACACTGGTCAGGACTGTCAACGATGATCTGAACCAGAGGGACTTCAGCTGACAAGGACGGGGCGCTAAGGAGGACGGCTTAGTTCCAGGCCTGCGGAGACCCCCCAGGAGATGACCACTTGTGGGCGAACAACATGCCTGTTTGCTCTGCTCCGGGAAACCCCGGAGACGCAGGAACCCGAGGCGGGGGCAAGCCCAGCCCCCTCCCCGCCGCACGCCCACCCTGCCCGCCCACATGCAGGTGCAACACAGGCCCGCACAGGTGCGCCCCACGGAGACTCGTACCCTCTGGGTGGCGTGGTTCAGCATCTCCTGCCAGGCTGAGTCGAACTGCCTCTTGTCGTCCTCCAGCAGCCGCTGCTCGGCCAGGGAGATGGTCTCCTTGGCGGCGCGGAGCACCTCGGTGGCCCTCTGGAAGTCCTGCGTGGCTCGCTGAGCCTCCAGCTGCGCCTGCGCAGGAGAGACCTCGTGAGACCGCGGACCCGGACCGGTTATAACTCCCCTCCCCGGAAGGTGGGCGTCCCGAGGGTCTGCACGGGTGCAGTCCTTCTCTGCCTGTGCAGCCCGGGCAACAGGCCAGGCACCCGCAGGCACATGCAGACGCCGGATGGGGCACGTGGAGGTTTTCACAGCCTGGGACCCAACGGACCCAGATGCACCGGCCAGCTCTGATCCAAGTTAGAGGCAGCAGAGTGGCCCACGTGCGGCAGGTGTACCCGACCGCAGGCCTTCACAGAGATGCTCTCATTTGCCCAGGGGGCCAAGGGCAGTGTCCCCAGCCCCGCCCCCACCCAGACCCGTGGTTTGGGCGGTTTGGTTCACAGCACAGGAGAATCCGAAAAGCCCCGTAGAAAACAGTCCAGCAGCATCATTCTGGGTGGGAACCGTGTCTCCAGGAGGCCCAGGCTGACTCCCGAGCTCATGCAGCTGTGACCAGACTCCGGCTGCTCGGAGTCCTGGCCCCGTGGGGTGACGCTGCAGAATAGGCTCCCACTCACATCGCACACACCCACACTGGCGACGGGGTGCAGGGAAGACCCTAATGGTCACAGCGCCTTCCCTGCTCTCAAGGACCCTCAAGCGGGCAAATCAATAGAAACAGCAGCCAAGTTCTGGGCCTTTTGAAAATGTAACACGTCGTTAATCCAAAATGAGTGTGAACATCCCACCCTTTAAAGTCTTAACACAGACGGAGAAAAGCGATCTCCTTAACTAATATCCGTGTTGTCTACATGATGAAATGACAGTATTTTGTACCTACTGGGTTAAAATATTAAAACTAATTCCACCTGCTATTTAAAAAAAACTTTTTTTACTGGGACTAGAAAATTGAACATTACTTAGCTGATTGACAGTCTATTGCTTTTCAACAGTAGAAACATTCCCCTGGGAGGGGAGCATGTGGTTTGCACCAGAAATTTGCAACAAATCTTTGTCCCCACTCAGGGCAGGCTCAGCCTGGACTCCCGGCCAGAGTGCAGGCGAGCTGCCGCCCTATGCTGGCCTGCCGCAGCCTCCCACCTGCCCACCCCTGCTAACAGGAGCCCTTGGTCAGTTGCACAAGCTGAGCGTCAACCCCAGGCCGGTCCCTGGGACCCAGGAGTGGGGAGGAAAAGAACCAGGCCTCCCCCATCCCGAGTCAGCTTCCTGTGACCGAGAGCAAGTCTTTGGAAACCACGGGCCGTTTCCCAAAGGTGGTCAAGAAGAGCAAACTCAGACCTGGAGTCTAGCAGCCCCTGGGTAAGGGACAGATGTGTGGCCGACCCCTCGGGGCCATCACTGCACGCTTCAGGTCACACCCGGCCTGGGGGTGCTTCTTAAAGGGGGACGATCCGGAACTGAGGCTGGGAGTCGGGATGATTTGAAAATTCTGGGTTGGTTGGGGCCTAGAGGAAGCAGAGAGTGGGAACAGATCGTCTCCAGGAGGCGTGACAAAGACCCTAATCAGGATTTTAAAGAGGAATCAAGGACGGAAGCCTGGGGGATCTTCCCTGGGGGCTCAGTGACTGAGAAGCCACCTTGCAAGGCAGGGAACACGGGTTCTGTCCTTGGTGGGGTAGCTTAAGATCCCACATGCCACAGGAGAGCTAAGCCCGTGTGCTGAAAATACCGAGCCCGGATGCCACAGGGAAGACCCAGCACGGCCAAAATTAAAAAAAAAAAAAAAAAGGGGCCTTGAGCGAATGTCAGGCTAAGGCTTTAACCAGGGGACCTGCCTTCTGTGACCCACTCCTGCCGTGCGGCCCCAGGCCCTCCTGGTGTGCCTCTAGGGGCTGGGGGCCACCCCCTGGACCTGACAGATCCCCCGAGAAGACAGCACGGTCCACTGCCAGCAGCAGACTCGCCGCTCCAGGGCCTGGGCTCCAGGCCCGCCGTGCCCTTGGGCTTCCCTGGTGGCTCAAGCTGGTAAAGAATCCGCCTGCAGTGTGGGAGACCTGGGTTCAATCCCTGGGTTGGGAAGATCCCCAGGAGAAGGGAAAGGCTACCCACTCCAGTATTCTGGCCTGGAGAATTCCATGAACTGGATAGTCCATGGGGTCGCAGAGAGTCGGACACGACTGAGCGACTTTCGCTTTCACTTTAGTATTTCAATTCAGCAACATTTAAGGATAAACTCTCTTCTCCCAGGTTGTCCTGCTTGAATTATGAAACTTTTCTTTCTTCAAACAAACCGAAAAAAAAAAAAAAAAATGATGTTCTCAGGGGGACCTTCTGAAATGTGGTTCTGACCTGGGTCCAGCCCATCGTCACCCACTGCCGTGTTATCTGCACCTTCCAAATAAGAGAACCAGACTTACAAGGAAGGAAAAGAGGAAGCCCACCTGAATGGCCCTGCAGAAGAACAGGAGCTCTGTCAAGTCCCTGGGGAGCTTCCTCAAGGTTCCTTCCCTCCTGTGGTACCAGAAATGGGCTTTCCTTATCATTTGGTGGATCCTGCTACTATGATGGTTTGGTCGACATTTAATCCACAGGAGCCAAATGTATCCCCTTATTCATTCATTCACTGAAATGAGCTGGGCCTGTGTTCTGTACCCACTGTCTGTTCTCTGCATCTTTCTTGGAAATAGAGCCCTCATGTCTCCAGGTGAGGCGATGCCCCAGCTAAGACCCTCCTTCCCAGCTGTCACTATGGTTAGTGCCCCTGTTACTTTTCGCTAATGAGATATAAAAGGACATGGAGTGAGACTTCCAGGATTGTCTTTCCATCTGTGACATGGATACAATGACCGGTGCTTCAACAGCCATTTTGGATCATGAGGCAAATCTCTTAAGGATGAAGAAACAGAAAATTAGGCCCTGCCCTGACTTTTCACACAACAGAGAACATAAAGTTTCATGTTTAAGCCAGTGTCATTTGAGGGTTTTCTGTTAACATTCCACCAAAGTGAAAGTGTTAGTCGCTCAGCAATGTCCAGCTCTTTATGCCCCATGGACTGTAGCCCACCAGACTGCTCTCTCAGTGGGATCCTCCAGCCAAGAATACTGGAGTGGGTTGCCATGTCCTTCTCCAGGGGATCTTCCCAACCCAGGGATCAAATTCTGGTCTCCTTCGTTGCAGACGGATTCTTTACCATCTGAACCACCACATGAGGGTGATATTCAGCCAAATCTAAACCTACATGATAACGTATCTTTCCCTCCACACAGCTGGGCTATCCTGCAAACTTGATAGACATGACTACAGCAGCCTGCACAGACCAGTTTAATCTCTCTCAACGTCTTTCTAGCTGCACATAGCCCATGTTACAACTTTAAGCCCAGGGAAACAAACTTTGGGAGCTTCCTAAAGAATCCCAAAGTGCATGACCTCTTTGTAAGGCATTTTGCAAACATTTTCTAAAACCACATACACAAAGAAGAGCCAGGAAGGCACATACATGGGGAGGGGAGCAGGCACCAGCCCCCCAACCCCGGCAGGACACAGGCCATCAGCTGTCGATGAGGCACTGCCTAGACTCTAAGTTCCGGGGGCGAGGGGAGACAGAGCCCAAAGCAAAATAATGAGTTCCAGCTCAGCGGGGAAAACAGACGCGTTCATTACGAATTCCCAGGCAGACAGTGACAAGTGACAGGTGTAAAGCACATGCGACCATTGTTAAGAGAGTGAAATCAAAGGTTTCTTAGGGCAGGGTCCTTGATGGAGAGGGTGTGAGGCACCAGATTCGGCCGTGGAAATACGCAGGGCATCGGAGAGCTCACGCCCACATCAAACTGAGGAGGCTGCACTCAGACTGCTTGCCTGCATCCTAATAGGACACGTGACCTCAAAAATCAGAAGCCAATTGAGAGTCCAAAAGTGAGTCAGAAAGAGAAAGATAAATACCGTATTCTAACACATATATACGGAATCTCGAAGAATGGTACTAAAGAACTTATTTACGGGGCAGCAATGGAGAAACAGACATAGAGAACAGACTTACGGACATGGGGAGAGGGGAGGAGAGGGTGAGATGTATGGAACGGGTAACATGGAAACTTACACTACCATATGTAAAATAGATAGCCAACGGGAATTTGCTGTATATCTCGGGAAACTCAAACAGGGGCTCTGTATCAACCTAGAGGGGTGGGTGGGGAGGGAGACGGGAGGGAGTTTCAAAAGGGAGGGGATATATGTCTACCTGTGGCTGATTCATGTTGAGGTTTGACAGAAAACAGCAAAATTCTGTAAAGCAATTATTCTTCAAAAAAATTAATTAAAAAAAAAAGTAAAAGGTTAAAAAAAAGCAGCCTATCTGGTTTTCACCATCGTATGAAAGACACCTAGAAATCTTTGGCACAACCAACTGAGCTTTACCTTCAAACTCCAACAAAGGACTCCGGCCCTGATGTTAACACATTAGCTGAATAAGGGCTTCCTCATCCACACAGGGGCCGGAGCCAGTTAGCAAACTGGACCAGAGCGAGGCCCTCCCAACGCAGCTCTGAGGAGGAGATACCAGCGGAGCCGTCAAGAGGCAACACAGGAAAAAGGCGACAGGTCTTCACCACCTGTGAACACGTAACGGCTTTCACAGACACCGCTCCATGCAGAGAGCATTAAAAGGCGGCCCGTGAACAGATCTGGTAAGGGACCAGCCATGAAATAAAAAGACGCTTACTCCCTGGAAGGAAAGCTAGGACCAACCTAGTTCAGTTCAGTTCAGTTCAGTTCACTCAGTCGTGTCCAACTCTTTGCGACCCCATGAATCGCAGCACGCCAGGCCTCCCTGTCCATCACCAACTCCCGGAGTTCACTCAGACTCATGTCCATCAAGTCAGTGATACCATCCATCCATCTCATCCTCTGTCGTCCCCTTTTCCTCCCGCCCCCAATCCCTCCCAGCATCAGAGTCTTTTCCAATGAGTCAACTCTTCTTTCCAAATTTGCTGGCATATTCAGTGCAGCACTTTCACAGCATCATTTTTCAGGATTTGAAAGAGCTCCACTGGAATTCCATCACCTCCACTAGCTTTGTTCATAGTGATGCTTTCTAAGGCCCACTTGACTTCACATTCCAGGATGTCTGGCTCTAGGTCAGTGATCATACCATTGTGATTATCTTGGTCGTGAAGATCTTTTTTTTTTTTTTACAGTTCTTCTGTGTATTCTTGCCACCTCTTCTTAATATCTTCTGCTTCTGTTAGGTCCATACCATTTCTGTCCTTTATCGAGCCCATCTTTGCATGAAATGTTCCCTTGGTATTTCTAATTTTCTTGAAGAGATCTCTAGTCTTTCCCATTCTGTAGATGGTCAACACTGAAATCAGACTGATTATATTCTTTGCAGCCAAAGATGGAGAAGCTCTATACAGACAGCAAAAACAAGACTGTGAGCTGACTGTGGCTCTGATCATGAGCTCCTTATTGCCAAATTCAGACTTAAATTGAAGAAAGTAGGGAAAACCACTAGACCATTCAGGTATGACCTAAGTCAAATCCCTTATGATTACACAGTAGAAGTGAGAAATAGATTTAAGGGACTAGATCTGATAGATAGAGTGCCTGAGGAACTATGGACTAAAGTTCGTGACATTGTACAGGAGACAGAGATCAAGACCATCCCCATGGAAAAGAAATGCAAAAAAGCAAAATGGCTGTCTGGGGAGGCCTTACAAATAGCTATGAAAAGAAGAGAAGGGAAAAGCAAAGGAGAAAAGGAAAGATATGAGCATCTGAATGCAGAGTTCCAAAGAATACCAAGAAGAGATAAGAAAGTTTTCCTCAGTGATCAGTGTAAAGAAATAGAGGGAAAAATGACCAACCTAGACAGCATATTAAAAAGCAGAGACATTACTTTGCCAACAAAGGTCCGTCTAGTCAAGGCTATGGTTTTTCCAGTAGTCATGTATGGATGTGAGAGTTGGACTATTAAGAAAGCTGAGTGCCAAAGAATTGGTGCTTTTGAACTGTGATGTTGGAGAAGACTCTTGAGAGTCCCTTGGACTGCAAGGAGATCCAACCAGTCCATCCTAAAGGAAATCAGTCCTGAATATTCTTTGGAAGGACTGATGCTGAAGTGAAACTTCAACACTTTGGCCACCTAATGGGAAGAACTGACTCATTTGAAAAGACCCTGATGCTGGGAAAGATTGAGGGCAGGAGGAGAAGGGGACAACAGAGGATGAGATGGTTGGATGGCATCACCAAATAAATGGACATGAATTTGGGTAAACTCCAGGAATTGGTGATGGACAGGGAGGCCTGGCGTGCTGCAGTCCATGGGGTCGCAAAGAGTCGGACACAACTGAGCGACTGAACTGAATTGAACTGAAGGGGGCCTTCATTAGACACTGGCCCCACCAGCTTGGAAACTGTGGATTCCCGCAGTCTTGGAAACAAGGCCGGAGGAGCCCCTGCTGAGGCCACAGTCGCTGCCTGGACTCCACCCCACACCAGCCAACAGCTGGGCACCAGATGTTCGTGCTGGGTGCAACAGAGGCGAAGCTGGTGCACAGGCCATCCAGCTCGACCCTTCATTAAAAAAAAAAAAAAAAACAGGGCCCAAGGAAGCACAACCACGTGTTAAATGTCTCCTTGGGAGCTGGCCAGGAGACCAGAGCCCCCCGACCCTGGGCGGGGCTGTTTCCATTCTACCATGAGGTGTCTGCTCCCTGGGCAGTGTTACCAACGGCATGATCGTGGGCAAGCAGACAGTCTATCCATGAATCACACACAGTCAGAGGGGCCGCTAGGACCAAGGACCGCACGGGAGCCCCCACCCGGGATGCCCACCAGCCAGTCAGCTGCAGAAACTAGAAGATGACTAGGGGTCGGGTCACTTGGCCGCCCAACACCCGTGCTCCCACTGGGGGCAGCTCCAGATCACAGAGAGCGCCCGCAAGACGAGACTGGCCCAGTACCTGACTGCCAACAAACGCTGTGTGGGTTCAGATAACTGTGAGGAAGATCACAGCAGCTACTGTTGGAGCATCCACTCTGAGTCAGACGGTATACGATGAGATGTTCTGGGACAGGCCGCACTAGGGTCTCAGAATTACCCTGGGAGCGAGTCCAAGTGGCATCCTACCTTGTGAAGGAGACCAGCTCAGAAAGGTTAAAGAAACTGCCCAGGGCCCCACAGAGAGCAAGGGTGGGTCGAGACTCAAGCCCTGACCCAGGGCCTTCGTGCAAAACTTCTAAAAAAAAAAAAAGCCACCTGCTGGGCTACACACTGCTGAGCAAGCACTGCTCCAGCGAGGCCCCTCTTGCTGCTTCTCCTAATCCCGGCGCCACACTGGACTGCTGAATAGACGGGGATGGGTAGGGGGGTCACAGGGAGAAAAGATGCTAGCCCCCAAAGACAGCATATTTCCCTTCCACAAAGTGGGGGTGTGGAGGTGCAGGACCCCTGTGTAAGAGCTCAGCTCCTTCCCAGTCAGGAACCAGGGGAGCCGAAGGTGGGGTCTACAGAGGCTGAGGCTACACGCTCTTGAGCGGGACCTCTCCTGCACCCCAACACTGCTCCCTCCCCTCGGACCCCAATCCCAGGGGAACAGTGGGCCATCACCATTTCACACCCACTCCCCTCAAAGGCCTCCAGATGGCTTTCCCTATCCCCTTCTGAGAGCTGGTAGCACTTGAAACCCAAAGGGATGCTCCAGTTTACTGAAGGAACGAGTGGGCTCCATCTGCATACACCTCCCAGCAGGCGAAGGCAACAGTCACGGATCCACAAAAGGCTTCTGAAGACTCTGGCGTGAAATGGACACAGGGTTCCCACGGCCTCCCAGAGAGGCCTGGAACGTCCCTGACCCGGGCGGGCAGCACTGGCCCTTTGCTGGCCGTGGAGCCCCCGGGAGACACTGCAGGGAGGCCTGGCTTCTGCAGCCCGAGAGCTCCAGGTGGGACGGCTCCCGCTCCACGGGGCTCAGGACAAGGGCCAGGTGCCCACTGCACCAGGCACCTGGTTGGGGGAAGCCCCCGTCTTTGCTTTTTTTTGATTTTTTAAGATACAATTTTGTCCTTGCCTCTTTAAAAAAAAAAAAAAAAAAATTATTCATTTGGCTGCACCTGGCTTTAGTGGTGGCAAACGGGGTCAAGTTCCCAGACCAGGGACTGAACCCAGGCCCCTGCACTGGGAGCACGGCAGAGTCCTAAGCCACTGGAGCACCACACTGGGAGCACGGCAGAGTTCTAAGCCACTGGGGCACCAGGAACGTCCTTGGCCTTGCCTCCTCACGGGGACTGTTGCACATGCTGCTGGGAGAATTCAGCCCCCAGCTAGAGGCTCGTGGAGAAAACTCCAGAGGCTTCTCTAAGCCACCCGAGGAAGAGGAGAGGCCCTCAGAGAGGGAGGGACATCCAGGGGGAAGATCAAAGTGGGCAGGAGGCAGGGCGGCTGATCTTGGTTTCACTCAAGCCCCAGTCCGTTCTGAGTCATCCTAGGGATGGGCAGTCGCCAGAGCCTGAGACGTTCGGTTCCAGAAACTTCCCCCTTCCACGCCCTTCCAGACATATCTGAGGTTAACAGAAGAGTGGACAGAAACAGGCAGCGGCCGCTTTGACCCTGAGGATGCTCTGGACACAAACACTGTCATCAGAAGCATCTTCTAGAGAGAATGCCATGCAGCCCTTTCAGTTGCTTGACATTTTCATATCCAGTGTTCCTAACTTTTTTCACGTGTATTTAGTCAAAATCATTTTCACTTGGATCAGTTCTTTTCAGTTTCACATCAACCTGAACCATCAAGCAGTTTCATCGACAAACTTTACTCATTACAGCCTATGCCATGGAGTTCTCCGTTATTTCTGTCAAACAATTTTCCTGGACCAATTTTTTTTACAGATCTAAGAACTGGTTGAACATATGGGACATCAATTTTTAATCAGTCCCAAATGTTAGCATGTACAGTTTGAGCCATAATCAGTTAACATTAAACTGTATAATATAAAACATATTAAACAATATTATTACAAATTAAAGATCTGTGGTGTGTATTTCTCAATACAGAAATATGAGAAAGCCTTGAGCAGTCTTAAGAGACATCATTCAGGGCCTGCAGCTGGTTAAGTGGAAGGCTGCAAAGCTCGTGAATAAATGGCAAAGAAGCCACAAGGGATGAGGAAAAAAATCAAGGTCAAATAGTTTTATGTCAGGAACCATTTAACAGGAGGCTTCCTGTGTGCTGTTTTGGATCTGTCAGGAATTCTCTGTTCCTTATTAATTCCTGAATATTCAGGAATTGAGAGGAGAGGCAAGCCTCTCCCACGACTGAGGAATCCAGGCATTTCCTTTGTTAGTTTTCTATACAGTGGTAAGTACCCTCTTCCTTTTTATGAACCACATGGTAAACATGGTTATTTACAACTCTCTCTTGTGGATGACCTCATGTTTTCTTGATAACTTGTAAGTTTTGATTTTATCTCTGCTGAAAACAGCTATCTTGTAAGACAGTATAAATACCTACACAATGCTAAATAAAACACCTTTGCTCCATCAGAGCTCTGGTCCCCGTGTCTTGCTTTCTCACTCTCTCTCCCTCTCTTTTTCAGGCTGATCCCCTGGAGCACAGAGGCCCTCTGAGTTCACTTTCCTGCCCAGGCTTCTAAGACCCTCTCGAGAAGGCACTCTGTGCCTTCACCCCACTGAGAGGGCACCTGAGGCCTCTGTGAACAGAGCAAGCCTCGTGCCAGGGGCTTTATTGGCTTTCTGTGTAAACCAAGGAATATCAGCCTTTCTCTCCTTTACTTTCTTATCGTCGACTCCAGACCACCAGGTTCCAGTCCATTAAAGGACCTCAACAGTTTTATTCTATCCTGAGGTTAAAGATGAGCTGTTTAAAAACAAAAATTCAAAAGCTATTATCTGCTTCAAGGTAACACAGAAGTGAGAGCTAAGGGGTGGGTGGCGGGGAGGTAAAGGTGAAATAAGATTGGCCAATGGATTAGTTTTTACAGAAGCTGGAGGAACGATATATGTGGTCCCACTGCTGCTGCTAAGTCACTTCAGTCATGTCCGACTCTGTGTGACCCCACAGACAGCAGCCCACCAGGCTCCCTCGTCCCTGGGATTCTCCAGGCAAGAACACTGGAGTGGGCTGCCATTTCCTTCTCCAATGCATGATAGTGAAATGTGAAAGTGAAGTCGCTCAGTTTTGTCCGACCCTCAGCGACCCCATGGACTGCAGCCCACCAGGCTCCTCCATCCATGCGATTCTCCAGGCAAGAGTACTGGAGTGGGGTGCCATTGCCTTCTCCGGTGGTCCCACTACTCAATATATATGTGACATTTCCTATAATAAAAAGTAAGTAAAACTATTCTCATTGGCAATTACCTACATACTCTTCTCTAGAACTGCAGTGTCAGGAGCCACCGGTCACAGGTGGCTACTTACATTTAATTACAATGAAATAAATATTCAGTTTTCCCAGTTGCGTCAGCCACACTGAGGAGACCCAGACCAAGGAGTGCTCATGAGTCACACGCGGCTGGTGTCCCACACTGGTCAGCGCAGACTCATAACATTTCCAGCATCACAGGAAGTTCCACTGCCCAGGCTGACCTAGACACGGGCCCACCAGGAATGAAGGCTGGCAGAAGGTCTCAGCTACCATGCACCAGCTCTGGCCTGTGTTCATCAAAACAGCATCTTCGCGCTCATCACCACTAATTATTAGAGAAATGCAGATCAAACCTGCAAGGAGGCAGCACCTCACAGTGGTCAGAATGGCCATCGTTAAAACGTCCACATATGTGCTGGAGAGGGTGTGGAGGAAGGGGAGCCCTCATACACTGTTGGGGAGCATGTAGATTGGGGCAGCCACTAGGAGAAGAGTGTGCATGCTCAGTCACTCAGTCATGTCCGACTCTCTGTGACCCTATGGACATGGGAATTTTCAGTCAGGTATACTGGAATAGGTTGTCATTTCCTCCTCCAATTGGAGGTCCCTTAAAAAACCCTTAAAAATAGAGCTGCCATAGGATCCAGCAATTCCATTCCTGGGAATATATCCAGAAATGAAAGTTGCTCAGTCACGTCCGACTCTTTGTGACCCCATGGATCATACAGTTCATGGAATTCTCCAGGCCAGAGTGGGTAGCCCTTCCCTTCTCCAGGGGATCTTCCCAACCCAGGGATCAAACCCAGACCTCCCGCATTGCAGGCAGATTCTTTACCGGCTGAGCCATCAGGGAAGCCTGGGCATCTATCCAGAGAAAACTCTAAGTCCCAAAGATACAGGCTCCCCTATGGTCATTCAGCACTATACACAACCTAATCGCTGTTCAGGAAGCAACCTAAGTGTCCGTGGACAGATAAAGATAAAGAAGATGCGGTACATACGCACAATGGAGTATTACTTGGCCATTAGAAAGAATGAAATAATGCCACCTGCAGCGACGTGGATGGACCCAGACAGTGTCATACGAAGCAAAGTCAGAAAGACAAATAGCACGTGATACACTTATCTGTGGAATCTAAAATATGATACAAATGAACCTACTTACAAAACAGAAAGACTCAAAGACTGAAGGGGAAGGGGTGGGGGAGGAGTGGAGTGGAAATCTGGGATTAGCGGATGCAAACTATTAATATTACATGTATCAACAGCACAAGTGAACCAGGTCCTAATGTATAGCACAGGGAACTATATTCCAGACCCTGTAATAAACCATAATAGAAAAGAATACGAGAAAGGATGGATACATCATTTCGCTGCACAGCAGAAGTTAACAAGGGGCTTCCCAGGTGGCACAGTGGTAGAGAATCCAGCTGCCAACACAGGAGACCCAAGAGATGCAGGTTCGATCCTTGGGTCAGGAAGATCCCATGGAGAAGGAAATGGCCACCCACTCCAGAATTCTTGTCTGGAAAATTCCATGGACAGAGGAACCTGGCAGGCTGCAGTCCGTGGGGTCACAAAGAGTCAGTCATGACTGAGCGCGCACACACACAGAGAAATTAACAAACACTGTAAACCAGCTATATAAAAATATTTAAAGCAGCATTTTCATCCTTGCTTTGTATTATAAACAATCACACAGTTAAAAACCTGTAATAAGGGAACCCTGGGATACACCGTGTTGAGACCCTGGGTGTGGGGAAGCCCCAGCCACCCAGTAGGGTGCTATGACCCAGTTTCTGGCAGGACGATGCCCGCCTCCCCTGGTCATCCATGGCTTCGGACTGACCAGGGCTGGGTCTGACTCCGTTTCAGCGGGGAGCTTTGGGGAAGTTCACCGAGGAAGGAGCCCAGCGCCTTCTTTCTTGGGCCACGTGTGGGTCTGCTCCTGACCCCTGGGACCAGCACACACATCCACACCTGCCCCACTCAGGGGCCACTTGCCCTGGGCCACCGGTGGGCACCACCTGCCTCCCTATAGGAGGTCCCCAGTCCAGCCAAGAGATGCCAGCAGGAGGGGGCGCGGGGCTCTTAGGCCAAGTCAGCAGGTCAAGCAAGTCAGCTGCAGCATCTGCGACCTTCACACCCCACTCCTCCATGTGATCATGGCAGATTCACACAGCCTGCCAGCCACACGGGCCCCCAGAGCAAAGCCTCGCTGCTGCTACAGGGACCAACAGACGCAGAGCCTCTCCCACCCCCACCCCCGTCAGGAGGGTGCCCCCCCACATACCCCCTACCCCAGGGCTTCCTCTGCCTCCCACGCTCCAAGCTGGTCAGGCTCCAAGCCGGCAAGAGTTGACCCAGGGCAGGCCCAGGGTAGGAGACAGTGCCTGAGGCCAAGGCCCCGTGGCCCACCAGCACAGCGTCACACCCAGACCCCCGGCCCAGGGCGCTCAAACCAGCAAGTCTTTGGGTTCAGCGAGACAGAAACAACGGAGACCAAGCATTTTCGTTTTACAGAAGAGAAATCCAGCACCTAAGAGCGCCGAAGAACTGATGCTTCAGAACTGTGGTGCTGGAGAAGACTCTCGAGAGTGCCCTGGACTGCAAGGAGATCCAACCAGTCCATCCTAAAGGAGACCAGTCCTGGGTGTTCACTGGAAGGACTGATGTTGAAGCTGAAACTCCAATATTGTGGCCACCTGATGCAAAGAGCTGACTCACTGGAAAAGACCCTGATGCTGGGAAAGATTGAGGTCAGGAGGAGAAGGGGACGACAGAGGATGAGATGGTTGGATGGCATCACTGACTCAATGGACATGAGTTTGAGTGAACTCCAGGAGCTGGTGATGGACAGGGAGGCCTGGCGTGCTGCGGTCCATGGGGTCGCAAAGAGTCAGATGCAACTGAACTGAACTGAAAACGTGAACTGGCCTGCTCAAAGGCACAAGTCACGTGCCGCCTCTAACTCCTGCAAACTTGTGCTAACTCAGGGAGCCTCTCTGCTGTGGAGGGGTTCCCAGGCTCGGCAGGGCTGTACCGTCCCCACTGATTTCCATCTCTGCCTCCCCCATAACACCCGTCAGCCCCAGAACACAAGAAGCACAGCACCTCCAAGCCTCAAGGTCAGGGAAGCTTCCAGGGGAAACGCAGCACAGACCCAGACACGACAGGGGGCCTGGTCACACTGAGAATGTTGGGGGGTTGCTGGTGAGTGTGGCCCCCCACTCTGCAATGACAGCCCTTCGAGCTCATGAATACGCTGCTGGCTTCCCAGGGGGTGGAGAGTACATGGGAGCTGGGAGGATCCTGGATAAAGCACGGGGTGCCAGGGTGGGATCCACACTCCCTCAGCTCAGCCACAGCCAGTCACATCCCTGCCACTGCAGAGGCCCTGGCAAAGCGCCACCCCTGCCCGCAGCCCCTACCCTCTCCTTCCTCCCTGGTGGGGGCCAGCCGGCCCTCTGGGGGCACACAGTCCTCCTCCACCTGTGAGCAGAGATGCCAACCTTTCCAGGGCCCGCTCTCCAGAAGGTGGTCCCACCGGGACCACATGCACAAACAGGACCCCTTGCGGCTCTCCAAGCCAAGGGACCCCAGCTCTTCATAGACCAGGGCGCCAACAAAAGAAACCTTGCTGCCCTGCACAGAAGTGGCGCTGACCGCCCGCACAGTGGTCAGTGAGGCAGCGTCCTGCACCCAAAGAGTGGGGAGCAGCAGGTGTCAACAGTGACCACGGACTCAGGCATTCGATCTCGAACAGGTCACTGGACTTCTCAGACTGGAACACGAAAGCCGCTGCTAACTCCCAGGGAGCCTGGTTCCAAGAACTGAAGACACGTAATTACAGCAAGAATTTTTGAGGCCAGGGTCCAGAATGCAGTTTTCTGGCTTAACCATGGACAAATGGCCCATCAGCGGGTGAGCTTACCACTGAGCTATTGTGCTTTTGCTATCATCTCTACTGTCTACACTGGCAAATTTTCCATAATAAAAAGCTTATAAAATTGCTTATTGACGCACTTATTAACAGCCGTTGCTTCGTTATTTATCGACCACACAGTTCTCTCCTTACACTCAGAGTATGTTACTGGGTTGAGTAACAGCATCACATGAGGGGAAAAGGGGGGCCCACACCATTTATCAAGTGAAAAATATAACCGCCATTTCCAGTCAAATGTTTTAAACCAATCATGAGAAAAGACATTGTTCAAACAGCCAGGGAAATCTGAAAAATAACTGGGTATGAGATGGTACACAAAGAACTTTTATCCATTTTGTTAGACGTAAAAATGTGATACTTTTAAGGTTTCTTATCTGTTAGAGATAAACACTTAAGTATTTATGGGTAAAGTGATACAGTATCTGTGAAGAGCTTTAAAATAAAAACTGGGGAGTCTAAGGAACACAGTGATTTCAAGATATTAACCACTGCTGATGCTGGTGAGAGGTACCTGGGGTCACTGATAACTACCTTTGTGTACACTTCAAGCATTCCATGATAGAAAGGGGAAAAGTATTTTTTGAAGGCTTTGGTCCATCAGTTACAATTTTTGCTATTTACCTGCCAAGTAATTTTTTTCCAGTAGTCATGTATGACTACTGGAAAAAAAAAAAGATGTCCTTTTCATTATAGGGGACTGGAACGCAAAAGTAGGAAGTCAAGAAACACCTGGAGTAACAGGCAAATTTGGCCTTGGAATACAGAATGAAGCAGGGCAAAGACTGATAGAGTTTTGCCAAGAAAATGCACTGGTTATAACAAACACCCTCTTCTAACAACACAAGAGAAGACTCTATACATGGACATCACCAGATGGTAAACACCGAAATCAGATTGATTATATTCTTTGCAGCCAAAGATGGAGAAGCTCTATACAGTCAGCAAAAACAAGACCAGGAGCTGACTGTGGCTCAGACCATGAACTCCTTATTGCCAAATTCAGACTTAAATTGAAGAAAGCAGGGAAAACCACTAGACCATTCAGGTATGACCTAAATCAAATCCCTTATGATTATACAGTGGAAGTGAGAAATAGATTTAAGGGCCTAGATCTGATAGATAGAGTGCCTGATGAACTATGGACTAAAGTTCGTGACATTGTACAGGAGACAGGGATCAAGACCATTCCCATGGAAAAGAAATGCAAAAAAGCAAAATGGCTGTCTGGGGAGGCCTTACAAATAGCTGTGAAAAGAAGAGAAGCAAAAAGCAAAGGAGAAAAGGAAAGATATAAACATCTGAATGCAGAGTTCCAAAGAATAGCACGAAGAGATAAGAAAGCCTTCTTCAGTGATCAATGCAAAGAAATAGAGGAAAACAACAGAATGGAAAAGACTAGGGATCTCTTTTAGAAAATCAGAGATACCAAGGGAACATTTCATGCAAAGATGAGCTCGATAAAGGACAGAAATGGTATGGACC
This sequence comes from Bos mutus, assembly GCF_027580195.1. NCBI lineage: Eukaryota > Metazoa > Chordata > Mammalia > Artiodactyla > Bovidae > Bos > Bos mutus. Next base: position 148,357,532 of record NC_091617.1, on the reverse strand, counting down.
TGACAGAAGCAGAAGATATTAAGAAGAGATGGCAAGAATACACAGAAGAACTGTACAAAAAAGATCTTCACGACCCAGATAATCACGATGGTGTGATCACTGACCTAGAGCCAGACATCCTGGAATGTGAAGTCAAGTGGGCCTTAGAAAGCATCACTACGAACAAAGCTAGTGGAGGTGATGGAATTCCAGTGGAGCTCTTTCAAATCCTGAAAGATGATCCTGTGAAAGTGCTGCACTCAATATGCCAGCACATTTGGAAAACTCAGCAGTGGCCACAGGACTGGAAAATGTCAGTTTTCATTCCAATCCCAAAGAAAGGCAATGCCAAAGAATGCTCAAACTACCGCACAACTGCACTCATCTCACACACTAGCAAAGTAATGCTCAAAATTCTCCAAGACAGGCTTCAACAGTATGTGAACTATGAAATTCCAGACATTCAAGGTGGATTTAGAAAAGGCAGAGGAACCAGAGATCAAATTGCCAACATCCACTGGATCATGGAAAAAGCAAGAGAGTTCCAGAAAAACATCTATTTCTGCTTTACTGACTATGCCAAAGCCTTTGACTGTGTGCATCACAATAAACTGTGGAAAATTCTGAAAGAGATGGGAATACCAGACCACCTGACCTGCCTCTTGAGAAATTTGTATGCAGGTCAGGAAGCAACAATTAGAAGTGGACACAGAACAACAGACTGGTTCCAAATAGGAAAAGGAGTACGTCAACGCTGTATATTGTCACCCTGTTTATTTAACTTATATGCAGAGTACATCATGAGAAACACTGGACTGGAAGAAACACAAGCTGGAATCAAGACTGCTGGGAGAAATATCAATAACCTCATATATGCAGATGACACCACCCTTATGGCAGAAAGTGAAGAGGAACTAAAAAGCCTCTTGATGAAAGTGAAAGTGGAGAGTGAAAAAGTTGGCTTAAAGCTCAACATTCAGAAAATGAAGATCACGGCATCCAGTCCCATCACTTCATGGGAAATAGATGGGGAAACAGTGGAAACAGTGTCAGACTTTATTTTTCTGGGCTCCAAAATCACAGATGGTGACTGCAGCCATGAAATTAAAAGACACTTACTCCTTGGAAGAAAAGTTATGACCAATCTAGACAGCATATTCAAAAGCAGAGACATTACTTTGCCAACAAAGGTTCGTCTAGTCAAGACTATAGTTTTTCCTGTGGTCATGTATGGATGTGAGAGTTGGACTATAAAGAAAGCTGAGCACTGAAGAATTGATGCTTTTGAACTGTGGTGCTGGAGAAGATCCTTGAGAGTCAGTCCCTTGGACTGCAAGGAGGTCCAACTAGTCCATCCTAAAGGAGATCAGTCCTGAAAATTCATTGGAAGGACTGATGCTGAAGCTGAAACTCCAATACTTTGGCCACCTGATGCAAAGAACCAACTCATTTGAAAAGACCCTGATGCTGGGAAAGATTGAAGGCAGGAGGAGAAGTGGACGACAGAGGATGAGATGGTTGGATGGCATCACCGACTCAATGGACATGAGTTTGAGTAAACTCTGGGAACTAGTGATGGATAGGGAGGCCTGGCGTGCTGCAGTCCATGGGGTCGCAAAGAGTCAGACACAACAGCAACTGAACTGAACCTGCCAAGTAATTATAAAACTCCAGAAAATGCTGCTCACTATTAATAAAAAACTTGGGAAACCAAATGTATTTTGTCAAGGGTGGTCCTCATGAAAGACAAAATTTAAATAAATAAAAATTAGAAAAATAAAACACCTGTAGGACTGCCAATGAGGGGAAGTAAAGGGCCAATTAAGAGATATACAACACTGAGGAGCTCCAGATCCCTCAAACCACCCCTGCCCCTGTGTAATCTTGAAATACAATGTATTAAAACTGTGGAGAGTCCTACACTAGCCCTGAACATCCTGTGAGTGGCCAAACCACTGCAGCTGTGCAGAATTTCTCATCTCCAATCTTAATCTCGTCTGCTGTGATTGCAAACCTCAGCTCTCTGTCCCGGGCACAGGCGGGGGAAGGAAAACACCCACGCACAATGACAAAGCACATTATCAGCACAAAGTGCTTCCAAGCAGGGCAGTAATCAAGCCTGCCGCGCCCTGCACCTCACTCCTGTTGCCAGGAGGATAAAAGGAACCAGGGCAAGAGTGATTATCAAACCTCTGCTGAACCAGGATTCACTTACAGAATCCAGCCTACAGCCCTGTTGCTAAGTATTGCTATATCCATTTGACACCCAAAGAAACAGAGGTTAAGGAATTGATCCAAGGTCACACAGCTAGAAAGGAGACTGCAGCAACCTAAATGTTCATCAAGCAATGAACAGATAAAGAAAATGCACTGTAGATACGCAATGGAATATTAGACTTACCTGGTGGCTCAGGTGGTAAAGCGTCTGTCTACAGTGTGGGAGACCCGGTTTGATCCCTGGGTTGGGAAGATCCCCTGGAGAAGGAAATGGCAATCCACTCCAGTACTATTGCCTGGAAAATCTCATGGACAGAGAAGCCTGGTAGGCTACAGGAATGGAATATTACTCAACCATAAAAAAGAATGAAATAATGTCATTCACAGCAATATGTATGGACCAAGAGACTATGATACTAAGCGAAGTAAGTCAGAGAGAGAAATAAGACATAGTATCACTTACACGTGGAATCTAAAAAATTATACGAATGGACTTATTTACAAAGCAGAAAGACACACAAAGACACAGAAAACAAATTTATGGTTACCAAAGGGGGTTACACCCTTTGGTAAATTTATGGTTACACCTCCAGCTCTGTACCAAGGACCAAATGGGCTCCAAAGACGTTTCCAGCATCTATACGATGAAAAGAAATGTCTCCTGCCTCCGAGATAAGAAATACTCAGAAGCTGTTAAGAGGAGTGTCTGTGGACGGCCCCTTCTCTGCCAGGCTGGGATCCACAGCTGGGGAGGGGGAGGAAGGGATAGATTAAGAGTTTGGGATTAACAGATAAAGAGTACACATGTAACAAATAAACAAGGACCTACTGTAGAGCACAGGGAACTATATTCAATCCCTTCTAATAATAAGGGAAAAGAATCTCAAAAAGAATATATACATACACACACACACACACATATGCATAGCTGAACCTCTGTGCTATACACCTGAAAGTAACATGATATTGAAAATCAGCTACACAGGTCCCAGGACTGCAGGGTCCCAGAGAGGAAAAGCAACATAAGCCATGTACTGCTCCACCTCTCCTGCAGGGGGCTCACAAGACCCTGATGAGAAACCACAGAAGCCGCCAGCGGCCCTCAGCTGGACAAACGGCCTGCACAGGTCCGTCTGCACACCCAGGTCTCTGGCCAAGACATTCTCTCCATTGAGCGTCCAAAGCTGGACGAGTCCTGGCCAACCGCTGCACCTCCAGCTCTGTAGCAAGGACCAAATGGGCTCCAGAGACGTTGGCAGCATCTGAAACGGGTTCAAGAACATGTCTCCTGCTTCCAAGATAAGAAATACTCAGAAGCTGTTGAGGGGAGTATGTGTGGATGGGCCCTTCTCTGCCAGGCTGGGCTCCACAGAGGGGCTCATCACCTGGGCAGCTTCCTGACACTGGTCGGGACTGCCTCCAGCAGTCCGTGTCTCCCTCACACAGCTGCCTGGGTCCACTCCCAAGAGGCAGGGGACACACCCAGTCCAGACAAAGTGACTTCCCTTAACTCACTGGGCAATGAGGGACGGATGGTTGGGAAGCCTTCTCAAAGCTTTCTACCCTTGACCTAAAAGCCTGGAAGACACCCACAAAGGGGCCCTGAAGGAAGGTGAGGAGGAGGGGGAACAGCAGGATGCCTCAATCCCTGGACCAGCAACACGCGCTGGGCGCCCAGACACCCGGGCAGCTCTGCAGGCCGAGGGCCCGCGGAGCTGGTGCTGCAGCGTTCAGTAAGCTCACAGGGAGCCGCGGGATCTCTCAGAGCATCGCCCAGCAACCCGGGAGCCTCAGTGATGGAGAGACCATTACTGAACGCTTCATTCCCCAAGCCTAGCCAACCTACACTGCAGATGCCTAAGAAATGTCTGTTTATTACTCAGCCACAGAAAGGAACAAAATTGCGTCATTTGTAAGTGATATGGATGAACCTAGAGTCTGTCACCCAAGGGAAGGAAGTCAGAAAGAGAAAAATACTAGGTATGAACGCGTGTATATGGAATCTAGAAAAATGGTGCTAATAAACCTGCTTGCAGGGCAGGAAGAGAGACACAGACAGAACACACTTACGGACACAGCAGGGGAAGGAGTTCAGTTCAGTCGCGCAGTCGTGTCCGACTCTTTGCGACCCCATGGACTGCAGCACACCAGGCCTCCCTGTCCATCACCAACTCCTGGAGTTCACTCAAACTCATGTCCATCAGTCAGTGATGCCATTCAACCATCTCATCCTTTGTCGCCCCCTTCTCCTCCCGCCTTCAATCTTTCCCAGCATCGGGGTCTTTTCAAATGAGTCAGCTGTTCACATCAGGTAGCCAAAATATTGGAGTTTCAGCTTCAACATCAGTCCTTCCAATGAACACTCAGAACTGATTTCCTTTAGAATGGACTGGTTGGATCTCCCTGCAGTCCAAGGGACTCTCAAGAGTCTTCTCCAACACCACAGTTCAAAAGCATCAATTCTTCGGTGCTGTTTTCTTTATGATCCAACTCTCACATCCATACACAATTACTGGAAAAACCACAGCCTTGACTAGACGGACCTTTGTTGGCAAAGTAATGTCTCTGCTTTTTAATAAGCTGTCTAGGTTGGTCATAACTTTTGTTCCAAGGAGCAAGCGTCTTTTTATTTCATGGCTGCAGTCATCATCTGCAGTGATTTTGGAGCCCCAAAAAATGAAGTCTGTCACCGTTTTCCCATCTATTTGCCATGAAGTGAAGGGGAAAGAGAGGGTGGGACAAACTGGGAGAGCAGCAGGCATACACGACCTAGACAGGTGGCCCGTGGGAGGCTGCTGTCTAGCACAGGCAGCTCAGCTCGGTGCTGGGTGATGACCTGGGGAGGGGGATGGGATGTGGATAACACAGCTGACTGTTGCACAGCAGAAACACAACACTGCAAAGCAGCCGTCCCCCATACTGAAAAAAAGTAATGCCTGTTTAATTCAGGTACAAATGATGAGCCACAAATGACTTCCCGTGGTCGGCCATCCTAACGCATCTTGTGATTTTCTTCTGTGGCTCCCACAATTAAATCAACGTCCCTCTGGGCACACGTATCCTCAGAAGTGTCCGTTCACATGATGTGAAAACTCACCTGAATAAGGACCTCACTGCACACACTAAATCATGAGGCAGGAACGCCATTCTCTCAAGATCTAAACAGTTCCCCTTCCACTGCGCCTCACCTCCTCCAAGCTGAATAATACATAATGCAGGTCCCAGTGGGTCTTCGGGAAATTCCTTCCTGGGTGACATTTTACCCCCTCTGAATTCACGGGACCAAATTTCTATACTTCTAATTACAGCATTTTGCCATGTTATAAGATCGTATAGGTGGAAAAAAAAAAAAAAAAAAACCGGCAATTTCCCAAATATACTGCCAGCACATCTTGAATGATTTTATCCTTCACTTGGCCTTCTTGACCAGCCAGCCAACTCCGTGAAGGCAAGGATGCTTTCTGTACGTCCGTGAGTCCCTGCCACCGGGACAGTGACGTGCAAACAGGTTCCCAGCCCTTCGTCAGTCAGGGGCCTTGGCTGCCCCCTTCCCGCTTTCTCCAGGCCTCGGCCTGCCCCGGGTGGTATGGCACCAGAGCTTGCTGGGGACACTTAAGCACAGCCAAAGGAGCAACTGATTCACTCAAAGGTCATCCCCTCCCCACCAAGCCCTCTTCCGCCTCTGGGTCGGTGTGACTTGGCTCAGTTTTAACTACCAGCTCAAGATGAACCTGAAAAGGACTCGAGGTCAGGGGGACACAGACGAAAATGAAAGTACATAAGGAAGGAAGTGAAAGTAAAAACACACACACCCCTCCTACCTGGCTCAGTATGTGGGAGAGCCAGCTGCCCCTGGCCAGAGGAGGCCATCGCCAGACCTGGCTCAGTATGCGAGAAAGCCAGCTGCCCTGGCCAGAGGAGGCCATCACCAGAACAGGACCCAGGAGGACACACACCCAGAGCCCACGCCGCTTCGAGCACCTAGAGAGCTCCGGGACAGAAAGGAGCGGCTTTGGGACAGGGCGCGGTGGGGCCCCAGCTTAGGAGGGTCAGCTGGGCACCGGCTGGCTTTCCACCAGGGATTGCCAGGCGAGGCCAGTCTCAGGGACTCAGGGCCTCTCCCAGCCCTAGGGGAACAAATCACAGCCAGTGGAAAGGACAGAGCAAAAGACACACAGCAGGAGAATCCAAGGTCTCGGCTGAGGCCGCTGTACCTGAAGCCGCTGTGTAACTGCAGCAGCCCCAGGACCCCCTTCCCGCACCCATCTACCCTCGACGGAACCCCAGGCACCGCAGAGACCTGCAAAGGGCAGGGAGGCAAGATGCAATCTGAGTCCTTAGGAGCTCATGTTCGGGGCAGGCAGGTTTCTCAGCCCTGTCAGGTTAGGAACCGCCGACGCAGAGCTCAGGCTGCCTGGGTCAAACCCTGGCCAGGCGACTTGCTAGCCGAGGGACCCTGAGTATTTGAATGCCCTGTGCCTCGGTTGCCTCATCTGCAAAACGTGGACAACAGAAGCCACCTCGTGGGGTTGCTCTGAGAGGCAAGTGAGTTAAAACACGTGAAGGAAAAAAAAAAACCACCACCATCACCACCACGTAAAATACAGAACAGGTGGACGTGAGCAGGACAGAAGTGTCAGCTTTTTATACCAGCAAGCAGGTCTCACGCTGCAGTATTAGCTTATCGTGTGGGTTGTTATTAACCCACGGGACAGGGCTGACCCTCAAGGGGAGCTGATGATTACACCTTGAAATGCTGTTTATGATGTACACACCCACACGCATATGTGTGTTCTCAGAGAATGACATCCACAGCTTTCAGCAAATTCTCAAAGCAAAGTGAAGGAGACCTCAGTGCACGAGGGAGCCTGCAGGAAGTCTCCAGAAGGTGCACTGACCGGTGCCTTCATTTTATCAGGCCATCAGGCAAAGGGTGAAAGCTTCCGGCAGAACTGTCTACAATGACGGAAGTGCCCTCTGTCTGCAACGTCCCCAAATAGCCACCGTCAGCAACCTGTGTTGAGTGAGCATCTGACGTGTGGCTGGTGAAACTGAAGGACTGACCTTTGAGTTACGTTTCATTTTATGATTTATACTTAAGAGGCTCCTGGCCACTGTTCTGAACCTCGCAGAGCTAGTCAGTCTGGCAGGAAAACATCCCAGACAAAGAGAACAGGGTGTGCACGGATGCAAAACCCCTTGATGGACCCCGAGGTTGTGAGCGAAGCAACATGATGCAGCCGGCAGCTAAGAGTGGTGGCTGGGGCAGGGGGTGGGCACACGTGGTCTCAGCATGCACAGGAGCAGACGTGGAGGGTGAGAGGGGCTAGGAAAAGCCTTGCATGCTCGGTCAGATCTGGGCTTCTCACCAGGGATGGAAGAAGCGCTGTGTCAGGCAGCTTTCTCTGGAGAAACAGAACCAATGGGCCGTGTAGACACCACTGGTCCTTGACTCATGACGGTTCAACTTATAATTACCCACTTCATGAAGGGGAAAACATGACACCCAGTCAGTAGATACTTACTCTGAAGGTGGGCCTTTCTCGGGGCAAGAGATGTGAAGCACGACCCTCTCTTTAATCTTACGCAGGGCAGACACGGCCCTGAGATCACAAGGGTGAACCACCCACACTCTGACAACCATCTGCGCCCAACACTCCATTTGGTTTTTCCGTTCCAGTATGGTGTTCCATAAATCCCGTGAGACAGTCAATCCTTTACTATAAACTAGGCCTTGAAGACTCTTGAGAGTCCCTTGGACTGCAAGGAGAGCCAACCAGTCCATCCTAAAGGAAATCAGTCCTGAATATTCATTGGAAGGACTGATGCTGAAGCTGAAGCTCCAATACTTTGGCCACCTGATGTGAAGAGCTGACTCATCTGAAAAGACCCTGATGCTGGGAACGATTCAAGGCAGGAGGCAAAGGGGATGACAGAGGATGAGATGGTTGGATGGCATCACCGACTCAATGGACATGAGTTTGAGTAAACTCCGGGAGCTGGTGATGGACAGGGAGGCCTGGCATGCTGCATGCAGTCCATGGGGTCGTAAAGAGTCGGACACGACTGAGCGACTGAACTGCCTGCCTGCCTGAGGCCTTGTGTTAGAGGGTCCTGCCACCTGCAGACTAATGCGCGTGCTCTGGGCACACGTGGGGGGCTGGGCTGAGCGGGGATGTGCGGGAGGCAGGGCATGTTAAGTGCACTTGCAACTGAAGAGTTTTTCAACTGATGACAGATTTATCAGGATGTCAGCCCACTGTAAACTGAGGAAGATTTGTGCATAGAAAGAGATCTATTTTAAGGAACTGGCTCACATGATGATGGAGGTTAGAGGTTCAAAATCTGCAAGCTGGACCAACAGGCTGGGGACCCAGAAAAGGGCTGATATTGCAGGTCAAGTCCACAGGCCTCTGCTGCACAAATCCCCCTTGTTCACGGGGAGGGGGTCTTCTGCTCTAGTCTGGGCCTTCAGCTGATTGGCTGAGGCCGACCACACCATGGATGACAATCTGCTTACTGAAATTCCATGGGTTTAAGTGTGAATCTCATCCAGTAAATCCCCTCACAGAAAAATTCAGAATAATGTCTGACCATGTATCTGGGCACTGCAGTCCAGCCAAGTTGACCCATACAAGTAACCGTCACATCCACTATAGTTTTTGAGCAAGATTATCAGCAGAACAGTCTCTGTCAAGAGTCAGTTGGGAGGTTAGAGGGACAATTGAAGAAGAGGGCACAGGGAGACAGGAATATCAAATGAAAGGCAGTTTCAAGGATCCAGGCAAGACACGAGGGCTTCCACCAAAGAAGTGACGGTGGCCAACGAGTCATTTTAATTTGTATGTACTCAAAGAAGTATGAATGGGTTCTGTGACTTGACAAAACCACAAACACACACACCCCTTTATGAGAAGCTAGCATTTCCTCCCAGGACTCCAGCATAAAACAACGGGAAGGAGGGTTTCCGCAGAGCAGAAAGGGACGGAAGTGATGGAGCAGAGAGATGCAGGGCGTGCAGCATTTCCCGCCTCAGAGCAGTCCTGCGGGCTCTGGGTCACCTTCACCCACTTCAACTCTTTCCAACCCAGAGCCTCTCTAGGAGATAAATAAACCACAGCACAGATGTGGCAGAGTTGGTTAGCTGCCTCCCAAGACCCACGCTTCCCTCCGCCCTTAGAAACATGCTGCTAGCTAAAACCCTCCAAGCCATGCCTTTTTGCAGCCCCCACGGCTGTGCCCAGGCTCAGTGGGAAAACACCTCTCGGCCTTCTCTGTTCAAAGGGAACCTCTGCCCAGCTGGCTTGAGCCTGAGATCAAGAGACTTAAGTTCAAAGAGTGAGCGGACCTGCAACGAAAGAGAAGCAGCGTGGTTCTCTGGGACTTTCAGGCAGACTCTTACGTTAGAAGGGGCATCCCTCCCTTCCCCTTCCTCTCCTTCTGTCTGAAACACAGAATGTGACGGCTGGAGCTATCTGGACCACGAAGGGACTTTTGAGGACAGGACTCATGTGCTAGGATTGAGCAATAAAGATGAGGCTGGATGTCAAATGACCCTGGACTCACAGCATCAGTTGAGATTGCCTCATTCAGGTCTTTTTTCAGGTGAAAAAAAAAAAAAAAGGATTCTTGTGTGTTTCGGCCACTGTTTTTACATCCTTGGTTACTTGCAGCAAAATGCAGTTTCCGTTTGATAGAGCATGAGACCATTATTTTGTGCATAAGGCAATATAAATTTCAGAATTGTAGGCTGTAGAGGTTAATCTATGTATTTTCTTACAGGCTTGGGGTGGAGATGGGGCCAGACTGAAGAGGAACCTACATAAACTTAATTTCCTTCCAACAACCACCCTCAAGAGTGCCCACTACACACGCCTGCAGCTGCCCTGCTTGAGAGCCCAGGCCAGTATGAAAACACCCCCCCGCCGTCTCTGTATCAAGAGAACTGGCTTCAGCTTGAGACCAAGAGACCTAAATTCAAAGAAATGAGAGAACCTTAGAAGATACACCATGATTTTTGGAAATAAGAAAGGCCTGGTGCCATCTCTGCAGTATGGTGCTTTGACAAGAGGCTGAGGAAGACACATGAGACTGGTAATGCATCGACGAACACGTGGTATTTTTGCTGTTTACTTCCATTTAGACCGTTAAGACGTCTCTGAAGTGAGGCTTCCTAAGCCAGCTGATCACCACCTTGAAAGTGAAAGTGTTAGTTGCTCAGTCGTGTCTGACTCTTTGCGACCCCATGGACTGTAGCCCGCCAGCTCCGCTGGCCATGGGATTCTCCAGGCGAAAAGTCTGGAGTGGGTTGCCATTCCCTTCTCCAGGGGATCTTCCCGACCCAAGGATCAAACCTGGGTCTCCTGCATTGCAGGCAGATTCTTTACCAGATGAGTCCCCCAGGAAGCCCCAGATCACTTCTTTAGTTGAAAAAAAGAAGCACTCTTTCCTCTTTGAGAATGCACGCTCCCAAGGGCCTAAGAAAGTTCTAAACGGAAACATGAATAAACATGCTAATGAATAAAAGATTAAACTAACAAATAAAGGCACTCAAAAGACAGGGAAGGGGAGAGAGCCGGAGGGAGGCTGGCCACGGGCAGTGGCTGGAGAAGTCGGAGGAAGAACAGCTGGGAGCCCACCTTCTGCAAGGTCCCTCAAAGAGACCCAGCAGGTGTGGCCTCCCACGAACCCCACTGAAAGGCAGTGATCAAGCCAGGGAGGGTCGGGAGGGGACAGAGGGGCTTCCCTGGAGGGTCCAGGGGCTAACACTCCACACACTCACTGCCTGGGGGACGAGTCCGGTCCCCGGTCGGGGAACTAAGACTCTGCATGCCTTGCGGTACAACCGTAAAACAAGAATTCAATATGAAAAAGTAAATATTAATACATTTTAAAGAAATTTTTAAAGGACAGAAAAAAAAAATCTCAGACTCAGGCAGCTAATCTGAGAAACCCCATTTCCTCCTAGAAGCACCAAAGGCTGGGCATGTTTTAGTTATTTGGAATCCTAACACGTGAGCCTGCCGGGTGGCCAGGCTGTGAGCGCTGTGACTGCAGGGGCCCCGAGAACAGAGGCTGACTCTGAAACTACTACTCTCTCCATCTGGCCGATGACTCAGACCACAACTCCCCTCCTCGGCAGGGCTGCCAGATTTAGCAAATAAAAACACTGAACTTCCAGGTCCACTTGAATTTCAGGTAAACAATCTGTTTCAGTGAAATGTGTCCCAAGTATTGCATCGGACAGAAAGATGCTTAAAAAAACAAACAAGGATTAGGAACTCAAACTGAACCAGGTGTCCAGTGTCCTTTCTGCTGACCCTACCCCTTTAGGGCTTAAACTTCACCAGGACCTTCCACCACACATAAAAGGAAACTCGCCTGTGGCCCAGACTCCTCACTATCTCTTTCTCGCTGTGATGGGGGTGGTTCCGTCACACACGTTTCAAGAAGCTCCCACTGTGTGATGAGCCCCGAGGTGGGACTCGGCCGTACCACCAGGCCCAAAGCAGAGCACCCCGAGCCATGGGGGTGTTTCTAAGCAGAAGGACCTGTACATCCAAAGACCGTAAACCTCGAAACCTTATCAGTCATTTACTTCTCAGTGTGAATAAGCTCACCAGAGTCTTAGATGGGAAGTCTTCCTAGAAGGGAAGCGTGGACATGAGGTCTTACTGGGAGCAGGGGAAAGGGGAGAGGAAAGGAGCACAGTAGGGCAGGCAGGGGGCGTCCCCAGGTGAGGAAAGGTAAGTCAAAATGCTCTAGAGGAACGCTACCATTGGCCGGGGACCAAATTCTGTTGCCTGGCAACATAAAAGGCCTACTCACGTTGACAAAACTGGGAGCAAGAATACTCTGCTATCCATCAACTGAGAAACGAGTCACCTACTGCTCCCTCCGAGGGAAGGCCCATGATTTACAGGAGGGGGCAGAGAAGACAGAAGAGAAAAAGAGAAACGTTCAAGGAGGCTTGTGGTTTCAGATTCGGCGCAGAATTCCACCCCCGCTGGTCTGCGGTGACAAACCACAGCTGTCAGCTTTGAGCAGCACTTAAGGGAAGGGGGCAGGCCTCAGTGAAAGGCCACTAAAGAAAAAGGGACAGTCCCCGGGAAGTCCCCCCGACCCACCAGGCGTTGGGGGACAGCGTTCTGGGATCACAGCTTGCCACTAGCCCCAATCCTGGCTTCCCGCAGCCCTGCCGGGCAGGAAAGAGTCAAATGCAGGTAGAGATGGTTCTCGAACCACAGGAGAGAAAACCTCAGATCAGCCCCCGCCCACACAGCCATCAGCCAGGGGAAGACATCCGTCCGTCCATCCGACCAAAGCAGGGGCAGGTCAGCAGGAAGGGCAGCAACTCCAAGGGGAGTGGAGGGGGTGGACCCTTCCCAAGGGAGCCTGGAGACCCACTGTCCATCAGGAGTCTTCACCCAGGGTCAGGGGGGCCGTCCCTCCTCCCCCCACCCCCCAAACCCCATCCCGACAGGAGACTCGAGGCTTCCCAAACACAGCTGCTCCTTCCCCAGAATCAGCCACCAGGACTGCAAGGCAGGACCCGGTCCCGCGGGCCCAGGAAGGTCAACGGCACACCCCCCGCCTGCTGTAAATCCCCAGTCCCGTCACCCAGCCCTCAGCCCAGGGGACGTGGTTCCCAGGACCTGACCCGCAGCCACCCCATGGGAATGTGGCCAAGGACGTCAGTGACCCAGACCTCCTCACCCGGGCCCCCAGGGAGCACTGCCCACCCCGGGCAGACACGGGCTCAGCAGAAACACAAGCAACGAGGAGCCAGGGAGGCAGGACGGAAGGACACTGGGGTCCCGGCAGGGAGGGAGTTTCAAAGGGCAACGGTTGGCAAAGGCCCCACAGTTACCCCAGGGTGGCAAGGCAGCCCTGCGAGTCGATCACTTCTCTTACCTGCTCCCCCTGGGATGTGCCAGGCTGTGCTCACGCCAGCCAACCATCCCTAAATGCTGTCGAAGCGTCAGCAGTGGCCTGCCGCCAGGAGGAGGGAGACTAGGGTTCAAATCTCAGCTCCTCTCCACGGGGCCTGTGGTCCGGACACTCTCCTTACCTCCCAGAGCCTCAGTCCCTGTCCCCCCGCTGCCTGGCAAACCTGTGTGGCTGCGATGGGTTCATGCCCATAAGGGACCCACCCCTGGAGGCCTGGGAGCCCCATAGATCCTAATGAAGGGGGGCTACGGGAGCCCCTGATTCACCCAACTTCTCCAAGCCTCAGTCTCCTCCTCTGCAAAATATGTTTTTTAAACATGCTACCTGGAGCTTGCACAGCTCTTGAGAAAGGGCCTGGGGTACAAAGAGCATTGCAACTCACCTTCCCCTCCTCCCGCCGTCCTAGACCTCTGACCACACACCGTCCTCCAGGTAAGTGTCCCCTCCATGCTGCTGACGCCCAGCCCCCACCATCCAGCCATCTCATCCTCTGTCGTCCCCTTCTCCTCCTGCCTTCAATCTTTCCCAGCATCAGGGTCTCTTCCAATGAGTCAGTTCTTCAAATCAGGTGGCCAAAGTATTAGGAGTTTCAGCTTCAGCATCAGTCCTTCCGATGGATATTCAGGACTGGTTTCCTTCAGGATGGACTGGTTGGCTCTCTTCACTGTCCAAGGGACTCTCAAGAGTCTTCTCCAACACCACAGTTCAAAAGCATCAATTCTTTGGCACTCAGCTTTCTTTATAGTCCAACTCTCACATCCATACATGACCACTGAGAAAACCATAGTCTTGACTAGATGGACCTTTGCTGACAAAGTAATGTCTCTGCTTTTTAATATGCTGTCTAGGTTGGAACTTTCCTTCCAAGGAGTAAGCATCTTTTAATTTCATGGCTACAGTCACCATCTGCAGTGATTTTGGGGCCCCAAAAAATAAAGTCAGCCACTGTTTCCACTGTTTCCCCATCTATTTGCCATGAAGTGATGGGACCAGTTGCCATGATCTTTGTTTTCTGAATGTTGGTTGAGCTTGAAGCCAGCTTTTTCACTCTCCTCTTTCACCTTCATCAAGAGGCTTTTGAGTTCTTGTTCACTTTCTACCATAAGGGTGGTGTCATCTGCATATCTGAGGTTATCGATATTTCTCCCAGCAATCTTGATTCCAGCTTGTGCTTCTTCCAGCCCACCGTTTCTCATGATGTACTCTGCATAGAAGTTAAATAAGCAGGGTGACAATATACAGCCTTGACGTACTCCTTTTCCTATTTGAACCAGTCTGTTGTTCCCTGTCCAGTTCTAACTGTTGCTTCCTGACCTGCATACAGGTTTCTCAAGAGGTAATTCTCCACCTAGGGAAGGTCTTCTGCAAACAAAGCCAATGTCCCAGATTTCCCAATAAAGAAGACTACAGTGGGATTAACATGGGAATTCAGGGTACTTGCCAGTTTCCTCTCATTGAAAACGTGATTTCCCTGCCGTTCAAGGCCCCCAGGGCTCACCCATCCCTTTGGGCTTGGAGGGCTTTCCATCAGGAACAGGTAAGGTAGCTGCCCTCTTCTTATCCTCTGCCAGATTTTATCTTCACAAGCAACTGAGCTCTTACCTGCCCTGCCTGGCATCACCCTTCTATCTGTGTCTTCCACATCCCCTGCCAACCAGCAGAGGACTGTTTTCTCTTCTACCCATAGGGCATTTTTGAGGGTGGCGGTGGTGTTTTTGTTTTGTTTTTTAATGTAGCAGATTCACCTTAGAAAGATATTATTTGATAGAAAAATACATCTGGGGCAATAACTTACATTCTTTTTCTTTCATCCAATGCTTTACATGAACTAACTTATAATCATCATGCTAAACTGCAAAAATGGCCGTAATCCTCTGCAGGTGCTTTGCAGATGGAGTTTATCTTTTCCCCACCTCTTGCATTTGGACTGGCCGTGTGACTTACTCTGACTAACAGTACATTAACAGATGTGATGCAAGCAGAGGCCTGCTCCTGGGGTCTCAAAGAGTCGGACCCGACTGAGCAACTTTCACTCACATTCACTCCCTTTCTGTTCCTAGAATCCCAGCACCATATGAAGAAGCCTACACTAGCCTGTGGGATGAGGTGCCTGTAGGCCAGCCACCCAATACCTCAGCTGACAATCAGCCAACTCTGTGACAGATAAAGCCATCCCAGGGGCCTCCCTGATGGTCCAGCAGTTCAGCATCTGACTTGCAATGCAAGGGACACTGGTTCAACCCCGGTCCGGGAAGATCCCACACGCTACAGAGCAAGTAAGCCTGTGTGCCGCAGCTACTGAGCCTGCGTTCTAGAGCCCAGGAGCCCTCGAGTCCGGCCTCCACAACAAGAGAAGCTGCAGCAGTGAGGAGCTCTCACACTGCACAGAAGAGCAGCCACCACTGGCCACAACTAGAGAAAGCCCGCCTGCAGCAAACCCTAGCACAGCCGAAAAATAAATCTTTTACAGAGCAACCAACCCCCGGCCAACCCATCAGCTGACTGTATACTCATGAGATCAGCCAAAAGCTGAGATCAGAAAACTGCCCAGCAAAACTATCAGCTAAATAAACGTAAAAAGCCACTGAGTTTGGTTGTTTCACAGCAAAAGCTAACAGATACACAACTCCATTTTTCTTTTTTCTTTTGACCACGCTGTACAGCATGCAGGGTCTTAGTTCCACGACCGGGAGCGAACCCAAGCCACCTCCATTGGCAGCTGGGAGTCTTAACCAGTGGACCACCAGCGAAGGCCCTACAGCTCCATTTTAGAGATGAAGACATTGAGGCATGAACAGTAAGCAGCCTGCCCAGGTCCCACAGCTCTTACGTGGTAAGTTGGGATTCAAAGCCAGGCAGTCTGGCTCGGAGGCCAAGCTTTGCCAGCTGTCCTACAGTTAAGTCAGCTAAGCTTCAAACATTTCCCCTCCTGCTACCTCCCCAAAGGAGGTTAAAGGACTGGATGTGGGCCCCGTAAGTATAAAACGGGCAACTGTCAGCACTGAATAACCCTCACTATTTTGCATTTGTGCTGCACTTCAGAGTTGCAAAGTCTCCTGACATACTCGAACCATTTTAAAAATAATAAAGGTGGCCTGAAGACCTGCAATCACAGGACTGGATCTGACTCACGGTAGGAAAATGAGCTGAATGACTAAGTGTGGTCTACACACGCAGGGGAAATATTAATCAGCCTCAAAAAAGGGATGCAATTCCAACACAGCCTTCATGGATAAACCTTGAAGACATGGTGCTTAAGTGAAAAAAAGCCAGTCACAAAAGGACAAACTCTTTACAAGTCTACTTTCATGGGGTACTTGGAGGAGTCAAGATCACAGAGAAAGCAGAATGGTGGTTGTCAAAGGCTGGGGAAAGGGCGCAGTGGGGAGTTATTACTTACAAAGTACGGGGCTACAATTTGGGAAAATGATAAAGTTCTAAAGATGGACGGTGTTGAGGGCTGCCCAACAGTAAGAATGTACTTAATGTTACTGAATTGTACACTTGAAAATAGTTAAAATGGTAAAACCTATGCTAAATGCAGTTTACTGTAATTTTTCAAGAAGGAAAAATATAACAAGGGTTGGGACTGGCAGGAACGATATGATAGGCTTGGGGCCACTGTTGGGCTATTTAGATCCCAAGGAGCAGAGGAAGCAAGAAACTGTCGTTCGGGCTGAGTCACAGGGCTCCACCCCCTCGTCAGAACGTCCCGGCCACACACAGAAGGCTAGACGGGCTGGCAGATATGTCAAAGCCACCTTAAAGACAAGCTCTGGCTCACAGACAAAAACCCTCAAATAAATCAAAGTCTGTTTCCTGCCTCCGCTCAACCCAGGGAAAAAAAAAAGTGTCCTGCCTCCTCTTAGCAGAACCCAGATTAGGTTCTCAAGATCACAGGACTGGATCTGACTCATGGTAGGAAAATGACTTGACATCAGGAACAATAAAGTCAGTGCAAATTACTGATGAGCAGACACAATTTCTAACAGCCCAACAACCACAGATCTCTGTAAACTCTTTTTGGAAAACCAAGCTGTATAAGTCTTTCCCTTTATAAATCTCCGTTGTTCCCCTGAGACTATGGATGGATGGATACGAGCATTCCGGACATCATAAAACCATACCACAGTATTATCTCTTTATTTTCAAGAAAAATTGTGTGTGTGTGTGCTAGTCACTCAGTCGTGTCTGACTCTGAGACCCCATGGTCACCAGGGTCCTCTGTCCATGGGATTCTCCAGGCAAGAAAAAGGACATATATAAATATTAACAGAATGTATAGGGACTTATTTTTTTCTGAACTTTCTAAAATTTTTTTTTAAATGAAGCCTAAGGTCACATGGGGGCTCCCCTGGTGGCTCAGTGGTAAAGAACCCACCTGCCAATGCAGGAGATGCAGGTTTGATCACTGGGTCAGGAAGATCCCCTGGAGTAAGAAATCGCAACCCACTCCAGTACTCTTGCCTGGGAAATCCCATGGACAGAGGAGCCTGGTGGGCTACAGTCCATGGGTTTACAAGAGTAGGACACAACTTAGTGACTAAACAACAATAACAAGGTCATAAACGGATTCCGTCATCAAATATTATCTTATTTAAGTCATAAGAGGGGCTTTGCTGGTGGCTCAGCTGGTAAAGAATCTGCCTGCAATGCAGGAGACCCCGGTTTGATTCTTGGGTCGGGAAGATCCACTGGAGAAGGGATAGGCTACCTACTCCAGTATTCTTGGGCTTCCCTGGTGGCTCAGATGGTATAGAATCTGCTTGTAATGTGCGAGACCTAGGTTCGATCCCTGGGTTGGGAAGACCCCCTGGAGAAGGGAACGGCTACCCACTCCAGTATTCTTGCCTGGAGAATTCCATGGACTGTATATAGTCCATGGGGTCGCAAAGAGTCGGACACGACTGAGCAACTTTCACGTCACTAAGGCCGAAGGACACCTCCTAACTCTCATGGTCTGTGACCATCACTGTTTCACTGTATTCAGATCACTGTTGCCACAGTGATGAGGATGCTGAGGCTCTGAAGGTGCCTTATAATACACTCTTGGAGGAGATGCTCTGAAGGCATCTCTGACACCATCGCCACTACACACAGTCAGAGGGGCTTGTAAACATATACAGGAAGGGGCGGAGGTAAGAGCAGAGGGAGAGAACAGGGAGCCCCACTTCGCAGCAGCTGGAGGCAGGCCCGCCCCCTTCGCCACCAGGAAGGTCTGAGGACACAGACACACAGACAGACCCGGCCACTGGGCCAAGCCCAGCTGGCCCACCGTCCGCAGAGATGAAACAAGGCACATCCGCGCCCAGCCTTGGCCTTCGAGGGCCCTGTCAGTTCCTCGGCTGGAGACCAACAAGGTCCCCGGAGGCTGAGGCGCAGGGGTCACTTTGAGCCTTCTCTGCCCTTCTTCCTGCCCACTTGTAAGGAGGAAGGAATTTGCGGGGGGTGGTTTGCAGGCATAAAGCCGGGCAGGATTCCCTCGACATTCATCTTGGGCTCTGCCAGCTGATAGAGAGAGCTTAGCCCCAGGGTCTGTACCGGATCATGAGGCCTGATGACTCCGTGGCTTGCCCACGGGACTCAGTCATTGCGTGACCAAGGCTTTCCCTGGCCAAGAGATGAGGGAAACGCAAAGCCACGATTCACGACTGGCTGGCAGGAGTGCCCGCCCAACCCAGCTCCCCACTATCTTCTTCCATCTAAGAGGACTGGGGTGCAGAGAAAAGGGAGTGGTGTGAAACCTATTCCAGGTGTGTTGAAGCCAACTGGGGACTCACCCACCAAATCCGATTTGAATCAACCCAACCCAGATGGAGCCGGATTTGCCAGTCTGCTCACCTAGCCACATGGCAGCAGAGAAGCTGTGAGAAATGCAATAATCAAAAGGGAAAGCTCGGCATGCCGAGGGAGGGCTGGGAGGAACATCTGATCAACCTCTCATTCACTTACTGGTTCATTTGCTCATTTCCTCAAGACTTGAACACCTTCTGTATGCCGCATTGCAGACATGGAAATGACCCAAGCAGGCCAAATTCTCTAAGTCTGGAAATTTCTCTAAGACCAAATTCTCTACGTCTGGTAGTGGGATTTCACTACCATAAATAAGTAGACGATAAGAGGTCACAGGGTGAGAACAGCTATGGAGAAAAGGCCTATCAAGGAACGGGGTTTGGGGTGATGGAGATGGTGGGCTGGCAGTTATCATTCCAATGTGAGCCCAGAAAGGCCTCGTTCATAGAAAAGAAAGTGAAGTCGCTCAGTCATGTCCGACTCTTAGCAACCCCGTGGACTGTAGCCTACCAGGCTCCTCCGTCCATGGATTCTCCAGGCAAGAGTACTGGAGTGGGTTGCCATTTCCTTCTCCAGGGGATCTTCCCAACCCAGAGATCGAACCCGGGTCTCCCGCATTGCTAGCAGATTCTTTACCCTCTGAGCCACCATAAAGTGTCATCTGAACAGAAACCTGAAGGAGATGGGATGGACCAGGCAAATCCTGCAGTTAAGACCACACACCGAGGGATCCACAAGTTCAAAGACTCTGAGACAGGATGAGGTCTGGAATCAGCTCAGCCAGAGGAGGTCACCACACGTCAGCCAGGGCTGCTGGCAACCCGAAGGGCCCACTCCAGAGGCCCCTGAACACAGAGGTCCCTTCAGCAGTTCCGCTCCAAAATCTCAGTGCTGGGGACCCAGTGGGGAAACTCCCAGTGGGGATGCCACTGCCAAGGGTCCAAGGGGACGCCTTCACAGGCCCCTGCAAAGTCCCCCAACAGCACAGGGACCTCTGTGGCCTCAAAAGGCCCAAGGATTCAAGTGACGGAGCCTTTTCAGAAGAGGGGATTTCGTGCCTTCCTCAGGACTGACCCAATGTTTACAGTATCAGAAACATCTCCTCCAATCTAAACAGAACCCTTCATACTACGAGGTCAAGACCACTACCATCCTGGGATATGGGGGGGTGAGACCCATCCCCCAATAGGGGGCACCCTGAAGGCTGTGACACAGGGCACCCTGGAGGGGGGATGCCTCAGGGTGGGGGGCTTCTGGGGACTGGTGAGCACCTTCTGGAGAAGAACTTCTTCTCCCTGGAAAGCTGCGGGCCTGGGTGGAGCACAGAGGGAGGAGGAGAGCGGAGTGGCTGAGACACAGGCTTCTCGCAGGCCAAGGCACCCAGGCCCTGTGACATCACACAGCCCAGGGCAGCAGGCCAGGGAAGGGCGGGTTTCAGGCCACTCTGTCCAGGAGCCAAGGCAGCGTCTGCATCAGGTTCCAAGCAGAAAGCTCAGCTCAAGGTGCGGAGCTGCAAAACCCAAGCCTGCAGCGAGGATCTGGGCAGAACCACCAAACATCAAAGGGATCCCCGATGAGATGTCTGAGGGGTACCCGGAGAAGGGCCAGGGAGAGGAATGCCCATGTCCTGGCCCCAGATCCTCCATAGCTCCAGTCTTATTGCATCCCTGGGGCTCCCCTTCCCAAGGGCTTCCCTTTGCCTGCTGCCTCCCCACCTCCCAACAACACACAGTGCACACGCAGAGGGGGCTCGCAGGGGAACCCACCCTCACCGAGGATCGGCTTATAGGCAGAGACTCAGGGAGGCAGCATCTTCCATCACCAAACACACAGCAGGGACAGGACCTCACTATGGACCAACTCCTGAGCCCTGGGGGTGAGCCAGCCAGCTCTGCCGTGTGTTGGGAACTCTCTTCCCTCCTGTTCCTGGAGCCTCAACCTGACCCCGGGAGGTCCTCACACCGCTGATGATCCACGGAAGACGCCCTCTGAAGCCAGCAGCCCCAGCGGCCTCCCCCCTTTCTGGTCTCAGGTCCTCTGTCGCCTGTCTGTGCTCTCGGGACAAAAAACCAATGTTTCAAGAGAAGGAAATGGTCAGTTCCTCCCAAACCTGGAAGGAGAATTCGAGAGAAGGAGTGTTCTTCCTGGGGCTGACAGGCAGTCACTAGGAAAGCAGAGAACAAGCCAGGTGGTCTAATCACAGCCTCCCGTCCACGTGAGCTGGCCTGGCCACTTGGGAAATGGACCAGGTACCAACTCCAGCAGCGAGGCATTGCCCAGTGACCCTGCTCAGTCGTGTCTGACTCTTTGCGATCCCATGGACTGTAGCCTACCAGGCTCCTCCATCCATGGGATTTTCCAGGCAAGAGTACTGCAGTGGGTTGCCATTTCCTTCTCCAGAGAATCTTCTCAACCCAGGGATAGAACCCAGGTCTCCCACATTGTAGGCAGACACTTTACCATCTGAGCCACCAGGGACGTAATAATATATTGTTGAAAGCTCAGTCACATCCGACTCTTTGATACTGGAGTGGGTAGCCTATCCCTTCTCCAGGGGATCTTCCTAAGCCAGGAATCGAACCAGGGTCTCCTGCATTGCAGGCAGATTCTTTACCAACTCAGCTATCGGGGAAACCACCGGTGGGGACATCCAAACGCCAGCACCCACATGGCCTTAACAGCACTGAGAGCGGGAATGAAGGCAGGCTGTGGGGTGCGAAAACAAGGCACCAACTCCAAACGCGCCTCCTGATGAAGTCACGGCTCTCCTGCACCCCGACCTTCAGCAGGGGCGCCTGGAGGTCAGAGGTGCCCATGGCGCCAGGCAGGGCAATGGGCAGACCAGGCGCTTACCTGCCTCGCCACCCTCCGAGCCTCCCAGTAGGGCTTCGAGTCCTCCACGGCCTTGCCGATCTTCTTCACCAGTTCATCCAGCTTCACCGTTGCTTCCACCAGGACAGAGCGGAACTTCTGACGGATATCCTGCAGACAGGAAATTGAGGACAGTTCAGGCTTAAGGAGCCTGTGGAAATCCACCTGACTTCCCCAGAAGCCTCCGGAAGGGCCTCCACTCAACCGGGAAGCCTGTGCGTACAAGCCCGTGTCAACAACAACGGCCCCCGAGAGAATCTGGTGTGATACTGCAAGCGTCCCAGCACCTGTGCCAGCTGGCATGGCAGCCCCCGGCTGTACGTGGCTACTGAGCACTTGACCCTGGCTAGTGAGACAGACAGAAGGAGCTTTTCACTTGGTTCATTTTATTTAGATATACTTAAACAATCAATGAGGCCATGACTACGGTATCAGACAGAGCAGGTTAGACCACAAAGCTCCGTCCAGGGGAAGATGCCTAACCTGGTCACCCCGGCAGCCTCAGTCCATGATGATGGCAGTATTCGTCACAGGCCCACGATGTCCCCAGTCCTGTGACACGGACAACACTAAACAGTGTGTGCCAATTTCCGACAGGCCAGATCCTGTGCTCTGCCTTGGGCCTGGTCCCTGCCTTCAGGACGCCTCTAGTACAGGGGGGTGAGACGGGGATAAACACAGCCCATCCCCAGAGAGTGTGTGAGAATGAGACCGGCACAGCTGGCGTGGGACCCAGGACCCAGAGCCTCAGCAGGCCAGGTAAGGGGGGTGGGAGACTCGCCCTTAGAGGGGGACTCGTGGGGAGCTCCCAGCAGTACCATCTGCACGGAGGCCTGAAGCACGGATGGGAGGAGGGAGACACTGAGTCCAGAGCACCAGCAGAGCCATGCCCACAGCGGAGGGGAGGATTGGGCTGGCATTTTCCAGAGACTACAGGAAGCTGGACATCCAGAATGTGGGGAACGGCTAGAGATAAGGGCGGCCACGCCCTCCAGAGATGCCACGAGCCATGCGGGCTTGGACAGGCGTCGGGGAGAGGGGAATCAAGGGTGGGCGGCACCAGGCTTCACTGCACCGTCAAAGTCAGGAAACCAGGTCCACAGATGCCCCGAGGAGGAGAAGAATCACAAAGACAGTCTGGTTCCAGCTCTAGGAAGACACTGGAAGGGTTGGTTGGGGCTTCAGAGACCCAGGCCCCTCCACCCCTCCTCCCCCAGGGAGCTGGCCTGGCACGGCCACAGCCTGGGGAGTCTGCGTGCATCAGAGGGGCGACGTGGGCCCTGGGGGAGGAGGAACACCAGCCGCAGGGGGGCCCCAGGAGCAGCCGGCCACCCCACTGGTACACACGTGGTTGTCGCTGGCTGCAAAGGGGCTGCCTCACTATCTGAAAACTGCTTCTAAGCAGAAGATTATATGGACCTCACGGGTCACTGGGAGAGCTCACAGAGGGGTCAGGAAGGCCCTGATCACGCCTAACTCGCTCTCCCCCCATCATTTCGCGCTTGGGCTTTCTAGGTGGGTTTGAAACATACGAACATGGCCTTTGTCCTACACAGAGCATCTCAGCCCCTGGGCGCCCCCATCCTATACCCGTGGTCCCTCCCTCCAGTCATGCGTCCTCATCATCGGAAGCTGCTCCGCCTTCCCTCTTCTCTGGCCAGGTCTGCAGTCACGTGCTTCAGCTACAGCTGCTGAGGACAGAACAAGCCAGACTTGTCCTCCAGAGGACACGCCGCACGTGCGGGCCGCCCGGGGACAAGCAAGCCCTGCTGAGCTGCTGTCGGGCTTGACTTGCAGTCCGTGGGAGGCAGCGTGCTGGCTGCAGCTCCAGGCTTTCAGCAGAGACAAGGAGCTGAACCGGGTGAAACCTCCACCTGCAAGCTCTGATTGAGCCAATTCTTTACGCATCGTTTTTACTACCTATAAAATGATTCTTTTCCATCTCCTAAGAGCTAACACCTAGATCGGGCAACACAGGGCCCCCATTCCTACCTGGCAACCAGGGGCTAGAAGTAGAGGAGAAGACACCCCTTAGAGAAAGTCCTTTCCAGCCCCGTGCCCTGTGCCTGAGCCACGCCCAGCCTGATTCACCCACTGACCTCCCCTCCCAGCCCTCGGAGACTTCTGATTGCCCAGAGCTACTCCTGGCACCAGTGACTGTAACAGCTGGGTGCCTAACAGCTAGCTCCTGGTCACACAGTAGGTACTCAATAAATGCACACAATGTTTTTTTTCCCCCCTGGCATAAAAAGAGACCCATGATTCTACAAGGGGGTGGCTCTGAGGGGCAGCTGACCCAAGGGAGGAAAACCTGCTTTGCAAACACACCCACACACACAACTGCATCTCCAAGCCACAGGCGGGAAAACCGGGGCCCAGATCGTCGGCATGTGACCGGGGGCGGGTCACACTCTCTCTCTCCATCCTCTCTGGGAACTGAGAATTGGGCCCCAAACCAGGAGCCCACGGACCCACAGGCCTCGTGCCCTTGGCTGTATGCTATATACTAAATGGAAATTTTACATAATTTATCCATTTCAGGAAAACTCATATAATTTTATTCTAATTTAGATTCCAAATTCCTCGTAAAGAAACAAAAAAAAATTTTTTTTAATCAAATGATCAGGCAACACTGGGCCCCCATTCCTACCTGGCAACCACTGGTTAAAAGTGGAGAAGACACCCCTTAGAGACGGTCCTTTCCAGTCCCCAGGCCCTGTGACTGAGCCACGCCCAGCCCGCTTCACCTACTGACCTCCCCTTCCCAGCCCTCAGAGACTTCAGATTTGCCCAGAGCTACTCCAGACACCAGCGACTATAATATAAGCCACCTACCTGCGTGAAAGGGCATGCAGGGAACAGATGGCCAGTCTCCCATGGGGCAGACACAGATGCTTTTATCCATCCGTGTATGCAGTCACTAACAACCTTACCAGCTAAGGTGCTTCGGTTGCTCTTTGTTTTTAATTGAAGGACAGTTGACTTTCAGGGCTGTGCTAGCTTCAGGTATACAGCACAGAGATCGAGTTGTACCCACCTATCTCTTCTTCCCAGATCCTTCTCCATTCTAGATTACTACAAGATATTGAGTACAGTTCCCCGTGAGTGCCATGGGTGTGATCCACATTGTCCAAAGAGGGAAACTGAGGCACAGCGTGACCAGGGAGCCTGCCCAAGCTCACAAAGCTGGGACGTGGTAGAGCTAAGACTTCACTTTAGACTTCCTCAAGTGGTAAATAAATAAGCACCATGTAGCGTGATGGGTACTACAGACCTCGGTCTACATGCTGCAGCAGACACACACCCAGGACGGCCACACCCAGAGAGAGTCATCCCAGCCAGGACTTGCAGAGAGGGGGATTTCACCAGAGAGAGAGAGAAGAGGGCATCGCAGCTGAAGGACCAGCAGAGCCAAGGGCAGCAGATGGGAGGGCTGGCAGGAGGAAGGCCACGGGAGTGGCTCCCAGGCTCTGACCTCGAGCCCACGTGCATCGGGAGACAGGGTGGGTTTCTTGAGTAAGCCTCCGTTTACCCGCCAAGCGCCTGCTGTCAGTAACGCCTGAACACCACTCTGCCTCTTCCCTGGGGGTCCCATGGTTAAGAATCCGCACTTACATCGCAGGGAGGGCAGTGTATGATCCCTGGTCGGGTAACTAAGATCCCACAGGCTGTAAGACCAATAAATAAATAAATGGATATGGACAGAAAAGAGGTTTTTTTTAAAAAAAAAAGTAAACCTCGGGACTGTGAACAGAACTTTCCAGGCCCCAAACAATGCACACGCTGAAGGCTGATTGCAACTTGGTCCTGCCGGGAGGAAGGGGGGCGGGGCAGAGGAGGAAGGAGACTGGAGCCTCCTCTTCCATAGCGGCATGGTGGGGTAAGAACTGAAACGAAATGTCCAGAAGCAGCCACACAAAGCCTGCTGTTTAGAGTGACGGAAATAAATACCTAAATCATCAGCTAAAATGCGTTACACGGATCAATTAAATTGCCTCTAAGAGAGAGAAAGATGGGGCTGGGGTGGGAGGATCGGATACTAGTTGGGAGGGGTTGTTTTGTCTTGTTTTTTGCCCTTTTAAAATTTGTAGGAAATTATCACAGTGTTTTGGTAAGCAGAAGCATCCGCAGATCAAATCTGGGTTGGGGTCCCCACGTGAATCTGGCAGGCAGATTCAGGGACCACCAGCCTGGTCGAACGTGTGACCATCGAAGGCTGCTGAGTCCAAGAGATATCATTTGACATTAGCGTCTCCCTCCATCAAAGAGGCTGTGCTGCCAGGGATGATGACGCAGGGTTGGCTGGCAGCCAAACAACAACTATTCATCCAAGATGTGTTAAGCACTCAACACAAAGCCAGCCTTCTCCCTGATAAGAGAGCGGACCTAGTTCTTCACCATTCCACAGAGGGGCACGGCTGTCCGAGTAACAATTCACCATAAAATCCTGAGGTGTGGGAGCCCACAAAACCAACATCTTCCCTGCCTACCCAGCGTAACAGCCCTGATTTTACTGGGCCTCACCCTGGTCTCAGAACCGATCGCGTGCCTGGGCATCAGTACAGGATACTCCTAGCTTCAGTCATCATTAAGGGAGGGCACAGGACCCATCAGAACCAGTAAGATTTCATTCTGGGACTTTTCTGAAACTGTTAAGAGGAAATCTTTTGTACTGAGATGGCTGAGAAGATGGACTAAAAGCTGGAGCAGATGGCAGCCCACTCTGGGCACCATGAGGGGCGAGTCCATCAGAGGCAGGGAGGGAAGGAGTCCTAATGACGCTTTGGGCTTTTGGACCTAGCAACGCTTTACAGTCTAACCCTAAACTCCACTTCCCCCGAGCCAAAATGGTTCACACACAGACGCACACAATCGTCACCCCTGCTTCATGTTTTAAGCTAGTTGGAACTGGATTTCTGTCCTTTGCAACTGAACTAAGTCTCTTAAAAAAAAAAATACTGAAAACTACTGTATGCCTTAAGGTAGTCATGCTGATATACTCAGGGAGGGGAAAGTCAATCACAGTCTATAAAGTGGCAAAGTTCTGTAACTAAATACAGGTGATTGCTGGAGGGCTTCTGTAAAGCCATACGTACAAGGAGCTTCTGGGGAACTTAATTCAACCTATTCTGTACAAAGTATTTCTCTCTTTTTTTTTTTTTTCCAATTCATCTTAAAGCCAGCTGGCCACAACTGAACTTGTACTTTTTGCCTTATTTCCTAGTTCGAGAAAGGACTCCACCATGGCTCTCTGTCATCTACAATTACAAGCAATGTGTCTCCCAAGATCAGAGTTGGGGCTGCTTCCTGGCGTGTCCAGAGAGGAGAGCCAACTGTTTCCCTGTGCTGAGTGACCCACAGATAAGCTCAGAAGACATCTCGGGAGAAGGAGCAGACCTTTCACTGGTCGAGAAAAATAAGCCACACGCCAGCCAGGGCTGTTTACCAGCGGATTCTTTTTTAGATCAGCATCCGAAGGAGTTCTAAGCCATCCCTTGGCTTGGATGAGACCTCAGAGCTTGCAGTCCGAAAACTGTGTCACATCCATTAGGTGACTCAGACTGAGGGCAGTTTATCCAAGCGGAGAACTGGAGGTGGCACAGGCTCCCGTGTGAACGTGTCGGTGTGTTGGAAACACGGCCCTGGACCAGACAAGAAACCCCGACCACACGAAGCCTGCACCAGGGCGCCCGGGGAGCGGCGGGCAGGCTGGTCACACTGGGGACAAGCCCTTTTTTCTGGCCAACCCAGCCACCTAAGCCTCAATGATCTTGCCTGGAAGATGAGAAGGGCAGCCTCTCCCCTTCACAAAGGCCTCCCCAGAACCTAGCGAGGTGAGGAAAGGACATCAGGTTTTAAAAATAACTGTCCTACAAACTAAAGTCACCGAACTTCAAAAGGTCCCGAGTCATGCCACTTATAAACACACTGCTCCCTGCTTGTGGAAAGATTTCACAGGCATGCTCCGAGCCTCACAAAGACCCTGCAGGGCAGCGTGGCCAGGCTCAGCAAGAAGATCCCCAGTCCCCAGATAAGAGACCTCGGTCCCAGGGAGAAGGGCTGGCCTGGCCCGGGGTCTCGCACGGGGAGTGTCAGTCTACAGAGCATCAACAGATCCCACCTGGCTTTCCCTCACCCATGGTTCTCAAAGTTTGGTCCAGGGAACACGGGAGGTAGGGGTCGGGGGTTCCTGGAGACCTTTCCTGGGACTCTGCACGGTCAAAATCATTTTCATAATCAAATTCAATTTAATTTGCCTCTTCCACTTTCGTTCTCTTGTGACTGTCGAATGGAGTTTTCCAGAGGCTACTTGATATGTGCCATCACGAGAACGAATGAAGGCAGGAGCAGAAATGAGAATCCAGCTCTCCTATTAAGCCCGATAGGAAAGAGACTTGCAAAAGCCACAAAATGACGGCTTTCTTTTCACAATTTTTTTTGGGGGGTTAAGTTATTTTGATAAGATATACATGTAATAGGGTTAAGTTATTTACATAAGATATGCATGTAATAGGCTTATTACTGTCACTTTTAATGAATGAATACAGTTTTAAAAATAAAAATTCATTTAAAAATGAATACAGTTTTAAAAAATGGGTAATAGATGCTACCCATAAAAACAGAATCTCTCTGAAATGCTCAGTGATCACAGGAGCATGAAAGGAACCTGGGGCCAAAAAGCACCAGGTCAGCTGGTGGCCCCAAATCACACCCGCCCCACCCACGCCCTGGGCCGCCCTGCAGAGACCCCGCTGGAGGGGAACACGGGTGTGTGTTCAGTAACAGCAAAGCAGCTATTCGTTCTCAGGCCCTCCTTCACCCCTTCTGATTTTCCCAAGGAGAAAGCCTGCATTGGGAGCCACTCTGATTCTTCACATTTGCTCATCTCCCTTCTAAGAGAGGAGGAGTTGGTCAGGCTCAGAGCCTTCCCTGGAAAAGGGAATCTGCTAAGAATTTGATAAGCAAACTGATACAGTTACTGGAAACAAGAGAGCGCTGCTCTCAAAGTCAGCAAGCAGGGCTTATCCACGTGATTCTTCACTAAAAACCTTGCTTTAAACAAAATTATTTCCCTCTGATGGCTTTTCACTTACAGTCATTAAGTCTCACTTTCAAACAAAGGACAAATGTGAATCCACGTGGGAAAAAAAAATACAGAACAAGAATAAAGCAGAAATTATGACAGAAGCAGAAGAACAAGAGATTTGGGATGTAAAGTCTCTGTGGCAGGAACATTCCAGAATCCCAAGGTGCAAGGCACCATCAGACACGCTCTGACTTCCCAACCAGTTCTAAGGTAACCGCATGTTTTTAATGCTTCTACAGATCATATTGTTTACTTTTTCCCCCCACCCATCCAATCTATTCTTTAAGAACACTTGTGGCAGCTGCTAAAACACAAAGAATCCACTTTCCCGGGGCTTCGGTGAGAAGGATCAAGCACCCCCCAGGCTGTCTGCTGAGCTTTCTGCAACACCGGAGATGCTCTGAGTTTGCACAGGGCTTGGCAGAGGCCACCGGCCACACGTGGCTAAATGAAAACTTGATGTGTGCTTAGTGCGGCTGACTGGATACCGTATTAAACTGTCATTTTTAAAGTAGAACTCGAGTCTCCCCACAGGGCTGGTGACTGCCATCCTGGGCGGCACAGGTCCGGCTCCTGAACCCAGATTCCACTCTGTGCTCTGCCTGCAGGGATCCAGCCACGCTCCTGGGTCCCCCTGCTACCTGCCCTCCTTGCCTCTCCTGCCCCAGGGAGTGGCCATCACTAGCCCTGGGGGATGGACGGGCAGCCAGGAGGATCTGATTTCAGCTCTGGCAATTTTGCAGCAGAGGCAGAAGTGGAAAGACTGTGCCTGGGGCAGAGCCAGGGTCTAGGGCACCAAGGCAAGAGGCCCCCAGAGCTGGGAGGGGGGCAGAGAAGGGCTGCAAGGGCAGGAGCCCCCAGGGAGCCAGGGCCAGCCCCACAGGGACCACAGCACCCCCGCCCAGCACCGCACAGGCCCAATCACCCAACAGCAATTTTCACCCAACCAGGGAGCCTGGGAAGACAGGGGCAAAGGGATGGGAACAT
Organism: Bos mutus; assembly: GCF_027580195.1. Lineage (NCBI taxonomy): Eukaryota > Metazoa > Chordata > Mammalia > Artiodactyla > Bovidae > Bos > Bos mutus. The sequence continues at coordinate 148,327,648 of NC_091617.1, read as the reverse complement.
ACATGGAAAAAAAAGAAAGAAAGAAAATGGGGAGATAGCACCAGGGCCTCCCAGTTGGGAAGCAGCAGAATCTCGGCTAGGGACTGGTGCCCAGCTCTACGCCTCTGCCCACCTTTCTGCCCCACCTTGAACCCCAACTTCTTGGGGCATCTCCCAAACCCAGCTTCTTTAGGGACTGTGCCCCGCACATAAGGAGGATCCTGCTGCCGTGCTTCTGACATACAATCCTCTGCCGAGGGCCAGAATGGAAGAAGCCAGAGGAGGGCAAGATGAGGACACAGAGGTGCCCACGGACAGGGAAGAGCAAGCAAATGAGAGGAGAGCAGGCGGAGGGTGCAGGAGACAACCTGGGATCCTGACCCTGACTCTGCAATCACCCAGCCAGATCCCTTACCAACCCAGCCAAGGCTGCCCTGTGGGGGAGGCCCGCAGCCCGGCGAGTCACCGCGCTGGGCCCACAGGTGCTGGGACGCTCGGAGCGCCTGCTCAAGGCTCTGCAACGCCTTCCCTTCCCGGGGGTCCCCCTCCCTTCCGCCTTTCAGAAACCCCATCTTTTATTTAAGCTGCTTGAGTGGTTTGGGGTACAATAGAGGGGATTCTAGCCCCAGCTCCAGGCCCAGGGCAGGCCCCAAGCAGCCGAGCAGCCAACAAGGCCAGCCCTGCTTCCTCTTTCCACACCAGCACACCAGCTGTCCGGGTTCTGCACCAGCAAGAACTTCCTCCCACCGAGAGAGGAGAAGAGGAAAGAAGTGGTGCTGGTCAGCATGGTTTCCTGTACAAGCTGGCCTCCTCCAAGGTGTTCAAGCATCTGAAAGCTTTTTTTAGGCCTAAGCAGAACCAAGTTCCTCCCAGGCACAAAGGCTGTGCTCTAGAACTCTGATTTAACTAGAGGAAGTTTCCAAACAAGCAGATGAGGACCTCTCCTGTTCCCAGAACACACAGCCGGCACAGCTACCTGCCCTGGGACACGCTGCTGCTGCTGCTGCTAAGTCACTTCAGTCGTGTCCGACTGTGTGTGACCCCATAGACGGCAGCCCACCAGGCTCCCCTGTCCCTGGGATTCTCCAGGCAAAAACACTGGAGTGGGTTGCCATTTCCTTTTCCAATGCATGAAAGTGAAAAGTGAAAGTGAAGTCGCTCAGTCGTGTCCGACTCTCAGCGACCCCATGGACTGCAGCCCACCAGGCTCCTCTGTCCATGGGATTTTCCAGGCAAGAGCACTGGAGTGGGGTGCCATTGCCTTCTCCCCGGGGACACGCAGCCTTGGCCAAAATCAAGATGCCACTGCCATTTGCAGGCTGAGTTAAGAGAGTTGGTGGGTCTGGGAACGCAGAAAAGGCTCTTTTTTAAATATTTTTAAAATAGTTCAGACTTGGGGAAAATGAGGGTAAGATGCAGACATGATGGCCTTTAGCCTGAGACATTTCAGTGTGTACTTCTTAAAAATGAGGACGTTCTCTTACATAATCAAAGTAAGATGATCACAATCAGAAACTTAAAACTGATACAATGCCACTAATCTGATCTGTGATTTTGTTCAAATTGTGATGTCCCACCAACATCTTTTACAGTGAAAGTGTTAGTCGCTCAGCTGTGTCCAACTCTTTGCAACCCCAAGGACTCTAGCCCACCAGGCTCCTCTGTCCATGGAATTCCCCAGGCAAGAATACTGGACTGGGTTGTTGCTGTTCAGTTGCTCAGTCATGTCTGACTCTTTGTGACCCCATGGACTGCTGCATGACAGGCTTCCCTGTCCATCACCAACTCCCGGAGCTTGCTCAAACTCATCTCCATTGAGTCGGTGATGCCATTCAACTCTCTCATCCTCTGTCCTCCCCTTCTCCTCCTGCCTTCAATCTTTCCCAGCATCAGGGTCTTTTCTAAGGAGTCAGTTCTCATCAGGAGGCCAAAGTATTGGAGCTTCAGCATCAGTCATTCCAACGAACATTCAGGGATGATTTCCTTTAGGACTGACTGGTTTGATTTCCTTGCTGTCCAAGGGACTCTCAAGAGTCTTCTCCAACACCACAGTTCAAAACCATCAATTCTTCGGTGCTCAGCCTTCTTTATGGTCCAACTCTCATATCAGAGAAGTAGATATTTTTCCGGAATTCTCTTGCTTTTTCTATGAGCCAATGGATGTTGGCAATTTGATCTCTGGCTCCTCGGCCTTTTCTAAGTCCAGCTTGAACATCTGGAAGTTCTCAGTTCACGTACTGTTGCAGCCTAGCTTGGAGAATTTTGAGCATTACTTTGCTAGAGTGTAAAATGAGTGCAATTGTGTGGTAGTTTGAACTTTCTTTGGCATTGCCTTTCTTTGGGATTGGAATGAAAACTGACCTTTTCCAGTCCTGTGGCCACTGCTGAGCTTTCCAAACTTGCTGGCATATTGAGTGCAGCACTTTTACAGCATCATCTTTTAGGATTTGAAATAGCTCAACTGGAATTCCATCACCTCCTAGCTTTGTTCGTAGTGATGCTTCCTAAGGCCCATTTGACTTCACACTCCAGGATGTCTGGCTCTAGGTGAGTGGTCACACCATCGTGATTGACTGGGTCATTAAGATCTTTTTTGTACAGTTCGTCTGTGTATTCTGCCACCTCTTCTAATATCTTCTGCTTCTGTTAGGTCTGTACTGTTTCTGTACTTTATCGAGCCCATCTTTGCATAAAATGTCCCCTTGGTATCTCTAATTTTCTTGAAGAGATCTCTATTCTTTCCCACTCTACCCACTGGAGTGGGTAGCCATTCCCTTCTCCAGGGGAATCTTCCCGACCCAGAGATCGAACCTGGGTCTCCTACGTTGCAGGAAGACTCTTCATCATCTGAGCCAACATCTTTTACAGCAAAGGAAGAAAAGGTATTTTTTCCTGGTCCAGGATCCAGTCCAGGACTCACACAGGATCTAGTTGTCAAACTCTCTCTAGTTTCTCGAATCTGGAAGTGTTCTTCAGTTTTTCATGGCCTTGATAGTTTTCAATAATATGAACCAGTTATTTTATAGAATCTCACTTTGGGAAAGACTCACTTTCAAATCATCATTTTTTTGTCAACGTTACACAGGCAGGAGCCACCAGAATGGAATCTAACCAATAAAAATATGTATGCTTAGGACTTTGCTGGCAATGCAGTGGATAAGAATCTGCCCACCAAGAAATGGGACACGGGTTCAATCCCTGGCCGGGGAAGAGCCCAAAGCCACCAGGCAACTAAGCCCAAGGGCCACAACCACTGAGACCACAAGCTGCCGCTACGGAAGCCGGTGGCCCTGGAGCCCGCGCTCCCCAACAAGAGAAGCCGCGGCCGAGAAGCCTGCACACCGCAGAGGAGGGGCGTCGCCGCGCCCGGCAACTGGAGCAAGCCCGCACGCAGCAAGGGGGCCCAGCCCAGCCAGAACTAAATCGTCCACTTTTAAACTATTAAACATATTTTAAAAATTGTAAACTGTTAAAATATACATATATATATATATACTTAAATAGCATAAGGTCCAAAGCACCACAAAGGAGAAAACCCTTTAATCTTCAGGGACAAGGGTCAGTGGTTTGAGGCCCTAGAAGAGGGACAGAAGTTACATAACCACACACACACACTCTCTCTCTTTCACATACACACACACTCTCACATACATACACACACACTCTCTCTCTCACAAATACACACACACATACACACACTCACACACACACATACACTCTCTCTCTCACATACACACACACTCTCACAAACATACACACTCTCACACACTCACACTTACACATACACACACTGACACACACATACACACTCTCTCACATACATACATACACACTCACACATTTACACACACACTGACACACACACAAATATACAGACACACACACAAATACACACACTGACACTCTCTCACAAACATACATACACACACTCTCTCTCTCTCACATACGCACTCACACACTTACACACACACAAAGCAGAGAAGGCTGACAGGACTTGCTGCCGTTTCATTCAGGGCCAAACACGTGTTTTTAAACCCACAGGATTCTTTATGTGAGAGGAGGCAGAATTGCTGAAATGGTGGCATTTTACAAGAGTTCAACCACAAGTGAACTATTTTCCATGTCTACGCTGAGAGGCTTAACATATTTCCTCAACCTGAAGACCCACTTTTTCCCCCACGCTTGCAAATACCAGATCTCAGATGGATCGTAAAGTTAATGCACACGTTTATCAGGAGTGACGCGTCAGCCAGGCATCAAGTGGTCCTGCGTCACAAGGTCTGTTTCAGAACGAACACGAGTGTGGGCACCAGGGCGGTGCGGCGAGTTCAGAGCCGGCCTCGGGCGCTCCGGGGACCAGGCAGCACAGCCTCCCTGGAAAGCACGCAGCCCCTGCCCAGCACTGCAGGCAAGATGCTGCCCACCCCTCCTGGAGGACCTTTCTCCTGACACAGCTCACAGAAGGAAGAGAGGGCGGAGGACGCAAAGGATCCAAAGTTAAAATCCACCGCCGCTGCTGTGAGAGACGTGGAAGGCTGAAAGAGAGGGCTGAAAACGTCAGAAGAGGCTGCTTCTAGCAGAACTGGAAGCGGGAAGGAGCGAGGCAGAGGACTTTCATTTTCTCAAGGGCTCTTCTTCGACTGTGCACAAGTATGGCTTCAGCACAGATTCACCAGCGTTTTTTATTTCCCCGTGATCAAGACTGAGGACAACTCAGCCCATTCAGCATGTTGCTAGATTCAAACCAAAGTCTCTGTCCTGCCAGTAAACTGGGACAGCCACTGTGGAAAAGAGCATGAAAGTTCCTCAGTCAACTAAAAACAGCTGCCACCTGATCCAGCAGTCCTGCTCCTGGGCATGTATCTGGAGGAAACGAAAGCTATCATTCAAAAAGATGCACGTACTCCTGTGATCACAGCAACACTATGACCTGGAAACAACATGAAAGCCCTTCAAAGGGGAATGGATAAAAAAGACGCGTGAGCATGCGTTAATGTGGGGGGTTTCCCAGGTGGCTCAGTGGCAAAGAATTTGCCTGTTTGATCCCTAGTTTGGGAAGATCCCCTGGAGAAGGAAATGGCAATGGAAGGAAATGGATTTCTCTTGTCTGGGAAATCCCACGGACAGAGGAGCCTGGCGGGCTATAGTGCCTGAGGTCACAAAAGAGACAGATACAACTTGGTGACTAAACAACAATATATATGTGTGTATGTATGTGTATGTGTGTGTACGTATGTGTGTGTGTATGTATGTGTGTATGCGTGTGTATGTGTGTATGCATGTGTGTGTGCGTGTGTATGTATGTGTATGCGTGTGTATGTATGTGTATGCGTGTGTATACGTGTGTGCTTGTCTATATTAATACACACAGTGGAATACTACTCAGCCATAAAAAAGAATGAAATAATGCCATCTGCAGCAACACGGGTGGACCTAGAGATGATCATACTAAGCGAGGTAAGCCAGACAAAGACAGATACCGTGTGATGTCATTGACAAGTGTGATCTAAAATACAACACAGGCACTTCCCTGGTGGCCCAGCGGGTAGGACTGCTCTCCCACTGCAGGGGGAGGGGTTCGATCCCTGGTTGGGGAACTAAGATTCCACATGCCGCACAGTGTGGCCCAAAAATAAAAGAATAAAAAGGACTTCCCCGGTGGTCCAGTGGCTAAGATTCCACGCTCCCAAGGCAGGGGGCCAGGGTTGGATCCCCGGTTAGGGACCTAGATCCCACATGCAGTAAAGATCCCACATGGCACAACGAAGACACGGCCCAGCCGAGTAAAATAAACACACAAAATACGACAGGAAGGAGCTTACCTACACAGAGAAACAGACTCAAAGGCACAGAGAACAGAGGCATGGGTGCCGAGGGGCAGGTGGGGCAGAGACGGGATGGAGTTTGGGATTAGCAGGTGCAAACTCTTATATAATGGATAAACAACATCATTATATAACATCATTATATAAGATGTTCATCATCTTATATAATGGATGAACAACCAGGTCCTGCTGTGCAGGGAACCGTATTCAATATCCTGCGATAAACTATAATGGAAAAGAATATGAAAAAGAATGCATATATACGTATAACTGAACCACTTTGCCATGTGGCAGAAATTAACACCACACTGTCAATCAACTATATTTCAATAAAACAAATCATGTTTTAAAGTCTCAGTCATTCACTATCAGGGATGGCAAAGCTTTTGCCCGTCATCTAACTCAGAGGCTGCCACTGCACAGAGCGGGTAACTGAAGCCTCCCCCTTGCCAAGGATGTATATCTGGCGAGTGTCAGGGCAGAGACTGAACACCTGGTCCCCAAGTCCTAGATCAGTGTTCCTCCACCTCACCAGCCTCGGTGGGGACCTCAGAGGATGCACCTTCCAAAACCCACAAACACACATCTTAAAACTACTTCAGCGCCTGGACTCCAGCCTCAGACTCCTGGATCGAAATCCTGGGTCCTCATCCCACTGGCCGGGTGGCCCAGGAAAACTGGCTTGGTCTCTCAGCTCCTCTGTGTCCCAGCACCGTCCTCAAGAGCTGCTGTGAGAACTAACCTATATAAAACCACTTAGGACAATGCTTGGAATGCAATCAGCTTTCGATAAACAGTAGTGATTTTTATGGAGGTGTTGTCATTCAATAAACAGCAACGGTTAGACAGGAAAGGACCACAGTTGGTTGAACACTTTACATGGTAGGTACAGGGCCAGGCACTTTATGATCATCACCTTATTTAATCCTTAACAGCTCTGCAAGATAGGTATTGCCCTTCCTCCTTCCAAGAGAAGGAAATGAAAAACCTGGAAAAGCTAAAAACCTTGCCAAGACTGCATAGCTTACAAAGAGGCAGGGGGAGGATTCAAATCTAGATTTCCTGAAGGGCCACATCCACGCTTTTCTTGTATCAGCTCTAAAACAAGTTTTCCTATGCTTTTTCCATCCCAAGTTTCATAGCATTCAAGTACGATTTGCTTAAACAAGTTCCAACCTGGAGCGGGGGGCGGGGAGGCGGCAGCGGTGGTTGGATCCAATTTCTAGCAAACGCCTACACCACCAGGATCCTATGTCTGCAGCGGGAACGCTAGCAAAATCCAGGGCAGGGGAAGAACACAGCATGTCCAAAGCTGCCCAAGGGGTTTAAGAACCTTCCCCCTGGATTTATAAAGTGTCTGTCTAGCTATTGTACTCCGGGGCCCTGGGCGCCACTCATTTTTTATAATAGGCGTCGAAGCCGCGGCATAATATTCTCTCAGACAGAATTTTAAAGAAGTGGGGCAAAGCAGCAAAGAATCCCTTATGGCAGAAGCCATAGCGCTGCCCAAAATGGCTTGCTGTTGCTTTAACTGCCGCTGGCTGGTTTAAGGGTCACTGAGAGGAATAATCAAAGTCCTTCCTCTGCTGGCTGGTTAACCATTAAAGCAACTCAGCAAGGCCCCGTGAACCGCGGCTGTTCCTGAAGCCGATGGACTTCTGCCGGCTTCGGTCTCAGTGCTACCACCCAGAGCGTGGACGTTCTGAAGGGGCTCAAATGCCTTGGCACTGACCCCGTCCAGAGATGGAGTGTAGGCCCGTCCTCCTGAACCTGCTGGGCTCCTGGCTGCCTGGAGCAACAGATCACCGCGAAAGTGCCGCTGTGGGACCCGGAAGGCTCTGGTGTTTCCACCTGGTCATCCTGAGACACCCACTGCGGGCAGCCAGACACCGCGAGGAAGTCGGAGCGCCTGGGACCGCCAGGCTGGGGCAGTCGGATGGAAACACGGACCAGCTGAGCCTGCAGCCAAGACCCAGAATCTACGGCCAGACACCATGGCGGGGGAGGCGGGGGGTGGGGGGGGCGCGCTCCTCAGACCACCAGTCCAGCCAGGCCTTCGGATGAGCGCACCCAACTGACATCCTGGCTACAAGTGCATGAGACTCCTCCAGCGAGGACCACCCCACAGAGCTCACTCCAAATTCCCGATCCACAAATCATGGGCAAGAGAAAGCATTTGATTTGGGGTAAAGAAGTTTGGGGGTAATTTGTTAGGTACAAACAGGAGCTAGGACCATGAGGAAGGATATTTCTTCTTCAAAAAAAGCTAAAAACCAGAGAGAAAATGTCAGATCTGCCGGTTTCAAATTTATCAGAATGAAGTTGAAGCCTTTTGTGTGCTAGCAACAAAAGGGTCAGGTGGGCAAAGACACCCGAACTCCGTTCATCACGTTGCGCGTGACTCTGACCCGACACGATAGGCGTTTACATTAAGCGGATTTGGCTGCGGTGAGAAGACTCAGCAGCAGACGTTCCTGTGATTGTCTTCCTGACGGCGATTCCTACCTGTCAGAGCTAACGCTAATGTCTCTTGGATAATCCAGCAAAACACAGCAAAGGAAAAAAGTCAGGCCAGAAGAGATCAAAATTGTTTTCCATCTTCCTTTAAGGAAATGAAAGAGGCTGATTCTCTGAGCTCTCTAAGAGCACCTTTGCAAATCTGCAAATGACCATGAGACTCTTGGTTAGGATGTGTTGCATAAAAGGGATACAGCCTCTACTTTAGAAGCATCTATGTGGTGATAGGCAGATTAAGTAACTTTCAGAGATGGAGGGCTGGGTGACGTTATCTGGGATGCCTGCCAAATGATGAGGTTCAAGAGATGTTTAATTCATCCAGCCAACATACACACACACAAATACACTGCTATGTTAAAAGTCTCTACAATAAATGCTCAGAAGGAAAAACAATAGTTCAATATTAAAAGGCTGCAGCCCACAGGGACCACAGCTCTCCGCCAACAGGGGGATCTGAAGATTCTCTCAACTATGGGGACAACGGTTCCGCCAACCCTCGGAGCCTGTTTTCTTTTGAGGTGATGACACCCTAGACACCTTGCAGCCAGAGGGAAGGTACCCGGATAACGCTGGGGACACAGTCGGGTCCCTGTACTGCAACAGCAGGCGCCCAGGTTCCCACAATGGTGCCAGGAAAGTTTACATACTATCTGTAGAATTGTTTAAAAGGAAGACAGCTGATTTGTTTTCAGGCAGCAGACTCCATCTCAACATCGACAGCTATTTCTATATTCTAGCCAACAGCCTGCACTAATATCATTTTCCCTAAGTGACATTATAGTGACTGACACTGTCCAAGGGCTGTATGTACCCGCAAGTCTTTATCCATGTAGAAAGGATGCTGCTACTCAAATCCATATACTAAGTTTGAATATCTAAACATTCTTAATATTTGGAATGTTTCCCACTGTTCTATCTTGGGGATTGTTTTGTATTGTTACAAATGAGGGTGTCTTGGCTGCAAACAGCCCTACAAGGCCTTTAAGGCTCTTTTCAACCCTCCATGAATTACCACGTGAGAGTTTAACAATACAATAATTCACCAAGCAAACCCACCAACATCAGGATTTATCCACAGTTAGGGCAGGCACTACCAATCTAGAAATTTTTTCCTACCAGCCCTCATCGTTCCTAAAATTCCTTCCATGAAAATTCATTTCTTTGATTCATAAAGATTTCTTTTTATAATAGTGCTACATTCTCCACCCTCATGCCCTGCCTATGAAAATGGTCATCGCAAATAATGCAGAAAACATTGAGAAATGAAAAAAATAAAACCCCCAGCATTCTTAGCAGCAACCATTAATAACATGTGAGGCTACGTGCTTCTGAAACTGTGATACGGCATACCCCAACCCCACCATCAAGCAACATGAATCAACATTTTTGCAGAATACAATAAACCAGAAAAGTGAAAAGCCACTGGGATGCCACAGCAATGTCAAATGGCTAAAAAGAAAAACTTCTAAAACTTTACTCTCGATTTCTGTGGGTACTTCACCTTAAGTGGTAACAAGCAGAGCAGAGTCTGGGGACCATGCTATGATTCTCTCTGTTCTAGACCTTTTTTTAACTCTTATATGTACATGTTCTTTTACTGTATGTATATATGCTTTTACATAAACTCTAGCATAGTTTTATACAAGCATTTTTCCCACTAGCTTTTTTCCCACTGAATAGATGATGGCCACGTGTCCATATCCACACATCATCCTATTCCAGTGTGAAACACTCTTAAAACTTGAGCATCTCCAAGCAGGGCAGAGTCCTACACCTCCATGAGCTCAGACCTTTGGGACTGAGGAGCTTGGGGGAGGAAGAGGTCACAGGCCGTGCTTTACCAACGCTGCCTCTGTGCCCGGGATCAAGGCTGCCCAGACACGGCCCAGGGGCTGATGCAGTTTCAGAGCAGGCGCGAGGGAAAAGGGCCCTGCCTGTTCTGCAGGACAGTGTGTGTGGCAGGAGCCATGGTGAATCCACAGAGCATCTGGCTCTAACCACGACTCCAGCCATTCATTCCCCAATTCATTGTGAGCAGGCACTGTGGGAGATACTGGGGTACAAAGATGGGGAGGCCAAGCCCTTCCTTCCAGGGGCTGAGTCCAGGGCACAGGGAGCCAGACCAGCACAGAAATGACTAGAAGACAGCCCGAGAGAGACGCGAGAGACTGGTAGTGCTGCTTAGACAGACTCCTGGTGCCAAGCCTCCAGAGAACCTGAGTCAGCAGGTCTGGGTGGGGCCCAGGACCGGGCAATTCTAACTTGGTTCTGCGGTGCAAGGACCACGCCTTGATGGCATTTCTCAAGGGCACGGGTTCCCCCCCAGGCAACTTCCAAGGCCAGAGATGTGCCTGGTGTCACAACTGGGCGGGGGGCACAGGAAGTGGTCTCATTCAGTGGGTGGATGCTGCTAAACCTCCTACAATGGACAAGACAGCCTCCCACGACAAAGAATGTCAACAAACAGTGTCACTAGCACGGCTGGGCAATCCCCTGAAAGCAAGATACTCAAGGCTTTGGTTTTATCAGCAGAGGGAGGATCGGCTCGATCACACAAAGTCCTGCGGAGGATTCAGGCATGCAAAGTGCTTAGAACAGGGTCTGGCACACGGGAGGCACTGTTTTTGCCATTATTACTATTATTAGCTCTCGTTACTACTGAAGAGCAGCTAGGAGACAAGGACAATCTAGGATGGACACAAGTCCTTCCTGCAAGGACCCCGCCACGCTACAGCCCTCACATGCCCTCTCCCAGTAACAGAGGCAACGATATTTACTGACGGCTTACTACACAACATCAGTGGGATGAGGAAACTGAGGTTCAGAGACATTGAGTAACTTGCCCCAGGCCACACAGCCATCAAGGGGCAGTCCATCAACATTCATCCGCTCGAACATCAGCTGAGCAGCCACTATGCACCAGGCAAACCTCAGGAGGAGACACAGCCTAACACAGCGCAGCTCAGGCGGAGAAACAGGTGATCTCCCGAGCCCAAGGTCTGCAGCTCCAGACCCCTCAGAGTCCACCCTGCTGTAATCCTGGCCCTACGAGCCCTCTCTCTGGACTCTTGCCCAGAGCCTGTCTCTGACAAAGGGACCTCATAGCAAGGGCCCTGGGAGGAGGGTGGAGCATCCCGCTGGAACCTTCCCTGCATCCATCCTGAAGACCCAGTGGGTCCCCACACTCCAGGCCAGCCCCGCATGCGGGAAGCCGCGCCCTCCCCAGGGCTGGGCAGCGAGCAAAGCCCTCCTGCCCCCAGTGTCTCCTCCAGCCCCCAGGCCCCCCAGAACCCCCAGGCCACTCAAGACTCCAACTCACAGACCAGGTGACTCAGGCTCCAAAGCGGCAAGTGCCCCCAAAAGTCAGCGGAGCTCAGGTTCCAGCCATGTCACCTGAAGCCAAGATGTCCCTCCACACATCCCTTTCCCGTGACTTTGGGGTTTCTTTTCCCCCTCTGACTATAGAAGAGTACAAATTCAAAGCAAATAATTCAGAAAACACAGAAAAAATATAAAGAGAATACATCTCACTCATCTCTCCAGCAGATATAATAGCTGGCATGTAAGTCTTCCCAGATATGTTTAAGCACATAAACTTAGGTTTTAGAACAGCCTCATGATTCTAAATCACGAGCCCGTGCTCTTGGAACCTGCTTTTTCCCATTCAGATGCATTTCTCGGTTAGTAACAAGCTGGTCAACACGTGAAGCCCGGATTCTCTCAACCAGCGCCTGGGCTCGGTATTCATCTGTTTCAGCAACCCCCTACTGACAGTCAGGCGGAGTCACAATTTTCCAACATTTTCAAACAAGGCTGCGGTGAACCCCTCTGGACCTGGATCTGTGCCCAGTCACCCCCTTAGGACAAATTCTTCCAAGTGCAATTGCTGGGTCAAAAGTCACGGACATTCCAGCAGCAACAAGGGGACTGTCACCCAAGCAGGCAGCCCTGAGTCCTACTGGTCTGATGGCCAAACTTCGGGTCAGAGCTGGGTGCCCCAGAGGCCCAGAAAAGACGTCACACCCAGCCGGTGACCGAAAGGTCTTCCCCCACTGGCTCCCCTCCCCACCACGCTGTCCAGGCTGCGGGGCGTCTGCATGGCCACTCTCCGCCCTCCCCTGCCAGCGGCTGGCCCTCCCAAAAACCTGAGTCCCTAGGCCTTGATGCCAAAGCCCCCATTACATCAGAGCGCCCCCAGCTCCCAAGACCCTGACCAGGTCCCCAACTCTGTGGCCAAGGCCCCCGGCACAGTGAGGACCCAGCACAAGCCAGAGCCAGAGCCACAGGAGGGCCTCGGGACGGGCTACACGACGCCTCCAGGGCACTGCGCCCTGCAACCGGATCCCTCCGGGGGGATCAGGGGGGATCAGATCACACAGAGTCAGCCTCACTGTGCAACATACAGACACACACACACCACACACACAGCATACCCACACACAGTCATACAACACTCACACACACACACACACACACACACACACAAACACCACACACACACACATCACACACACACAACACACACACACCACACACACCAAACACACACACCACACACATACACACACACAGTCATACAACACTCACACACACATACCACATACAGTCATGCAACACACATACACCACACACACACCACACACACAGACGCACACACCAAACACACACACCACACACAGACACACACAGTCATGTAACACACACACACACCACAGACACACAGTCATGCAACACACACACACCACACACACACTAATCAAACACACACACAGACACACACTCACACAACACACACACACATAGGAAAAAGTGCGGGGTACAAAGAGATTCCAGCCTCACTCATGCAACACACACACACACCCCCACACACCACACACACACAACACACACATACACCCATGCAACACACACCACACACCAACAGTCATGCAACACACACACACACACCTTACTGAAAGTACAAAAAGATTCCAGCCTCACTCATGCAATACACACACACACACCACACACATCTTAAAGGAGAAAGTGCTAAGATGTGACAACACTGTCCTCTGAGAAAATAATTTCTCTTCCCCTGACTTGTGCTAGTAATTCATTAGGAAGAGTCCAGGATGCGCCCAATTCACCGGTTCTTCTCCTCCCCAACCCCAAGTTTCCAAGCTCGGGACAGTTTTTTAAAGAGAAGCTGTTTGCTAGTTTTTGGCAAAGGAGAAGGTTGATGCTGGGTGCAGGCCTTCTGTGAGTCTGAGGAACACAGATGTCCAGAATTCGGATGATTTTTCAAACCGCCTCCACCCAGGCACAGAGGGAAAGTGCACGGCCGTTTACAATGAAGCGCCTCTGCCCCCGCTGGGAAGGGCAGGCTGAAAAGTCAGTGTGCGTTGGCTTTCTGAGCCAGAAACATGTGCGTGGGCAACCGGGCCTGGAGGGCCCTTCCTGCTCCTCATCAGTGACCATTTCACCCCGAGACGAGCCCACCTTCAGAGCAGCAGGGGGTAAGGAAACACTACACACGGCGGTAAAAAAAACTAAGGAACTGGGCGTGGAATGTTACAGATCCTGATGACAGTGACTTAGAAATTCTCTGCGCTGCCTCTCGTTTCAAACCTTTGAGAACAGATGCGGGTACACGGCGCCCAAGTGCATCAGCACGTCTCCCTGCCCACCGCACCCTGGGGCGAGGCTGCCACAGGAAGAAGGACTGCTTATCTTTCTCCAACCGGCTCGCCCCACCCCCAGGGCACCGGTGCTCAGCCCAGGAGGCGCCCCTCCTTAGCACCGACTGTTCCCTCTGGAGGGTCCTTGCCCGCCCCAGGCCCGCCCCCTTCAGACAGGCTTTCAGGGAAGCACACAGTGGGTGCTCAAGAAACACTCCATGAGTTAATGATTAAAGCTGATTAACCAATGCGCCTGTGGGAAAATACATGTGTTTTCTTAACTTGAAACATCAGGCTCATATTCAAGAGCCTCTCTGATAAAAGTCTGGGCTTCCCTGGTGGCTCAGAGGGTAAAGCATCTGCCTGCAATGCAGGAGACCTGGGTTCAATCCTTGGGTCAGAAAAATCCCCTGGAGAAAGGATAGGCTACCCACTCCAATATTCTTGGGCTTCCCTGGTGGCTCAGCTGGTAAAGAATCTGCCCGCAATGCGGGAGACCTGGGTTTGATCCCTGGGTTGGGAAGATCCCCTGGAGAAAGAAATGGCAACCCAGTCCAGTATTCTTGCTTGGAAAATCCTATGGATAGAGGAGCCTGGAGGGCTGCAGTCCATAGGGTTGCAAAGAGTTGGACACAACTGAGCGACTTCACTTTACTTCAATGTTTCTGCAGTTTCAAACTCCTCTTCTGTGAAACGTGCTCTTTAAACAGGGAAGTGTGTCCTTAAGCAGTGGTCATGTATGGGTGTGAGAGGTGGACCATAAAGAAAGCTGGGTGAAGTGAGTGAGTGAAGTTGCTCAGTCGTGTCCGACTCTTTGGACCCCGTGGACCGTAGCCCAGCAGGCTCCTCCATCCATGGGATTCTCCAGGCAAGAATACTGGAGTGGGTTGCCATTTCCTTCTCAGGGATCTTCCCCACCCAGGGATCGAACTCAGATCTCCTGCATTGCAGGCAGATGCTTTAACCTCTGAGCCACCAGGGAAGCAGAATTGATGCTTTTGAGCTGTGGTGTTGGAGAAGACTCTTGAGAGTCCCTTGGACTGCAAGGAGATCCAACCAGTCCATCCTAAAGGAGATCAGTCCTGGGTGTTCATTGGAAGGACTGATGTTGAAGCTGAAACTCCAGTACTTCGGCCACCTGATGCAAAGAACGAACTCATCTGAAAAGACCCTGATGCCGGGAAAGATTGAGGGCAGGAGGAGAAGGGGAAGACAGAGGATGAGATGGCTGGATGGCATCACCAACTCAATGGACAAGAGTAAACTTTGGGTAAACTCCGGGAGTTAGTGATGGACAGGGAGGCCTGGCGTGCTGCAGTTCATGGGGTAGCAGAGAGTCAGACACGACTGAGCGACTGAACTAAACTTTCTACTTATAGTTAATACAAAACACTGGCTATATTCCCCATATTATACAAACATCCTTGAGGCTGCCTTACCTCCAATACTCTGTCCTGATAACCACTAGCTTGTTCTCTACACCCGTGAGTCTGCTTCACTTGTCATATTCCCCAGTTGGTTGTATTTTTCAGACTCCACATACAAGCAGAATCACACAGTATTTGTCTCTGTCTGACTTCTTTCACCTTCGCGTAATGCCCTCCAAGTCCATCTGGGTTGCTGCAAATTTCATTTTTCACGGCTGAGTAACATTCCATTATGGATATACGTACCAAAAATTTTTTGGCTGCACCACGTGCAGGATCTTAGTTCCCCAACCAAGGATCAAATGCAGTGCAAACCTGGATTCTTAACTACTGGGCCACCAGGGAAGTCCTGTACCACATCTTTATCCATTCACCCATCAGTGAACACACAGGGTTGCTTCCATATCGTGGATGTTGTAAACAGTACATGAGCACTGGGGTCACCCATTCACCTGAATCACTCCAAGTCACGAGGGGTGCTGGGCCCTGCAGACCATAATCACAAAGCAAAGGAAAGGAGAGGCGGACAGCAGAAGCCCCACCCCAGAGGCTCTCAAATATCACAGTCAGTTGTCATCATCTGTGAATCTGTCTACTCACTAATTCCAAAAAATACGGTGCTGCTCTACAGCCACGCGCGGGCCTGCACAGAGCGCAAGGTGCTCCAGGCGCCCGCGGGGCTGTTCTCGGGGAGGAGGGACAGACCCCCCCTGCCCCGCCCCAGCTCGCGTGCTGCAAACAGGCATCCTTGACACAGTCCATTTAGTGCCACACTTTCTGCATTTTTGTGCTTTACGTTGCTGATTTTGCTGCTTAAAATGGACCCCAAGCCTAGTGCTAAAGGGCTGGCTAGTGTCCTAAGACCAGGAAAGCTGTGATGAGCCTAATGGAGAAAACACGAGTTGAATAACCTTTGAGCAGGCTGAGTCATGGAGCTGATGGCCAAGCTCAACATGAATGAACCAAAAATACACATTATAGAAGGTGTCTTTCGGAGAAGGCGATGGCACCCCACTCCAGTACTCTTGCCTGGAAAATCCCATGGACAGAGGAGCCTCGTGGGCTGCAGTCCATGGGGTCGCTAAGAGTCGGACACGACTGAGCAACTTCACTTTGACTATTCACTTTCATTCAGTGGAGAAGGAAATGGCAACCCACTCCAGTATTCTTGCCTAGAGAATCCCAGGGACGTGGGAGCCTGGTGGGCTGCCGTCTATGGGATCACACAGGGTTGGACACGACTGAAGAGACTTAGCAGTAGCAAGGTGTCTTTAGGGACTTCTGTGCTGGTCAAGTGGTTAAGACTTTGCCTCTCCTGGATTGCAGGGGTGCAGGTTCCATCCCTGGTTGGGGAACAAAGATTCCACAGGCCAGAAACTCAAAACAGAGAACAGAAACACTATTTTAACAAATTCAATAATGACTTTAAAAATGGTCCATTAAAAAAAATCTTAAAAAAAAAAAAAAAAAACTTACAATAAAATCACGTGCATATTAAAAAGCAGAGACAAAAGGTCTTACTTTGCCAAAAGGTTTTACTTTGCTTATAGTTAATACAAAACACTGGCTATATTCCCCATATTATACAAACATCCTTGAGGCTGCCTTACCTCAATACTCTGTCCTGATAACCACTAGCTTGTTCTCTACACCCGTGAGTCTGCTTCACTTGTCATATTCCCCAGTTGGTTGTATTTTTCAGACTCCACATACAAGCAGAATCACACAGTATTTGTCTCTGTCTGACTTCTTTCACCTTCACGTAATGCCCTCCAAGTCCATCTGGGTTGCTGCAAATTTCATTTTTCACGGCTGAGTAACATTCCATTATGGATATACGTTGCCAAAAATTTTTTTTGGCTGCACCACGTGCAGGATCTTAGTTCCCAACCAAGGATCAAATGCAGTGCAAACCTGGATTCTTAACTACTGGGCCACCAGGGAAGTCCTGTACCACATCTTTATCCATTCACCCATCAGTGAACACACAGGGTTGCTTCCATATCGTGGATGTTGTAAACGGTACATGAGCACTGGGGTCACCCATTCACCTGAATCACTCCAAGTCACGAGGGGTGCTGGGCCCTGCAGACCATAATCACAAAGCAAAGGAAAGGAGAGGCGGACAGCAGAAGCCCCACCCCAGAGGCTCTCAAATATCACAGTCAGTTGTCATCATCTGTGAATCTGTCTACTCACTAATTCCAAAAAATACGGTGCTGCTCTACAGCCACGCGCGGGCCTGCACAGAGCGCAAGGTGCTCCAGGCGCCCGCGGGGCTGTTCTCGGGGAGGAGGGACAGACCCCCCCCTGCCCCCGCCCCAGCTCTCGTGCTGCAAACAGGCATCCTTGACACAGTCCATTTAGTGCCACACTTTCTGCATTTTTGTGCTTTACGTTGCTGATTTTGCTGCTTAAAATGGACCCCAAGCCTAGTGCTAAAGGGCTGGCTAGTGTCCTAAGACCAGGAAAGCTGTGATGAGCCTAACGGAGAAAACACGACTTGAATAACCTTTGAGCAGGCTGAGTCATGGAGCTGATGGCCAAGCTCAACATGAATGAACCAAAAATACACATTATAGAAGGTGTCTTTCGGAGAAGGCGATGGCACCCCACTCCAGTACTCTTGCCTGGAAAATCCCATGGACAGAGGAGCCTCGTGGGCTGCAGTCCATGGGGTCGCTAAGAGTCGGACACGACTGAGCAACTTCACTTTGACTATTCACTTTCATTCAGTGGAGAAGGAAATGGCAACCCACTCCAGTATTCTTGCCTAGAGAATCCCAGGGACGTGGGAGCCTGGTGGGCTGCCGTCTATGGGATCACACAGGGTTGGACACGACTGAAGAGACTTAGCAGTAGCAAGGTGTCTTTAGGGACTTCTGTGCTGGTCAAGTGGTTAAGACTTTGCCTTTCCTGGATTGCAGGGGTGCAGGTTCCATCCCTGGTTGGGGAACAAAGATTCCACAGGCCAGAAACTCAAAACAGAGAACAGAAACACTATTTTAACAAATTCAATAATGACTTTAAAAATGGTCCACATTAAAAAAAATCTTAAAAAAAAAAAATCTTTACAATAAAATCACGTGCATATTAAAAAGCAGAGACAAAAGGTCTTACTTTGCCAAAAGGTTTTACTTTGCCAAAACAGGTCCGTCTAGTCAAGGCTGAGTTTTTCCAGTAGTCATGTATGGATGTGAGCGTTGGACTACAAAGAAAGCTGAGCGCAGAAG
This sequence comes from Bos mutus, assembly GCF_027580195.1. Classification (NCBI taxonomy): domain Eukaryota; kingdom Metazoa; phylum Chordata; class Mammalia; order Artiodactyla; family Bovidae; genus Bos; species Bos mutus. The sequence goes on along the minus strand of NC_091617.1, from coordinate 148,309,010 downwards.
AATTGATGCTTTGGAACTGTGGTGTTGGAGAAGACTCTTGAGAGTCCCTTGGACTGCAAGGAGATCCAACCAGTCCATCCTAAAGGAGATCAGTCCTGAATATTCATTGGAAAGACTGATGGTGAAGCTAAAACTTCAACACGTTGGCCACCTGATGTGAAGAACTGACTCACTGGAAAAGACCCTGATGCTGGGAAAGATTGAAGGCAGGAAGAGACGGGGAGACAGAGGATGAGATGGTTGGATGGCATCATCGACTCAATGGGCATGAGTTTGAGCAAACTCCAGGAGTTGGTGATGGACAGGGAGGCCTGGCATGCTGCAGTCCATGGGGTCACAAAGAGTCGGACACGACTGAGCGACTGAACTGAATGTGTCTTTAAACAGAAACACAAAGTTACATACTGATCAGTGGACGTGGGGGATTAGCGGCTCACGGGAGCCTAATGAGGTTGAACTTACTGAAAGCCTTTGGTCACAACATTTCCCTTGGGAGCCACGGCTTCCCGCAAGCTTAGTGGAAACTTCTGCGAACAAGGAGGACCATCCGTGTGCTCAGATGGCTGCTCCCTGGCCCACGCCCGTCGGTGCCCGCCCTCCCCTGGCACCCCCGCTGCTCCCTCCATCTGCCGCTCCGCACACAGGCTCCCTTGTTCCACTCAGTGTTTTCCGGAGATTCCTCTGTCAGGTCGCTCTTCTACTGGACTCGCAATCTCTAATCACTAGCCGCCCCTCCACACCCCAGCCTCAACTGAGATATCAACTCCCTGAGGCAGGGCCTCTGTCTGGAACCCCTATCTGCTTGGATCAGCAGAGGCTGCAAGCCTGACAACAAGGTGGGTGCCCAGTGCCCGCCCGAAGGGACATAGCCCGCCAGACAACAGCCATCAGCTTCCCGGTGGGCTCTGCGAGTGTGAGCAGTGCCCAGAGAGCCTGCACAGAGGCTGAAACCCGACCGGGCTGCCCTCCTAAACCTGGTTGGTCTGAAGTGAGACATGCTCTAGTATAAAAGATGCACAAGACTTCCAAGACCGGGTACAAAAATATGCAAAACATCTCACTCTTGATTTTCCTGTTTTGATTCCACACTGAAATTATTCTATCTCAAAAATTCTGGGTTAAAGGAAATTGGATGGAAATTAGCTTCAGCTGTTTCTTGTTCCTTTTCAACACGACTGCTAAGGAAGTTTTCATGACGTCCAGAGTTTGCCCTATACTTGCCTGAGTCCACCCTGGTTATTGGAGAAGGAAATGCAACCCACTCCAGGATCCTTTGCCTGGAAAATTCCATGGACAGAGGAGCCTGGCAGGCTGCAGTTCATGGGGTCGCAGAGAGTCCGACACGACCAAGCAACTAAGCACTCACACCCTGGTTATAATAAGGCCACGGAAAGGGCAGCCGGTGACACAGGTCAGCCTGACCCCCTCTCCCTGCGGCTGCCAAGTGCCCTCCTGAGCCAGGCAGGAAACACCTGTCAGAGTTTCCCGAGACACACAAAGACCTGTGTGTGTCCAGAAAGGGGCTTCGGAAATCGGGGCTGAAGAGTTGAGATGAAACAACTGTGCCTCAGAAGGGGAACGCAACCCGGACAGGGGCCGGAATGGAGTAGCCCTATAAATATGTGCTGGATGCTAAATCGTGCGTGCATGCTAAATCGCTTCAGTTGTGTCTGACTCTTTGTGACCCCATGGACGGAAGCCCGCCAGACTCCTCTGTGCATGGGATTCTCCAGGCAAGAATACCAGAGTGGGTTGACATGCCCTCCTCCAGGGGATCTTCCCAATCCAAGGACTGAACGCACATCTCTTACATCTCCTGCATTGGCAGGCGGGTTCTTTACCACTAGGACCACCTGAGAGGCCCTGAATAAATCAGTATTTTGCCAAACAAAAAACAAAAAAAAAAAAAAATTTCTAACTTGTCTGCTGGTATTTGGGATCGCAGAGCATGAGTAATGGAAGGGGATCTGAAAAATGACTAGGCTCTGCCGTGTGGCTGACCTGTGAGGACACTGACCCCTGTGTCCTCCCCTGGAGAACCAGTGGTCCCTGCCTCCCACCCTACCTGCCAGGCCCAGGCCACCTGGCAGAACTGTCTACGATGATGGGAGTTTTCTCCGATCTGTCCAATACCAGGCCTACTGCACCCCTGAAAGGTGGCTACTATGACTGAGGAAGTGAACTTTTTATTTAATTGTTATTAATTTAAATTCAAATAGCCACACGTGGCTACAGGTGGCCATCATGAACAGCACAGCTCCGGGCTGCTGTGACAAGGTGGAAGGTGGTAAAGCCTGTAAAACCCTCGGGGGACTCGCCTGGTGGCCCAGGGGCTGAGACTCAGCGCTCCCAATGCAGGGGGCCCAGGTTCGACCCCTGGTCAGACCCCACACGCCTCCACTAAGAGCTCGCACGTCACAACTACAGATCCTGCATGCTGTAACCAAGACTCACAGCAGCCAGAGAGAGAGAGACATTAAAAATTTTTTAAAAAACTAAAAAAAAATAAAATAAAAATTTTTGGAAACGTCAAACCCTGATAGGAATGAAATGGGTCATGCTGCTAAATGAATTCCAAACGTGAGATTCTAAGAGATTTCAACTGCCCAGCAAACAGTCCTGATTCACCATACGTGCAAAAAATTTCCACACACAGAAGGTACTTCACTTGGGGGAGAAGACGGCTCACAGATGAATCAGAACACAGGAAAAGTCCTTCAGAAGCAGCTCGGCAAACTAGCTTTGCCTCTCGGGCCACCTCTGGCCTCGACATGCAGGGACAAAGCAGGGTTGCCAGGCTGGTGGATCACATTCCTGAGACCTCCCACCCCCTCACCCGGAGGGACCAGCGGCGCCCGCCCCTTCTGCTGACCTACAGACGCGGGTCCTCCCACAGCTCCCAGACACAAGCGGGGGTTGTCAAACCTGCTGGGAAGTGGTGGGAAAACCACTGCTGAAAAGGGATGGGGGCTAAGTGGGAGCCACGAAGTGTCAATCTGTTCACTCAGGTGGGAAGATGCCCACGAACTTCAAATCGAGGTCTCAGCTCTCCAGATTTTTCCAGGCAGGAAAGCACTTCCGAGACTAAACAGCTTTTCTATATCATTAAGATCATTAATATTCTATACCCAAGCAGACAATAAAGAAAAAAAGCAGGAGAGTGGAAGGGCGGGGACAAGGAGGCAGCGAATGGTTGGGGCCCAAAAGTCAAAAAAGATCTAAGTACTTTTAAGGAAACACATGATTATTTCCAAGTAGCAATGTAAGGAGTCGCTGTAAAATATTTAAGAGATTTTGTGAGCTCATTCGTTCTTATCCATTAAAGGGCACAGCTAATTTCCCCCCTCAATCCTTCTAACTTTTCAACGGACACGTTAACTTCAGGGCTTAAGAGTGTCTAAAGCCCTTGGTTTGGGCCCCTCCGAGTTTGCAGGATGAAAACCACGTGAAATTGGATCCACATGTGTTCCACCCACAAGCTGGCCTCAGTGGTGTAATTTATTCTGTCGGGCAGCTTGCTATTGCTCAACTTCAAGGAGGGAACGCCAGCAACCACTCTGCAGCTATTAAAACAGAATGAACCAGCCTGGGGTCAGCAGGACAGAAGCCACCTTCACTTCAGGACCCAGCTTTCTGTACCTCAAGTTCAGTTTCCCGTCTGTTGATATCATCCGTGGATTGATTGAGCTTCTCCAGTTCTCCCTGATGAAGAAAAGGGACAGAAAAAAAGACTTCAGGGATGCATGTCTTTGGTTTCCACTGTGACTCAGCTCCAAAATCTGCAAAATTACTCTGGCCAGTTTGTAGGAAGAGGAACCAGTCCATATTAATTGTCAAGGAAAACAGTTGGGCCTTGGCTGGAAGAACAAATGAATGTCAGCATTTCTGAAACCTTTTTCTTGATAGTGGCCTTTTTGAAAATGACTTAAGGTCCCAGGAATTTGTCTTTTCTTAGAAGGTCAATTATTTATTGCAGGTTTGTGCCTTCAGGTAAACCCACCTGTTACAAATGGTTTAGAGGCTAAATCAAAATAATGCTTTCTGCTTTAGAGCAGGAATTCTGCAGAAAAGATAATAAAAGAAAACAAAGCCAAGCCTAAAGTATAAACTCAATGAAATGATGCGAACCAAGGGTGGAATTCTGGCATTAACTCAACCCAAAGTTGAGCATTTTTCTGTAGAGAGCATTTTCTTTTCAAACCGCCAATTATTCAAACTACCTAGCTGTTTACAAAACAACTAAAACTAGCTTTAATCCTGATCCTTTAAATATTTACAAGCTAACATTTTGTAAAAAGCGCCCAGCATGAAGTTAACTCATTTTACTCTGCAAACAAAGGATCCTGTTAACAGAATTCCCCAAGAAAACAAAATTTAGTAGCCCAAACTGATTTTAATAGAATTCCTAATACGGAGCTTTTTCCACCTGATTTTTATCTTGCTCACCTGCCATGACAATTCAGTTAAACACAACAGCTGAGTTAAATGAGCTTTTTAACAGATCTGCACACTGAAAAACCAATTAGGTCTCCAGAAATCGCAGTTCGTGCTGAAAAGCAGGGTTTTGTTACAAGTGACTTATGGAAGAGCAGAAAAATGGGTCTTGGCAAAGGGGTGTGCTGTGATTTTTTGCTTAGAGGGTGAAGAGGTTAAGCTGTCACTTTGAGATCTCGGCTAGGAAACCGCTTTTTAATCATCTCCCGGAGAAATGGAGGCGCAGGAAGCAGGCCAACCCTCTCGCCTTCTCGCGCGTCAGCTTTGCGCACCAGTTGGCCCTGATTTCTGTTCACACTCGACCTCACAAGGAGGAAAAGCTGGGTTTTAAACCATTTGAGGCCAGCCGGAGGGCTGCGCCGGGGTGACAATAAACCCTTCGGTTTGCTAACAATGAATCGGGGGGGGGGGGGGATGGCTCCGCACGGTCCCCTCTGCCAGGTGAGGGCTCCGACCCCCGGGCACGGCGGCCGCCCCAGGTGTAGGGGGGTGGCCGGCGCCCAGCGCCCCGGGGGCGCGCGCTACGCCGCCGGCCGGGCTCCCGGAGTCCGGAGGTTGCGCAGAGCCCGCGGCGCGCCGAGCCGGATCGGGTACCCCGAACCCGGCCAGGCGCCCCCGCCCCCTTTCCTCTTTGTTGCACGTCCGCCCCAAGCGCAGGGCACGCTGCGGGCGACCCCCCGCGTCGCACCGGGAGTCCCGGCGATGGAGTCGGGCCGCGTCCGCGCGGGCACCGCAGCCTCCCCAGGAACCGGGCGAAACCCGGCGCTCGGAGCTTCTCTCCCCCGCAGCCCCGGGCCTCCCCGGGCCGCCCCACTGCGCGCAGGCACCCGGAGCTCCGAGGCGGGCTGAGCGCGGAGGCCGGGGCCCCCGCGCGCCCCCCGCGCCTCCTACCTGGATCCGGGGGTCCACCTCCTCCTCGTCCGCCAGCCCGGGCTCCATCCCGGCTTCCTCCTCCTCCTCCTCCTCCGAGTCCCGGGCGGGCGGCGGGCGCTCCGCCGGCCCCTCCGGGCGGTTCCGCCTCGGCGCCGCGTCCATGCCGGGGGCGGCGAGGGACGCGCGGGGCTGGCGGCCGCAGGTCGCGCCGGAGCCTCCTGGTCACGGCCGGGCGGGGGAGCTGGGCGCCGCTCGCGGCCGCGGGTCCCCGGGCTCCGGAGGAAGTGGGCGCGGTCGCCCCCTCTCCGCCGCGGCCGTCAGCGCCGCCCGCTCCGCCCCCGGCCCGCCCCGCGCAGCCCCGGCTCGGCCCGGCAGCCCGGGGAACCGCGCTCCGTCACAAAACCTCCCCACCAGCAAGCCCGTAGGTGGTGAAATGGGGGAGCCCTCACCCCAGTTTTAACTTAGCAGCCGGAAGAGATCGCCAGCTCCCCAAGGTCGGCCGCCGGGTGTCCGGGTGCTTTTCCGCCTCCCGCCTCTGCCAAGGCGAAGTGACTCCATGGAGGGAAATTGTTAATCGCTCAGTGGTGTCCGACTCTTTTCGACCCCATGGGTTTAGCCCCCAGGCCCCTCTGTCCATGGAGATTCTCCAGGCAAGAACACTGGAGTGGGTTGCCTTGCCCTCCTCCAGGGGATCTTCCTGACCCAGTGATGGAACCCGGGTCTCCTGCATTGCAGGCTGATTCTTTAGGGTCTGAGCCACCAGGGAAGCACGGTAGAAGGAAAGTTTGGGGTGTTTCCACCATCTGAAGTCCCCTTTAGAAGCTTGTCCTCCGTGACCTTGGACCAGTTGCAAGACTCAAACCCCTGTGTACATGCCAAGCACTTCTGTTCCCTTGGGTGAAGCTGAGGAAGTGTATCCTCCTGAAGGTTTCCCCAGAAAAGGGAAGGGAAACGTGCGCTCACATAGACACAAAACGACCCAGAGGGGAGCCGGCTCCAGCTCCATGGGTGGATCCCTTGTCCAAAGGCTGTGCCCCGACTGAGCAGAGCTCCACACCCAAGAAGCTCTGCTTTCAGAGTTATGGGATGGCCCCACCTGAACAGCTGGGAAGCATGGAAAATCCACTGATCAGGGTTGTGGGCGGTTGCACACGTGCATGCAGCCTTCTCCAGGAGGTGTGAGTGTTAACCTCTGTTAATGGACACACTGCATCCAAGGGGTCACTGACAGGAGGTTTCCTGTGGGCGCCAGAACTTGCCCAGCAAACTCAAAACAAGCCAAAGAATAAAGGTCATGTCTGTGCTTTTATGAAATGTCAGGGCCACTGTGATGTCAGGGGAGCAGAAGGTCAGATGACCTTAGCAAAGCAGGCAAGGACATTGCCACTGGCCATTGCTAATGTCTCTTTCACTACAAAAACGGAGAGTGTACGCTCTTTCTACGCAAAGGCTTGTGGCCCATGGGCTCTGTTGAGTTTGGAGGGCAGACTTACTCGAGAAAGGAGCTTCTTTCTGAGAGCTTGTCATTAAAGCCAGCCTTGGGAAACCTGTTTAGGGTTGGTATTATCAGAAGCTAAGTTGGGGGGTTACCCCTTGGGCAAGGTTCCGCCCTACACACTCTGGCACCGTGGTCCTCCGCATCAAAGGAGTCTCGCTGTCTCCTGGAGGTAACACAGGTGTGTGTCGTGGGTTTGTTTCTGGACAGGCCACACCTGTTCATTGTTCTTTAAATCAAGAGAGAGTCAGCAATTCTTCGTGAGATGTTCTCAAATGCCTTGCTAACGACATAGTTGCTTTTCATTTCCCAGTGATGGATGAAGGCAGGGTCAAGATGGCCATTAAGAGTCACTGTGGGACACAAGAGCCACCAGTGTCTCCTCGTTGGCTTGGAACTGAGCCTGTACCTGAACAGACTGACCCCAGCTGTGAACAAACTAAGACGGAGGTTAAAAACAAGAAAAGTGAGGTCAGCCCTGATTCTGAACGCTTCCTAGGGGTGAAACCTCATCATCACCATTGGAACAGCAGCCTCCAGAATACACTTCTGTTTGAGTTTAGATTTAAGAGCAATAGGTGGTTCAATGCCTCTATGGGACACAGGGAAACGGCTTCTGAACATCAGTGTAGACTTTTGTTGCTTTATTTTTAGAAGACCTGGGCCAGCTATAGCAAGGATCCCAATAAGTGTTCTGAAGTTTAAAAAAAGGAAAATAAAGCACAGCACTATTACGTATGTCTATGGACACATACATATGCAAATCCATGCATAGAAAGAGAGCTGCAAGGCAGACTCTGTACCCAGCCAAGAGTGGCTAGCCCTGGGAAGGAGGGTAGGGAAGGGCCCAAGACTGGCTAGGGTCGGGGGTTGGAGACGTCAGAGGGAACTCTCCATTTCTCCATAATACTTTCATTTTGATCATGAGGATATATTCATGATTATCTGTGTGATTCTAAGATAAATTTAAGATAACGCGTATTGTATTCGTTTTCTGTTGCTGTGTAACCAAGTACCACAAATTAGTGGCTTAAAACAGGGCTTGTTTGTTAACTCACAGTTTTATAACCGGGAAGCGGGGCATCCCTTGCAGGTTCAGTGGGAAAGAATCCACCTGACAAAGCAGGAGACACAGGTTCGATCCCTGGGTCAGGAAGATCCCCTAGAGGAGGAAATGGCAACCTGACTCCAGTATTCTTGCCTGGAGAACCCCGTGGACAGCGTTGCCTAGTGGCTTACGGTCCATGGAGTCACAAAAAGTTGGACACGACTTAGCGACCAGACAACAACTGTAGGCCCGACATTCAGGCACAGCGTGACTAGCTTCTCTGCTCAGGGTCTCCCAGACCGAACCAGGGTGTCAGCCAGGCTCCAGACCATTCTGACGCTCTAAGGAAAAAGTCCCTCCAAGCTCATTCAGGCTGTTGGCTGGATTCGGCTCCCTGCGGTTGTAGGACTGAGACGCCCATTTCCTTATTGTCAGCCAAGGGCCATCCCCGGCTGCTGGAGGCCGCCCACGGTCCTTGCGATGTGACCCCAGCATCTTCAAAGCCAGCAGCAGAGGACCTCCCTAGTGCTCAGGCCATCTCCCACTTCAGTCTCCCTTTCCGGGAGAGCCCAGTCCCTTCTAAGGATTCGTGTGGGTAGGTCAGGTCCACACAGGATAAAGTCAGCTGTGCCATCCTCACAGCATAATCATGGAGGTGGCTGTCCCATCATAGTCACAAACTCTCAGCGTTTTACAGGAATATGTACAAGAATGGAGCAAAGATACATTGCTGCCGACCTCACGTATTAAGGAGGCAAGACTTATAAGGGGCTTGGAACCCAAATAAATGCTTAATGTTCATTTAGGCTGCCATATTTGATCTGGGTGAATGACTCTAAAGGATGGGCTGGAGGTCCCTGGACGTCTCTGAGAAATTTCAGGATACACATGCGATCAAAACTTGCAGAGAAATACAAAGACAAGATTTGCCTTCCTCACTCTCATTCTGAGTATTCACTGGGGTTTCCTAAAAGTTACATGACACATGGTGTCGCAATAGATTGAATCCAGAAGATGTGAGAATCCAGCTATCGTCTATTAAGCCACACATTAAAGAGATGTGCAAAAATGGAAAACAATGCCCTTGTCACTATTTTATTTTCCTTTGCAAACTTTTATTTGTCATTTTGAAAGCTAGAGTTATCTTTCATAAAATTATTATATTTGCATTAACATGTAATAAGTGTGTTGTTATTTTTAGATGAATGCATGAAAGTTTTTTAAGTGCTTTTCATTTCGACACAGCAGCAACCACCTGTAGACGTAACCACATGAACAACAGCTCTTTGAGGTCTTCAATCACTTTAAAAAAATATAAGGAAGTACTGGCAATAAAAATTTGAGAAACATTGTGTGAGAGGAAACGTACCTTCTGGTTGGAGCTATGCTTTTTTATTTCTATTTAAGTGTCCCACTGCCTCCTTCACTCAAAAGACTTGTCACCACCCCCAAGACCTAGAATTTGGCCATTGGTGGAGTATTTGGGGCACAGTACATTTCTGCCCATTTCAAGAGCCTTTAAATACAATTTAACAATTGAAATGATTGTAATCAGTAGATAAGGTGCTGCTCATAAGGGATTAGCTCCTGGAATCTACATTTTTTCAGTTCCTCTGAAGAATCCATTGCCCAATTATAGTATTGCCCCCTTTGGAGAAAACAGATTTTTAGTGCTGCGTGTGTGACGTTGGTTTCCAAGGACACAGCTGTGCCTTGCCGGACTTGGAGGGGTCGGAGTGGTGGGGAGGACGCCTGCACCGCACTGTTGCAGGAAGGAAGACCCCAGAGTGGGCTATGGTCTGACACTGGGACATGAATTGTCCGAGGAGACACGTGTTCTGACAAAGCAGGAGACTCTGTTGGGAAGGGGCACCTGGGTGGAGAGCAGGCGGAGAAGGGCCCCAGGGGGCTGCCCTGCCTCGCGGCTCACAGTCTGGGGTCTCACGGCGATGTGCTTAGTGTCCAGGCTGTCTCTGGCCAGCCCTGACTCAGGGTCCTTCCTGAGGCAAGACGGATGGAGTGAAGCTGGAGTTCAGCCCAGAGGGACTCCAGGATCCTGGGAGGCTGGCAGGACATATGCACTGCCATCGCCTCTCTCTTTTTGACCTTTCCCAAGAAATGGCAGCCCACTCCAGTGCTCTTGCCTGGAAAATTCCGTGGATGGAGGAGCCTCATAGGCTACAGTCCACAGGGTCGCTAAGAGTCAGACACAACTGAGCAACTTCACTTTCTTTTCTTTCTTTAAATTCTTTCGTTGGTGATTGCTTGTTAGTTGCGTGTTCCTTACCGGGATCTCCTGTTTAAGCTGACTCAGGCACGTGGCTGCTACCAGGCCTGCCGGGGTGAGTGGTTTCAGTCAGTGGTTCCCCTAACAGTACCAGAGCTGTGATTTGGGGCAGCTCGATCATATCACGCATGGTATGGGCAAATGTGTGGATGGCTGACAACGGAACAGAACCCCAGGGACTCCTTCCCTTGGAGACGTACTGCCTGCTGTCCTCTGAAGAAAACTGCACAACCTAAAAGTCGCAGGTCACGTTTTCTTCAGGGAGCTCACTGAGGACTGTGGGCGGAGAGGCAGCCTCTCGGATAGCTCTGAAGAAACTGCTGCAAAGCGGTAAGGATGCAGCCAGGACATTAAAAAGTTTGTGCTGGGGGTAGGGGTGGGGTGGCCGATGTGGTCAAACATCAAAAGATGACTGCTAAGCGCAAAAGGGGAGCTCTCAAGGTAAGACTTTAGTGATTAGATGCGAGAGTCTGGGTTCATTGAAATTATTCCTTAGATAAGCGTCTTCACTACCTGGGGCCAGCAGCCCAGGTTTTTCCACCTGAATCCCCTCGGGGCTGCCTGGGGGGCGGCTGCATGGCTGATGGCTGCAACATTCTTTGTCCACTGGAACAGCAGGCCACATTCTTCGGCCTGAGTTCAGTTTACTTTCACTATCTCCTTGCAGTTTGGTTAAACTGGGGGGAAGTAGGCTGTGTGTTTGTTCCCTGTCCTCCACTTCCTCAAGCTGAAAGCCATTCTGGGTGACGATCGCAGCCCCCAGGTCGTCCCATTTGCCCCAAGGACAGTGGGCTGACCTTTAGAAAGAAGGGGGGAAAGGGTAGCTGGCTGGATGAGCCTGGGTTTACAGATTCCTCCAGACGGGTCCTTACTTGTCAGAATCTGATTTTTTTCATGGCATTAATATCAACCTCTCCTTTTATATAACCCCACCTCCTCACTGGGGTCGCATGTTTACCCTCCCAGCCTCTTCCTCCCTGAATGATAAAGGAAGCAGGTGTCCAGCAGAAAGAGACTGTCTCCCCATCTCATCTCCCACTGGAGTGAGTGCGTGGGGATGTTTCTATTTCTGTAGGTGTGGAGAGGAACTCCAGCTTATGTAATAAACACTCAAGGAAAATCTTGCCGTGTTCAAGGGGCCTCACTCTCCTGTCTTCGGGGGAAGGGAGGGTCTCCAACTGTGTTTAAGTGTTGTCAGCCTGTTTTGGGAAAAGAGAAAGTGACCTTTTCCCCAAAACTCTTGAACAATCTGGGAGCGGAGGCCTGAGAGGAAGCAATGTGGTCTGCTGCCCTCAGGGAGCTTGGGTGGACTTCAGGGCAGAAAGAGCGATGGTGCTGGCTGTCCATGCCACTGAAGGAGCAGCCTTCCCCTCCTGCCTGCTGCATGTCCCACTCTGGGAACACAGAGGTCACCCATCTCCTGCCTGCAAAGGCCAGGGTGGTTTTATGGAGACGACGACGCTTGGCCTTGAATGACAAAAAGAATTTTCACAAACAAGAGAGGAAGTGAAGTGAAAGTCGCTCAGTTGTGTCCAACTCTGTGCGACCCCGTGGACTCTGTATAGTCCATGGGGTTCTCCAGACCAGAACACTGGAGTGGGTAGCCTTTCCCTCCTCCAGGGCATCTTCCCAACCCAGGGATTGAACCCAGGTCTCCCGCATTGCGGGCGGATTCTTTACCAGCTGAGCCACCAGGGAAGCCCGACAAGAGAGGAGGATTTGTCAAAGAAAGGGCTTTCCAGAGAGGGAATAACGTGGGGAAATTATGGAGGGGCTGGACCAGTCAGGAACAGCAGGCAGAGAGACCGTGTAGACCTGGGACCCAGGGGAGACGTAGGGGTGGCTGGAGCAAGAAATAAGCCTAAAGCAGAGTCTGGGGCAGGTCATCAAAAGCCGTGGGCGCCAGGCTCAACCTCTGGACTCTAGACCGTGGACAACGAGAGGCCGTTCGTTCATCTGTGGATTTATTCATCCAACAAATATTTACTGAGAAATTAATAGGCCAGAGGTCAGGGTACCACTATGAACAAAAGATGCAACCTCCCCGCTGTCTTGAGGATATAACAGACAAGGATACAATAGGTAGGTCAGGGTGACCAGGACCAAGGGTCCAAGCAGAGGATGGATGGGGGAAGAGAAATGGGGGTGCCATTGTGGCTCTAAGGCTCTCTCAGGAGGGCATTTGAAGCCAAGACTCCAAAGAAGTGAGAGTACAAATCCTGCATCCCCTTGGAGAAAGCACTCCAGCACCTAAGGATGTGCAAGGGTCCCAGGAACTTGAGGAGAGAAAGCAAGATAGTTTGGCGTGGGATGAGAATGCCGCCCTTTTCTCAGTGAAACGGTGAGCAAGGTCATCAGCTGTGAATAAGGAGGCCGTGGGAGGCGCAGGCCCAGCCCTGGAGGCGGGGGAGAGATGCGGGAGTGGCTGTCGGTGGAGCAGGGAGGTGGGTGCAGGGGGAGTGTGTTCTAGAAGCCAGGCTGCACAGGCCCCTCCTGTGGCTGGAGACTCTGGAGACCAGTCAGCAAGGATGAGTGGTTTTGCCCAGCCAGCTTCAGCCTCTGGGTGCAGGAGGAAGTTTGTAAGAACGAGGGATTTCAGCAGGGTTAGGATCACGCTGGGTTCCCACAGGGGTGGAGGGGAGGGGTGAGGGGTTGCAGGCAATGGCAGGTGTAAGGATTTGATCGTGGCTCGTGGGATCTATGGAGAAGGGAATGGCAACCCACTCCAGTAATCTTGCCTGGAGAATTCCATGCACAGAGGAGCCCGGCGGGCTACAGTCTGTAGGGTCGCAAAGAGTCAGGCATGGGATCTAAGCTGGATCAAATGGGAAGGGCTTGCATTAAGGTGGGGTGAAGGAGCGGCTGCTGAAATAGTTCAAGGGAGCATGGAAACGGATTCGAGACTGTGCAGAATCCGGTGACTTATAAGAGCTAGAGGAGGGAGGCGGGTGGGCAGGGGAGGAGTCAAATGTGGTTCCAGGGACCTCCCTGGAGATCCAGAGGTTAAGACTCTGTGCTTCCTCTGCCGGGGGCGCAGGTGCCATCCCTGGCCAGAGAACTAAGATCTTGCACATCTCGCAGTGTGGCCAAAAGGGGAAAAAAAGGTGATTTCTAGTTTGAGTGACTGGATGACACCATTAATTAGGACCTGTTCTATGGGATTTTGGGCTGAGAAGGTAAGAAATTATGGTTTTTTTATTAGAACATACTGATTTTTAAAGGGAAGACCCGGGCAGTTTGACTATCTGTTGTATTTGGAAATAGGGATCCGAGTTACCCAAGCGTTGAACCAAACTCTCCGGAAGGCTTCGATACCCTTCCCTGCCGCAGCAGGTGGGCATAGCTCACCTGGTCCTCGAGGAGCACGCTGGTCTGACCCCTGACCTGGGGGCCTCCGGGAAACAGAGGTGCAGTGACGTTGGTTTTGGTGGGGCTCTTGGAGAGTTACAGTAACAAGAATCATATCCAAACGGGGTTCAGATCCCAGCTGGACCCTTTGTGAGCTGACTTTGGACAAGCTGTCTGTTCTCTCTGAATCTGAGTGTCCTCGCCTGTGTGCTAACGGCACCGCTCAGAGACGTGGACGTTAAATAAAACATTTACAGAATTACTGGCACACGACAAAGCTTCACTTCATGGTGCGTTCTGTGTTTTCTCTTCCTCTACCCCATGGCTTAAACCTGAGGGAACCAGGTATGTTATGGAAGGGATCTTTTAAAAGTGTTTAAAAGGGAAATTTGCTGAAAGCGGTCAGCAATACGAATTCAATACATTTTTGAGCACCTCTGACGTGTATGCGGAAGAGTTGATGCTTTTGAACTGTGGTGTTGGAGAAGACTCTTGAGAGTCCCTTGGACTTAAGGAGATCCAACCAGTCCATCCTAAAGGAAATCAGTCCTGAGTGTTCATTGGAAGGACTGATGTTGCAGCTGAAACTCCAGTACTTTGGCCACCTGATGCGAAAAGCTGACTCATTGGAAAAGACCCTGATGCTGGGAAAGATTGAAGGCGGGAGGAGAAGGGGACGACAGAGGATGAGGTGGCTGAATGGCATCACCACCTCGATGGACATGAGTTTGGGTAAACTCCAGTGGTTGTCAATGGATAGGGAGGCTTGGCATGCTGCAGTCCATGGGGTCACAAAGAGTCAGACATGACTGAATGACTGAACTGACATGTATGCACAATTCCAGGTCCCCGTGTGAGCACCCCAAACATGCAAATGATAAAGTCATAGGGTCTTTCTACTTGGCAAGACACCCACCACTAGACTTGGGTCCCAAGGAAGCAGCCGCAGACTTCCTTACTGTGAAATTAAGGCTCTTTCTGCCAAATGTTACGTCATTTAAATGAAGATTCCCTGCAACACAGATCTTTTTAAAAATTATATGTGTCTGCTTGTTAGCCCCTTTAAAATGGAACGTGCTCTTCCAGACTAAACAACAGGTTGTATCCGCACTCATCCTGGTGGCAGCGGCAGGAGAAGCTGACATCAGCATCTTCTCCTGGTCCACGTGCCATCCTGCATCCTTACCTGTCAGAGGTGGCAAGCTGGGAGCTCCAGGCTGGATCAGACCACCAGCACGTGTGGTCAACTGGCACAGAGCTCTATAGATTGGAGTTTAAATCCAGCAATTTAAAGCAGGCAATACAACAAGGAAATTTGCATTCTCTGTTTCGCAAGAGTCTAGAGATGTGAGGAGTGGCTGGCTGCTTGGAAAGTATATGTTAGCTTCAGAGCCCGGCAGGCCAGCCCCCTCATTCTCACAGGCCACACCCCAGCCTAAGGTGGTGCTGAAAGGTGAGGAAGAGACGCAGGTGCCCTCTGCCTTCCCCCCACCCTCCCTTCTCTTCCTACCAACTTCAAAGGACCGTGGCACAGGGCAAGAGGGAAGAGAGCTTCAAAGCAGACCTCAAATCCTTCAGCAATGCTTTCCACCCCCTAGATGACTGGTTCTTAGAACTCAAGGAGCCGCAGAAACCTGTTCTTTGAAAAGGATCAGGGCCTCCAGATCACAAAGCATCTGTTTAACTCTGTGACTCAGTGACATCAGTATTTTGCCAAACTGTCTTGCACTGTGGCTGCTCCCCTCCAATGAGAACCTTTATTTGTGTCCTAAATGGAATTAAGCTCAAGTCTCTTGACCCAGATAAACTGAAGGCTAGAGTACTTAGAGGACCCAGGAAAGAAATTTCCATTGTTTATCTCTGGTAGTAAAGGGTCTGCAGATATTTTAAATGGTGCTAGAATCATGGAGACAGGAAAAAAGTGTTCCATTCAAAAGACAAAGGTTCCCCTATGTGCACTGGAGATGCCGACAGAGAACAGACTTATGGACAGGGTTGGGGAGAGGAAGGAGAGGGCGAGATGAATGGACAGAGCAGCATGGAAGCATACACACTATCGTATATGAGACGCACAGACGACAGAAATTGGCTGTATGACTCAAGGGACTCAACCTGGGGCTCTGTAAGAACCTAGAGGGGTAGGAAAGGGTGGGAGGCAGGAGAGAGGTTCAAGAGGGAGGGGACATATGTACCCCTATGGCTAATTCGTGTTGGCGTATGGCAGAAATCAAACCAATATTGTAAAGTAATTGTCCTTCAATTAAAAATAAATAAATCAAAAAAGAAAAAAGAAAGAAAGTGGTTCCATACACTGCAAATCAGTGAGCATAACAGACTGCAGACACACTTCTAGGGTGGATTTTAAGGGGAAAGGGCGTTTCTGTGCCACAGAAGAAAAATGATTGATCACCGTGGCCTGGCTTGAGTTAGCCAAGAACAAATCACGTCAGCCTTGCCCTCCCTTCCTTATTCCACTGGTTTATTAGGTCAGCCAAGGAAGGAAACACGCAAGACAGGAGAGCTTCATTGTTCCAAGACAATTGGTATAGGAAAGGGCCACTTAAATTAACCCACTTACAAAGGAAAGCAAAATTCTATATTAAATAATGAAAAGGGGGGTTTTATTGGGGCTTTACTCGGCAAAATAAGCTTAAAATTATGAAAATAAGTTTTTTTTTCTTCTCTTTGAAACATTGTTGACAATTATTACTGAGCATCGGTTATGCGACGGCCTCCGGCAATGAAGACACATCGGTGAACAAATTAGACAAAAATCCCTGCCTTCACTGTGGCTGAGAGTCTAAGGGAAGACAGGGGGGAAAGAATTAAATACAAAAGTAAACAAAATACTTCCAGTAAGTGATAATGATGAGCTGTTATGATAAACAACAACAACAAAAATGGGATAATCAAGAGGCGTGACGGTGGGGGCAGCCTCAGGCAGGAACTGGAGAAGGCTCTCTGTGAATGTGGTGTGTGAGCTGAAATGTGAGGAAGAGAAGTGAGGCAGTCACACTCTGCAGGAAAGAGTGGTCAAGACGGATCCTCAGGAAAGAGTGGTCAAGACGGCACAGACCCTCAGAAGGGCTGGGACCACCCTCAGTATAGCCAGGGAGTGAACAGGGAGGATGCGGTGTCAAAATGAACACGGTGACACATCAGATGATGTGGGGCTTGGAGAGCCATGGGCAAGAGCGTGGATTTTATTATCCATGTGATATGAGAAGCCATTGGATGGACTGAAGCTGAGGAAGAGCAAGATCCATTATATGTTCAAAAGATGACCGTGGCTGCTCTGTGGAAATGGGCTGGCCATGAAGGCAATAGTGGGGGCAGGAACATGAATTAGGAAGCTGTCACAAGGGCTCAGGCAAGGGATGTGGCCCCTAGGCTCAGTGGCAGCGGGGAGATGGAGTGAGTTGACTGAGCGTATTTTGAAGACAAATCCAACAACACTTACTCTTTCGTTAGATGTGGGAATGGGCAGAGGGGCAGAGGCACTAAGAAAGACTGTCGAGATTTTGACTTGAAAAGTGGCTGAAGGTGGTGTCATTTGCTGAGTGGGGCAGGGAAGACTTGAGGAAAAGATTTGCAATTCAGAGGTGTGTTTTTGTAGCCTAAATGTCCATAAACAGATGAATGGATAAAGAAGAGGTGGTACATTTATACAGTGGAATATTACTTGGTCTCAAAAAAGATGAAATAATGCTATTCACAGCAACGTGGATGGACCTAGAGATTAGCATCCATAGTGAAGTCAGACAGAGAACGGTAATATGATATCACGTATATGTGGAATCTAAACTACGACACAAACGAACTCATCTACAAAACAGAAATAGGCTCACAGACACAGGGAACAGACCTGTGTTTCCCAAGGATGGGGAGGGACGGATGGAGCGGGAGTTTGGGATTAGCAGATGCAGACTGTTACATGTAGAGTGAATAAGCAAGGCCCTCCTGTGCAGCACATCAAGCAAAATTCAGTTCCCATAAAGGAAAAGGATACGGAAAAGAATGTACGCGTGTATAACTGAATCCCTTTGCTGTACTTTAGAAATGGACACTACGTTGTAACCATACTTCAACAGAGTACATTTTTTAAATGAAGCGTGCTTGTGGACATCTAAGTTCGGGAGGCTATTGAATACACAAGTGGAGGTGTCAAGTAGACAGGAGGATACGCATCTGAAGGCCAAGTCCACATTTATGAGTTCGAGAGTCAACAGCATCTGGGTAATATTTAAAGCCAGGGGACTGGGTGGGATCACTTAGGACGTGGAAAACATGGACGGGGAGAGGGCCAGGACAAAGCTGGGGGCTCCCCAACGCTTGGAGGCAGGGCCTTGGAGAAGAGTTTTGCCACCGGCTCATTAGAATAGCCTGGGGGGCTGCATTCCATGGGGTCTCAAAGAGTTGGACACGACTGAGCGCCTTCACTTTCACTTTTCACTTTCATGCACTGGAGAAGGAAATGGCAACCCACTCCAGTGTTCTTCCCTGGAGACTCCCAGGGATGGGGGAGCCTGGTGGGCTGCAGTCCATGGGGTCGTGAAGAGTCAGACATGACTGATCGACTTCACTTTCACGTTTCACTTTCACACATTGGAAAAGGAAATGGCAACCCGCTCCAGTGTTCTTGTCTGGAGAATCCCAGGGACGGGGGAGCCCGGTGGGCTGCCGTCTATGGGGTCGCACAGAGTCGGACACGACTGAAGCGACTTAGCAGCAGCAGCATTAGAATAGCAACACCCACCACCACGAAAATGATCAACTATTGAAGAATTTTCTTCTGATGTATTTTTTCTGATAAACCTTTAATATCATACAATATGAAATTCTTCAAATAAGATTTGACATTTATAGCACAGTCATAATCTGTATCACTTTGGACTTCCCTGGTGGTCCAGTGATTAAGAATCTGCCTGCCGATGGAGAGGACACAGTTTCAACCCCTGGGCCGGGAAGATCTCAGCCTCTAGGTGTGGGCAACCACGTCAGTGCGCCTCAACTACTGAGCCTGAACTCTGGAGCCTGCGAGCTGCAACGGCTGAAGCCGGGCACCCGGAGCCCATTCTCCACAGCGAAGAGAAGCCCCTTCTTGCGGCAACACACAGCCACGAAGGCACAGTGCAGCCAAAAATAAATAAACTTCAAAAAATAAACAGTATAACATCAGCAAAAGTATTTGAGGAGTTTGTTGATTTTTCCCTGGGTGCCTCTTACCCTTTTGACAGTAGTATCTTCTCACTCAAAGCGTCTTTATGGGCCCCATCCTCCTGATCTAACACTGCCATTTCCTCATTTGTCAATGACTTTGCCAATGATGAGGGCAGTTTACCAAAATGGCTTTCCTGATCTTGAAATCTTGTTTCTTTTGCAAGACAGACGTTCTGCATTGCCGTCCAGGCTGATGTTATTTCCCTTGTATGTGCACTGTGTTCTTGTAGCCTGACTACTCTAGAGAGGGTACTGGACAAAGATTGCAACCCAGCAGACGGGCACAGGAGCTTGGTTTTTCAGGAAGGGATGTGCGTGGGTGAGGTCAGTTTCCAGTGATTAATCCTGTGGCACGATGCCATTGTCTATAGCACACTCTACCAGCTCTTCACCAAATCCATTCTCCCTGTCTTTAAGCTCTTACTTGAACAGCATCTTCCTGCTGCCTGCTTGGCTGGACCTGGCGTTGCCAAGTGAGCGGCAGTGATAGCCGTTTTCAGGCCTGACCCACACGAACTTCCCGCGTGTGCTTGTCTATGTGCTGTGCTCCTCTGGGCTGAATGCCTATGACAGCGAAGCCCTGGAGAACGGTACCCGGGTCCCAAGGGCTGCCCAGATGAGAGTCCCAGCCTGAGTGCCCTGCGTGACTTCCTAAGCTACAGATGGAATTCCATTGCCTTCAGCTATTGAATGTTTGGGTCTGTTTATTACCGTGACTTCATTTATCCCAGATAACACACTGCTCCACTTCCCTTCGGGATGGGATACAACATACCCAGTAATGAGGAGCCCTTTACAGGTTTCAGTGAGACACTTACGAGGTGTCATATGACTTCCTACACATCTGCTGAGAAGGGCATTTGCTAGCCCAGGACACAGAAGTCGTGACTGACTTAACCAAGCCCAACAGCTAATGAATCACTGTCCAGCCACACACGCTGTTTTGGGCTGGACTCTCCACTCTGCCCCTTCCAACGTTTGCAGTGACTCAGCTGAGTATAGAGAAGACGTGCTTCTCAAACACGCAGGGTCCACAATGCCAGAGGAGCTTCATGCAGATCCTGGAATTGGATTTCCATCGTACTGGCGTGCTATAGAGAAAGTTTGACAAAGACTCTGACCGAATGGGCAATGGTGGGCATTCGCTACAGCCTTCAGGGAAAGTGGGCTATAGAGAACAGCTGGGGCTAAATACAGGTCCTGAACTTAGTCTAACATACTCGAGAACAAGATGGAGAAACACGGCTTAAGATAGAACATTCAAAAAATAATTTGGATGTTTAGGCTGCATTACAGAAGATATTATGTCTAGAATGAAGACCCCAGAGGGAGTCTCCTTCCTGGAGTTTGCAGTCAAGGGCCAGCCTGGACATGACGTTTGTTCAGGGTGAAATGACCAGGGTATAGATTTTTGTTTTAGAAAAACAATTTTCTGTTGGTTAGCTTGTTTTTTCTTTTTTTGGCCGTGTGACATGTGGTATCTTAGTTCCCTAACCAGGGCTTGAACCCACACCCCCTGCATTAGAAGCAAGGTGTCTTAACCACGAGGCTTCCCAGGTGGCTCGGTGGTAAAGAATCTGCCTGCAGTGTAGAAGCCACAGGAGACATGGGTGTGATTCCTGAGTCGGAAACATCCCCTGGAGGAGGGCATGGCGACCAACTCCAGTGTTCTTGCCTGGAGAATCCCATGGACAGAGGGGCCTGGTGGGCTACAGTCCATAGGGTGGCAGAGAATCGGACTTGACTGAGCTCACACTTAACCATGGACCAGGGAAGTTCCTGCTGGGTAAGTTTAATCTAATTGTCAGTTGAGCTGTCATAATAGGAAGTGAGCTCCCTGTCTTTGGAATGTTTAAATAACTTAGCCAGATGAAATTATTGATGTTCAGTCATTTTTTACCTATAAAGACAGCAAATTCATGTGGCTTAACCTAACCCTTGGCGGAGATGGTGGAGGGTGAGTCAAACAACTGAACAAGTGACAGAAATGCTACTCAGATTGGCTTAAGAAAGGAGGAGAGGGGTGACCATGGAATAGCAGGGTTCACGTAACTGAAAAATCCAAGGTACCTAAGGAGACAAAAGAAACAGAAAATTATGACACTGATGAAAGAAATCAAAGATGACATAAACAGATGGAGAGACATTCCGTGTTCCTGGATAGGAAGAATCAATATTGTGAAAATGCCTATACTACCAAATACAATCTACAGATTCAATGCAATCCCTATCAAATTACCAATGGCATTTTTCACAGAACTAGAACAAAAAATTTCACAATTCATGTGGAAACACAAAAGACCCCGAATAGCCAAAGCAGTCTTGAGAAAGAAGAATGGAGCTTGAGGAATCAACGTTCCTGACTTCAGACTATCCTACAAAACTACAGTCATCAAGACAGTATGGAACTGGCACAAAAACAGAAATATAGACCAATGGAACAAGATAGAAAACCCAGAGATAAACCCGTGCACCTATGGGTACCTTAGTTTTGACAAAGGAGGCAAGAATATACAATGAGGCAAAGACAGCCCCTTCAATAAGTGGTGCTGGGAAACTGGACAGTTACGTGTGAAAGAATGAAATTAGAACACTGCCTAATGCCATACACAAAGATAAACTCAGAATGGATTAAAGACCTAAATGTAAGACCAGAAACTATAAAACTCTTAGAGGAAAACATAGGCAGGGCACTCTATGACATAAATCACAGCAAGATCTTCTCTGACCTGCCTCCTAGAGTAATGCAAATCAAAACAAAAATAAACAAGTGGGACCTAGTTAAACTTAAAAGCTTTTACACAGCGAAGAAGACTACAAACAAGGTGAAAAGACAACCCTCAGAACAGGAGAAAATAAAAACAAAGGAAGCAACTGACAAAAAATTAATTTCCAAAATATACAAGCAGCTCATGCAACTAAACACCAGAAAAGCAAAGAACCCAATCAAGAAGTGGGAAGGGGGCCCGAAGAGACATTTCTGCAAAGACACACAGGCAGCTAACAGGCAGGTGGGAAGATGCTCCACATCGCTCATTATTAGAGAAATGCAAATCAAAACTACAAGGAGATACCATCTCACACCAGTCAGAATGCGCATCATCGAAAAGTCTGCAAACAATAAACGCTGGAGAGGGTGTGGAGGAAAGGGGACGCTCCTTTCAAAGGGAAGACTGCTGGAGGGAACGTGAACTGGTCTCGCCCGCTGTGGGAGACGGCATGGAGATTCCTCAAAAAGCTGAGGATGAAACCACCAAAGAACCCAGCAATCCTACTCCTAGGCGTAAGCCCTGAGGAAGCCAGAATTGAAAAGGTGAAAAAGACACACGTGCCCCAGTGTTCCTTGCAGCACTGTTTACAACAGCTACAACACGGAAGCAACCTCGATGTGCGTCGACAGGTGACAGGCTGAAGAAGCTGTGGCACATATATACGATGGAATATTACTCAGCCATAGAAATCAACGCTTTTGAGTCAGTTCTAATGAGGTGGATGAACCTAGAGCCTGTTATACAGAATGAAGTAAGTCAGAAAGAGAAAGATAAATATCCTATACTGAGGCATACATATATGGAATCCAGAAAAATGGCACTGATGGATTTATTTTCTGGGCAGCAGTGGAGAAGCAGACATAGAGAACAGACCTATGGACGCAGCGGGAGGAGAGGAGAGGGTGAGATGTCTGGAGAGAGTAACAGGGAAGCTTCCGTTACCATATGTAAATAGACAGCCAACAGGAATTCGCTGTATGACTCAGGGAACTCAAACGGGGGCTCTGTGACCATCTAGAAGGTGGGGTGGGAGGGAGATGGGAGGGAGGCTCAAAAGGGAGGGGACATGGGTGTACCTGTGGCTGATGCTTATTGATGAAAGCCACAAAACTCTGTAAAGCAATTATCCTCCAGTTAAAAAAATTAAAAAAAAAAAAAGTTTTGGGGGAAAAGTAAGCTAGAAAAAGAAAAAAAAAGTTTTTCTTTATAAGAAAATAACAGAATAAAAAAAAAAAATCCAAGGAAATTCTAGCATCAAGTACGGCTCAGCCTAGGCGTCTCCCTCACCGTGTCCACCTCCTGTCTGTGCCCGCCCCTTGTCGACCTTGTTTCCAAACACGCCGGCCCCTGGTGTGGACAGCTGGGCCCCAGCAGCTCCAGGCTTGGGCCAAACCAGCCTGACGACTCTCAGCCACAATTCCTGCACCGACTCTCACTGAACTGACCTGGGCCATCCCTGAATCCATCACTGAGGCTGAGGGGTGGGGATGGGAAGAGAAATGAGCAGCTGGCCTGGCCTTCACTGCAAGTTGATCCTGGAGTCCAGACAGGGTGGGATGAGAAGAGTGGGACTTGCCACACAGCCTGAGCCAAGGAAGGGCAGCTTCGCAGGACAAACATTGACAAAGCGTGAGGAGCTATAGGTCGAGCTGAGTGATGGAAAGGACCAGCCCCATGAAGGTCCAGGGGAGGTGTGTTCCGGGTAAAGAGACCAGCTGGAGCTGGTTGGAGGGATGAGCCGGTGGATGTGAAGGACAGAAAGAAGGCCAGTGTATCCATGATCTCTGGCTAAGACAGAGCATCAGAATTTAATGGCTGAAGGGGATAACCATTTCCTCCTCACTGTCTGTGAAATGTCCAGTCCCAGCAGGCAGCTCCGAGTGGTCCCAGCTGACTGTAGTCCTGTGGAGGCTGGGATCTCCTGGGGGGCTCACTCACACAGCTGGGGGCCCCCCGGGATGACAGCCCAGAGCAACGTTCTCCTGCACGTGGCCTCCCCATGTGACTTTTGTTTTTTCACAGCTTGGTGGCTGGACTCCAAGAGAGGAGGCAGAAGTTGCCAAATGTCTTAAATCTTCAGTTCGAGAAGTAAGTCCTGGAACATCCCTCCCACCACATTCCACTGACCCAAGTCATCGTGGGGCCAGTATATCCAGGGGGTGTGACATTGGAGTCCAGAGACCAAAGGAGCCCAAGGAACTGGTGGCAGGCGTCTCGGGAGGCTTCCTACCCCAGCCAGCCTGTCTGATCACAGCGAGGCGCAGAGCGTGCGGCGGGGTTGGAAAGGCGGAGAGAGGCTAGACAGGGGTCAGCAAACTGTGACCCACAAGCCAGATCCAACCCATAGCCTGTTTTGTAGATGAGGTTTTCTTGGAACGAGCCACATTTATATCCCTGCGGCTGCGATCGTGGTCCAACAGCAGAGCTGAGAGCCCGTAACACAGACCATGTGGTTCACAAAGCCCCAGGCAGGTACTACCCGCCCCTGCCCCTTTACAGGAAAGTTTACTGACTGACCCCTGGGTAAGTCAGGAGGTGCCTTATACATCATGATGAGAGATTTGGGTTTTCTTCTAAGTCATGGGAAGCCACTGGGGGATTTTAAACCAGCGATTCAGATGACCTGGCCTCCATTTTTAAAAGGCCTGTTCTGGGAATGGATCGCAGGAGGATACACGTGAACGTGGAGAGCCAGTTGCAGGCTATGGGGTCATCCAGACGAGAGAGGACAGAGTGAAAAATCAAGAGGAGGTGGATCTGGCACAAGTGCGGGGAAGAGGAGGCCCACAGGACTGGCTGAGCCGTTGGCTTCAGAGATGAGGGGAAAGAGGACTCAAACACGACTTCCAAGTTTGGGCTTAAACAGCTGGGCCAGTGGTCCCATTAACGACAAAGAGAAAAGGCCCCAGGAGGAACAGGTTGGATGAAAAAGAGCTGTTAAGAGTTCTGTTTTGCACATACTAAGTTTGCAATGTTTGTGATACATCTAAGAGGCAAAGTCTTGTAGCAGTTAAACGCTTGAGCCTGCAGCTCGGAGTCTAAGTTTAAGAATAACTGGAAAATAGATACTGTTAAAAGCCAGAAGCTGGGGAGGAATATGTCCTGGGAGATGGGAAGGAGAGACCCCTAGGCTGGGCAAGACCAGAGGTCTTGAGGCAGGGAAATCAATGGAGCGATTAAGACAGAGTATCTGGGAAGGCAGGTGGGAGCTGGGAGGTGACGGGAAGGGGAGGTCCACTGGCCTAAATGCCCCTGGTTGGTGGAGAGACAGGTAGACAGAGACAGGACCACCAAATCTGGTGATGGGAGGTCTGTCTGAAACCGGGACTAGAGCAGTTTCAGTAAGTAGGTCGTGGGCACTGGCTGGACAGGATTCACGGAAATGTGGATGTGGGCTGGTGGAGACAGCAAATACACAGAAGCCGCTCTTGACAAGTTTTGCTGACTAATGACTCAAAACCACACATGTCGGCTGTAGGCTCACAGCCAGTGCCTTTCACTGCTGCGGAGCTTTGACTCCACAAAGCGCCTACTGTGGGCCGGCTTATTGCTTGTCTGTGACCCTTATGAGGCATTCTTTTCCTGATGGTTTGTTGGGAAGTTGGACGGGAGACATCAGAAACCCATGCATGGAGATTTAAGAAAAAGGAAAGCTTGCGACCACAAAGAGATGAGCGTAGATCTTCAAATGGGTTTCTCCCCGCCGACAGAAGGCTGCAAACCCAGAAGGCCAGCACTTTCATTTCTGCTGGGTGGACACACAGCTGTTCCGTCTTTACTTTTCCAAGGAAGCTCCATGCAAACTTCTGAAACGTGCTGCCAAATATAAACGTGCCACCCAAAGGATAAGCAGATTTCTAGAACTGGGACGCAAATGTATCTTGCAGAAGGAGACAAAAGATCCTTTTTGTTTCGATTCTTTTTTTTTTCTGGGAAACATTTAGTTTCTTATGAGGAACATCCAGGACAAAACACTCAGACACTCACACACACAGAACCTATTGTTATTTTTAAAACTACTTAATCACAGACTGTAGAGGAGATCATTTTGTATCTAATTAATTCTGTTCCCCAGGTCTTCCAAGAGATGATGTGGCCCCAAAGTCTGAGCTATGAACCATTTGCCATCCTATTTTATAGAGGTGAGACCAACGCTTTAGGCTGCCTGTCTTCCTGTGTCACAGAAAATGTGCATTTACAGTCATACACATTCCACACTTCCATCTTCCTCCATGACCTGATTTAGAATCCCAGGTCTGCTCCTTAGAAAGTCGTGTAACCTAAGTGGGCACACAACCTCCATGAGTCATGGTGACCTCATTTGTCAACTGGTGATAACAGATCTACCTTGCTGTATTAAATCAGATTAATTAAATCAGATCAGATCAGATCAGATCAGTCGTGTCCGACTCTTTGCGACCCCATGAATCGCAGCACGCCAAGCCTCCCTGTCCAACACCAACTCCCGGAGTTCACTGAGACTCACGTCTATCGAGTCAGTGATGCCATCCAGCCATCTCATCCTCTGTCGTCCCCTTCTCCACCTGCCCCCAATCCCTCCCAGCATCAGAGTCTTTTCCAATGAGTCAACTCTTCACATGAGGTGGCCAAAGTACTGGAGTTTCAGTTTTAGCATCATTCCTTCCAAAGAAATCCCAGGGCTGATCTCCTTCAGAATGGACTGGTTGGATCTCCTTGCAGTCCAAGGGACTCTCAAGAGTCTTCTCCAACACCACAGTTCAAAAGCATCCATTCTTCAGCGCTCAGCCTTCTTCACAGTCCAACTCTCACATCCATACATGACCACAGGAAAAACCACAGCCTTGACTAGACAGACCTTTGTTGGCAAAGTAATGTCTCTGCTTTTGAATATGCTATCTAGGTTGGTCATAACTTTCCTTCCAAGGAGTAAGCATCTTTTAATTTCATGGCTGAAGTCACCATCCGCAGTGATTTTGGAGCCCAGAAAAATAAAGTCTGACACTGTTTCCACTGTTTCCCCATCTATTTCCCATGAAGTAATGAGACCAGATGCCATGATCTTCGTTTTCTGAATGTTGAGCTTTAAGCCAACTTTTTCACTCTCCATTTTCACTTTCACTTTTTTAGTTCCTCTTCACTTTCTGCCATAAGGGTTGTGTCATCTGCATATCTGAGGTTATTGATATTTCTCCCAGCAATCTTGATTCCAGCTTGTGCTTCTTCCAGCCCAGTGTTTCTCATGATGTACTCTGCGTATAAGTTAAATAAGCAGGGTGACAATATACAGCCTTGACGTACTCCTTTTCCTATTTGGAACAAGTCTGTTGTTCCATGTCCAGTTCTAACTGTTGCTTCCTGACCTGCATACACATTTCTCAAGAGGCAGGTCAGGTGGTCTGGTATTCCCATCTCTTTCAGAATTTCCCACAGTTTATTGTGATCCACACAGTCAAAGGCTTTGGCATAGTCAATAAAGCAGAAATAAATGTTTTTCTGGAACTCTCTTGCTTTTTCCATGATCCAGCGGATGTTGGCAATTTGATCTCTGGTTCCTCTGCTTTTTCTAAAACCAGCTTGAACATCAGGAAGTTCACGGTTCACATATTGCTGAAGCCTGGCTTGGAGAATTTTGAGCATTACTTTACTAGCGTGTGAGATGAGTGCAATTGTGCGGTAGTTTGAGCATTGTTTGGCATTGCCTTTCTTTGGGATTGGAATGAAAACTGACCTTTTCCAGTCCTGTGGCCACTGCTGAGTTTTCCAAATTTGCTGGCATATTGAGTGTAGCACTTTCACAGCATCATCTTTCAGGATTTGGAATAGCTCAACTGGAATTCCATCACCTCCACTAGCTTTGTTTGTAGTGATGCTTTCTAAGGCCCACTTAACTTCACATTCCAGGATGTCTGGCTCTAGGTCAGGCTAATATAAATAAAAGTGTTGGTCATTCAGTCGTGTCCGACTCTTTGCAACCTCATGGACTGTAGCCTGCCAGGTTCCTCTGTCCTTGGGTTTCCCAGGCCAGAATACTGGAGTGGGTTGCGGTTCCCTTCTTCAGGGGATCTTCCCAACCCAGCGATCAAATCCGGGTCTCCTACATCGCAGGCAGCTTCTTCACCATCTGAGCCACCAGGGAAACAGTCTGTTTGCATTCTGAACACAATGAATAGCAGCTATCATGAAGGATTAGTATCTGTGAGGACACCCAACCCTTACTGAGAAGGCCAAGCTGTGCCATGACTAGTAAGGACCCCAGATCTCCTGCGTTATCCTAGCCTATGGTCATTTGTCTGCATGAGAATGGCCTTGTGCTTTGGGAAGCCTGTGATTAGTGAAGCGAAGTGAAGTGAAGTCGCTCAGTCGTGTCCGACTCCTAGTGACCCCATGGACTATAGCCCACCAGGCTCCTCCGTCCATGGGATTTTCCAGGCAAGAGTACTGGAGTGGGTTGCCATTTCCTCCTCCAGGGGATCTTCCCCACCCAGGGATTGAACCCAGGTCTCCCGCAGTGTAGGCAGACGCTTTACCATCTCAGCCACCAGGGAAGTCCTGTGATTAGCAGTGTAGTTTTAAGCCAGCATCTTGCTCTTGGAGGTCACCTGTTGCCATAAGTGTCTCCCGTAAGTGGCCCCCAAGGGCTCCTTGCCAAGTGCCCCAGCTCTCCTCTTCCCAGACCCGAAGTTCCAGGCAGCCCCTGGCCGTGCTTCCGTTGCCCCGATGAACAGGACCTTCTCCCTCGTTTTCTCTAGCTCTGAGGACGTCACCATGGGGACTGCCGGGTGGTGGAAATAAGGGAAGCCCTAGTTCGGGCCAGTTTGCAGCTTGGCTTTAAGGGTTCCCAAAGCCACAGCTTGCTCAGGAAGGAAGGTTGTGTCCCCAAACCATGTGGAACTCTGGGTCAGCCTCTTAAAGATGGATGAAGGCTGACAACCGGGCTAGGGAGGACCCTCGCTTGGGCCTGACTGTGGCTGTGAAATGCATCTGTCCTGAGAACAGACAGGAGTTGGAAGGCCAGGCCCTCCGGGGGAAAGGCGCTTGCCTTGGCCCTGACCTGACCGCACGTGAGCCAGTCACCTTCCCGCTTTCCAGACTCTTGACACAAAGAAGCAGCTGCAGAAGTTACACCAGGTCCTGGGACACTTCCATCTAAACAGCCAGGCTTTGTTATTTGAGGGGGTGAGGATCCAGGGCTTTTCCGCTGCCGATCACCTCCCCTCCATCCGTCTGGGGCCTCAGGAGGAGGGGCACACTCTGCACACTCAGGGAACCTAAGCCCCCGCCTCAGGGTGTTTTGCAGCCTTGGTGTTCCACGTCACCCTTACAGCGGCAGCCCGAAGTACAGGCGGCTGTGAACACTCCCAGGGCAACCCTCAACCCTGGGGGAACGGAAAGTCCGGGACAAAAGGCCTCGGTCTCTGGTTCTTCAGGGGAGCAATTCTGGGAGACATTCTACAGCATCTCTTGGAGGATCCCCAGCAAGAACGGGCCCCCACGGCTCACAAGGAGCGCCAGTGATGCACACAGCCTCTGCTGGCCTTTCCTCCCGCTCCTCTCCCATCCCCTCACTCCTGGCCCCAGGTCCCTGCCCCAGAAGGCTCCTTGCACCCAAGATCCAGGTCTCGTTCCGAGGCTTTGTTTCAGGGAGAACCTAAACTAAAACATGCATCAGTGAGCAATGGGAGTTTGTTTTCCTTGAACAGTCAGAAACAAAGTTGCTCCTTGGCTGAAGGAGACCACAGAGGGAGCCCGCCCTTTGGCAAGCGGAGAAGCCCAGAGGCTGCACCAGCGTGGGCTCAGCTGGGCCTGCCGCTAACACAGGGAGGCCTTCGGGCTGACTGTCGACATAGGCTAGGGTCTGTGGACAGCAAGGGGAAAGAGTCTGGCCCATCCTGGGCTGGGGGGACACATTTCTCCACCCTGGTTCTAGTGCAGAAGGTGCGAAGGGAAAGACTGTGGGCTGAGATAGAGACGAGTGTTCAAGCGGACCGTGGAGGCCTGGGAGGCCTGAATGGAGATCCCAGGGTCGGAAAGCAAGTGGGCAGGGTGGACGCGTGAAGGGGAGGTGGTCTGGTTACCTGCAGGGACCAGGGCTGTAGGCCAGGATGAGAGGGTCTATCCCCCCATCTGCTGAGGGCCCGGCCTTGAAACAAAAAGCCAGTCAGCCCTCGCGGCTCTGACACAAGACTGTCCCTGGCCTCCAGGCTGTTTGTACGGCAGGAAGTGAGGAGAAGGGGACAGGGATAAAAAACAGTCCAGCAGGGCCCAAGAGAGACACCTGCAGCCCAAGGGCACAGTTTCCAACCCCAGATAGGAAGAGCAGAACAAAAGGTGACTATTAGCAAAGGGGGATTTCCGAGAACCGTCAACAACAACCCAGAAAACAAATAATCACCTGCCTTCCTTCCGCTGACTCTATGAGGTCGCTTTATTCTTTAGCTCTTGGAGTCGACAGAGAAAACATAGTTCTAGTGTTACTGGGAAAAGAAATATTTTTTCAGGTACTCCAGCAGCAGATTAATTTTTATTTTCACAAGAAAGCTGGGTAGTCAGCTACAAGTACAATTGTTAAAGTAGGGACAGTGAATGTTGTAGAATTACTCAGATTCTCCTGCAATGAAACAGCAGATCAGAACCCATCAGTGAATGTAGGGTGTAAGAATTTTGACAGTACTTTAAATGATTGAATTTTCCAATACTGTACAACCTCTATCCCACACCCAATCAAACCAAACCGAAAAAGTCCACCTGAAACCTTCTCAACCGGTTGGTCTTTGAGATGCTGTCATTTCTAGACAAATAGTTTGAGTTCCATAATGACAATAATCAGATTTATTACTGTAGATCATCACGATTGTTCTCTTGCGAGGACAGAATGCAGTTTGCTGGTGAAGGATTAACCTTTAATCTTAACTAAAATCCTTGCTTCATAATTTCTAGTCTCAAAATGCCTCCACTTAATGTTAATTTTAAATGCAGCAGTGTGTGCTGACTGTAGGGATTTAAACTGCCAAGACTTGAATAGGAAACTCACTGCGTCGTTAAACAATTCTTCAGGACTATGTGAAAAGAAGAGAAGTGAAAAGCAAAGGAGAAAAGGAAAGATATAAGCATCTGAATGCAGAGTTCCAAAGAATAGCAAGAAGAGATAAGAAAGCCTTCCTCAGCGATCACTGCAAAGAAATAGAGGAAAACAACAGAATGGGAAAGACTAGAGATCTCTTCAAGAAAATTAGAGATACCAAGGGAACATTTCATGCAAAGATGGGCTCGATAAAGACAGAAATGGTATGGACCTAACAGAAGCAGAAGATATTAAGAAGAGGTGGCAAGAATACACAGAAGAACTGTACAAAAAAGATCTTCATGACCCAGATAATCACGATGGTGTGATCGCTGACCTAGAGCCAGACATCCTGGAATGTGAAGTCAAGTGAGTCCTGGAAAGCATCACTACGAACAAAGCTAGTGGAGGTGATGGAATTCCAGTTGAGCTATTCCAAATCCTGAAAGATGATGCTGTGAAAGTGCTGCACTCAATATGCCAGCAAATTTGGAAAACTCAGCAGTGGCCACAGGACTGGAAAAGGTCAGTTTTCATTCCAATCCCAAAGAAAGGCAATGCCAAAGAATGCTCAAACTACCACACAATTGCACTCATCTCACACGCTAGGAAAGTAATGCTCAAAATTCTCCAAGCCAGGCTTCAGCAATATGTGAACCATGAACTTCCTGATGTTCAAGCTGGTTTTAGAAAAGGCAGAGGAACCAGAGATCAAATTGCCAACATCTGCTGGATCATGGAAAAAGCAAGAGAGTTCCAGAAAAACATCTATTTCTGCTTTATTGACTATGCCAAAGCCTTTGACTGTGTGGATCACAATAAACTGTGGAAAATTCTGAAAGAGATGGGAATACCAGACCACCTGACCTGCCTCTTGAGAAATGTGTATGCAGGTCAGGAAGCAACAGTTAGAACTGGACATGGAACAACAGACTTGTTCCAAATAGGAAAAGGAGTACGTCAAGGCTGTATATTGTCACCCTGCTTATTTAACTTATACGCAGAGTACATCATGAGAAACACTGGGCTGGAAGAAGCACAAGCTGGAATCAAGATTGCTGGGAGAAATATCAATAACCTCAGATATGCAGATGACACAACCCTTATGGCAGAAAGTGAAGAGGAACTAAAAAAGTGAAAGTGAAAATGGAGAGTGAAAAAGTTGGCTTAAAGCTCAACATTCAGAAAACGAAGATCATGGCATCTGGTCTCATTACTTCATGGGAAATAGATGGGGAAACAGTGGAAACAGTGTCAGACTTTATTTTTCTGGGCTCCAAAATCACTGCAGATGGTGACTTCAGCCATGAAATTAAAAGATGCTTACTCCTTGGAAGGAAAGTTATGACCAACCTAGATAGCATATTCAAAAGCAGAGACATTACTTTGCCAACAAAGGTCCGTCTAGTCAAGGCTGTGGTTTTTCCTGTGGTCATGTATGGATGTTGGACTGTGAAGAAGACTGAGCACCAAGAATTGATGGTTTTGAACTGTGGTGTTGGAGAAGACTCTTGAGAGTCCCTTGGACTGCAAGGAGATCCAACCAGTCCATTCTGAAGGAGATCAGCCCTGGGATTTCTTTGGAAGGAATGATGCTAAAACTGAAACTCCAGTACTTTGGCCACCTCATGTGAAGAGTTGACTCATTGGAAAAGACTCTGATGCTGGGAGGGATTGGGGTCAGGAAGAGAAGGGGACGACAGAGGATGAGATGGCTGGACGGTATCACTGACTCAATAGACATGAGTCTGAGTGAACTCCGGGAGTTGGTGATGGACAGGGAGGCCTGGCGTGCTGCGATTCATGGGGTCGCAAAGAGTCGGACACGACTGAGCGACTGAACTGAACTGAACTGATGTGAAAAATTAACTTTTTTAGACTTTACTTTTTAATATAATTTTATTTATTAATGTTTGGCCACTCTGGGTCTTCCTTGCTGCTCGGGGTCTTCTCTATTTGTGGCGAGCAGGGGCTCCTCTTGAGTTGCATTGTGCAGGCTTCTCACTGCGGTGGGGCCTCTCATTGAGGAGCACAGGCCTACGGCATGCAGGCTCCATTAGCTGGGGCTCGTGGGCCCAGGAGTCGCGGCTCCCGGGCTCCAGAGCACAGGCTCAGAAGTTGTGGCAAAGGGCTTAGTTGCTCCGCAGTAAGTGGGATCTTCCCAGACCAGGGGTTGAACCTGTGTCTCCTGCATTGGCAGGTGGATTCTTTATCACTGAGCCACCAGGGAAGCCCTGAAAAATTAAATTTAAAAAAAGTGAGGATCACACAGAGATGAGTGTGGTTTTACACAATCCAATATATACCTTTCTTTGTTTGTTTAGTTGGCAGTGGGCGTCTGCATGAAAACCATTCTCTCTTCAAACAATTTGAAGTCTCTGGAGTATCGACAAGATGTCTCTAGGCCTGTGCTGTCCAAGGCTGTAGCCACCTGTGGCCTTCCAACACTTGAGAATGAAGCTGGTCAAATTTGAAACATGCCATTGGACTGGTAACAGACTTTGAAGGCTTCCTATGAAAGAAAGAAAGTAAAATATCGCAATAGTTTTTATACTGATGATACACTGAAACGATCATACTTTGGACATACTGGGTTAAAGGAAACATATTGTTAAAGTTAATGCAATCTGTTTCTGCTTCCATTTTTAATGTGTCTGCTAGAAAATGCAGAAGCCCAAATGCACGGCTCCCCCTTTGGTGCTATTGCTGACCTGCTTGTCCTGAAGCGAAGTTCCTGTGCAAAACAGGTGCTGTTTTCCCCTCGAGGGTGTGTTGGGGGCCAAGGTTTATTTTCAGGGGCTGCTGGATGTCCCTTGCGAGTGAGGGTGCTATAGCTCTTTCATCAGGGAGCTCGTCTACCCCACAGCAGCTAGAGGTTGTTTCTACAGTTCCCAGGGCTTTTCTCCCTCCCCCCACCTCACCCTGCACCCAACCCTTTTTCCTTTTCTTTCTCCCTCAAAAAGCATGATTGTGTAATTGACTTATCATACATTTTCACAACTATGCAGCCACCACCACACTCCAGTTTTAGGACAGTCCCAGCACCCTGAGGCTTTTCCTCACGCTCTTTTGTACTCAATCCCTGTTCCCAGCAGCCTCTAGGAAACCACTGATTTGCTTTCCAAAGCCATAGTATCTCCTCTTTGCAGAAATTTCATGTAAATGGGATCAAACAATGGGTGGTCTTTTGTGTCTGGCTCCTTTCTCTTAGTGTATTGGTTTCCAGGTTTATCCATGTTTGCAGGGCTGCTGTGGCCAGCTCCAGCGTTTTAGCCTAGAGGAGAGAGAAAGGGGTGGAAGGAAATTTGGGGGCATTCCTCAATGAATTTGTATGAGCTTAGAAAAGTTGCTGAGGGAAATAAAACCACGTCAAGAATTTCATGTCACGCTGGGATGTGATAAGTTACTGATGGTCTGTCTTTCCTCCTGTTTTAAAAATAAAATGGACTGCATTGGAAAACAATATTCATTTTTCCATTTTACCTTCCTGTTCTTGCCCCTAAAGTGACACAATTCGTACATAATTGTAGTCATAGTATAGATAAAATTGTGATATCCTACAGTTCTTCTCCCTTACTGAGTGCTTTTTAAAATAATGATGATAAATTTGCTCTCCAGTATCCATGCTCTCTCACCTGGAAACTGAGCAGATGTAACTGCTTTTTATGGAATTTAACAGCGTGACAGTCACTCATTTGTTCAAAGAAGTATGAGTTTTACGACTCCACTTATATTGGAGTCTAGCCATATGAATCTAACATCCCACGGTCCTAAGATTTTACACTGCAAGTCATGGTGTTTGTTTGATTAACAGACAAGAACAGAGAAGAAGAAACACTCCAGGGACTCAGTTTTCTTTGCTAATAAGCAGGTACCAAAATAAAGAATATATTCTGACACAGCCACCCCGCTCCTCTCCCCCTCCCCTGACCCACCCACCCCCTGGCTTAAAATCACTGACAAGTGTTAACCATAATAATGGCTCTGAAGTGTGTGGGTGGCTGGGATTGTTGATAAACACACTCATAAAGACCAAATCACACATAAGTTGCTGAAGCAATATTGGGGTGAAAATCACAGGCTATGGCAAGAAGGGGAGGGCAGGGAGCCGCTGAAAGATGCAGGGTGGAGTTAAACCTCTTTCAGTAACATTTTAAAATCAAATAAAGGAGAGGCTCATCTGTTTACTGTCTCTTTTGCCCGTGATGGCACATCTCCCCCGCCATCCCCACTGAAGCAACGCCAGGCAGGGGCTGGCGGCGTTCAAAGGCAGCTCTCTCTCCCACACACGGGCCTTTCCCCAGGCACCCGTGTGGCCTGTCTGTGGGCGGCTTCCGCCACCACAGCTCTCTGGGCTCACACGTGAGACCCCCAGCCAGCCCTCAGAGACAAGGGAGAGTTGCTGGTGGATGAGCCCACCACCCCCTCACCCTGGCAGGACAGCTGGCCGTGTTCTGCACGACCTCTCAGAGGCCCCAGGCCCCCCCACCCCGCTGCCCTCGGAGGCAGCCTGCTGGTTAACCTTTGTAGCTGTGCCCCCTCCCCTCCACCACATCCTGCTTCCCCTACTGTGAGGCCTGGAATCACTTCCCAAATGCAACCTGCCACAAATCCTTGGGTTCTGCTTTTGGGGACATCAACTAAGATGGCTACCACATTTTTAGATGAATGTAGACTTTGAAGGGATTCTGTGACTACTTCTTTTTCAGCTGAATTTTTCAGTGTAAGGTATAGTTCGGGCCGAGGCAGAAAAAGGAAAGACGACCTCAACAGAAGTAGGTTCAGAAGTATTCAGGCAAGAAGGGGTGACAGTCAGCCTAACAACCAGGCTGAGCGCGGAGAGGGATCAGGGAGGCTCCATATTTATTGGGAGGTTTGTGGAAGTGATAAGGGAAATGTTAATCAGGCGGGATGTTTTGGGTATTCTTTAGTTGAGATGGCATTTGTAGTTGGGCAGGGGGTGATAAGTCTTCTGGGCAGGTGTAGGGGGTGGAATGTTTCTGGACAGGGGGTGATAAGTCCCAGACAGATGCAACCGGCCTGGAGCATCAGGGCAGGACCTAAAGTTCTGTTTTGTTTTCTCTGAAGTTAGATGATTCAGCAAGGGCCTTTGAAACTGTTGTTTTCTCTTCTAGGCCCCAGAAGACTCCTTCATTCAGGTCATTCTTAGGAAGACCTGAAGAATGGAAACCAAAGCAATGAGAGTCATATCAAACAGCAGCTCTATTCTGGAGTGGTGTCACCTGAGGTTACCATGTTCCTACATCCAAATTCACTCTGCTCACCACACGACAGGCCAAGAAACCCGAGAGACAAGGTGTTGAGACAAGGAATATGACTTTATGCGGAAAGCTGGCAGACCGAGAAGATGGCAGACTAATGTCTCAAAATAACCTCTTGTCACGGTCTGGATGCCAGATTCTTTTATAGAACTGAGGGGGAGGAGGTGAGGGGGTAAAGTAAAAGGCCATCAATCTTGCAGCTATCCCCTGGACTGGCCTCAGGATGGGATACGTTAATTTCTTCCTTCCTGTAGTCATCCAGCATATTAAAAAGCAGACACATTACTTTGCCAACAAAGGTCCATCTAGTCAAAGCTATGGTTTTTCCAGCAGTCATGTATGGATGTGAGAGTTGGACTATAAAGAAAGCTGAGCATCGAAGAATTGATGCTTTTGAACTGTGGTGTTGGAAAAGACTCTTGAGGGTACCCTGGACTGCAAGGAGATCCAATCAGTCAATACTAAAGGAAATCAACCCTGAATATTCATTGGAAGGACTGATGCTGAAGCTGAAATTCCAATACTTTGACCACTTGATGCAAAGAGCTGACTCATTTGAAGAGACCCTGATGTTGGGAAAGATTGAAGGCAGGCAGAGAAGGTGACGACAGAGGATGGGATGGTTGGATGGCATCACCGACTCGATGGCCATGAGTTTAAGCAAGCTCCGAGAGCTGGTGATGGACAGGGAAGCCTTGGCGTGCTGCGGTCCATGGGGTCGCAACGAGTCGGACATGCCTGAGCAACTGAACTGAACTGAACTGAACTGTAGCCATCCACAGGTAGAGGGAGTCATGGTGTCTCCCTGAACAAACAACTTTGGCTTAACCTTCAGGCATAGGGGCAGAGTTCCCTGAGGCAGGCCATTATGTAAGATTATAATAACAAAAGCAATGAAAAGCAAAGGTTAAAGTCAAAGAAACACATCCAGCCTGGAGTCAAAATGGGCTCTTCCCTGTAATAACGTCTCCCTGATTCTACAGTAAACACTCTGTGTTCTGGGACCAGGGGGCTGGACACTGCCCAAAGCTTCACATGCATTAACTGATTTCTTTCTTAAAACAGCCCCCTGAAGTGAGGGTTACTACTGTACTCATTTACCAAGGAGAAAATTGGGAGGTGAAAGTTTATTTGGCCACAATCACACGGTTCAAAAAAGCAGAAGCCGGATTCCAGCCCAGGCAGCCTGGTTTCAGATCCTCAGAGCATAGCCTCTGACACAGGCCTGAGCCTGGGAGAGACATTTGATAAGCGCTCACTTGACTGAGGAATTACTGCATGTGGAGAAAGGAAAGAAGATGGTCTATGTAATATCTTCAAATGTTTGATCATGAACCCTTTGGCAGTCTGTGAAGTCCATAGAGTCTTTCCCAAAACAATACACACACACACACTCACACATATAAATATTTGGCCATGTATGTATGTGTGTGTATATATATATATGTGTGTGTGTGTATATATATATATTTGGCCATGTTGTGAGACATGTGGGATTCTAGTTCCCCAACCAGGGGTCAAACCTGCTTCCCCTGCCGTGGAAGAGTGAAGTCTCAACCACTGGGCCACCAAGAGAGTCCCCAAATCAATATTTTCAAGGGCACAAAAGAAAACACAAAAGATTACAGAGGAAACCAATTGTATTAAAATGCATCTATTGAAATACTACCAACAATTGTGACAGAGCAATATATACATCCATCCTATAGGGGTGATTACATACTGCAATGGGCTCCATAAATGTCTCAAATCTGCATGTGATGGGAATGGACTGAGCTGCCCAAGGGGCTCGATGCCTTTAGGAAAGGCTTCAGAATGGCTTGCCCAGAATCTGAATTACAAGACCTCTTCCCTCCGAGTCACCCTCCAACCTTCATGAGCTTCCTAAAATACAGGTTTGGTTGTATTTCTCACCCATCTTAAACCTTTCAATGCTGGCCTTCCACTGTCTCCAGAATAAAGTCTAGGATGCCCAGGATGACGTTCAAGGTTTGCGCCATCTGAGCCCAGTGATTTACCTTACCAACCTCTGGCCAGTGTCTCCTGTGTTCCTTACACTCCAGCTGCAGTAAGTTCCCTGTTTCCTGGGCCTAGAGTGAGGGAGAGCCCCATGGCAGAATCCTTTCCCTTCAGATGAAACTTCTCTTCAAAGTCTTCACCCATGGCCCCCCTCCCAGGTAAAATTAATCACTCCTCTGACTGCACATAACTCTTTCCACAGGCCTCTACCATAGCCTAAGTAACAGATGATGTTACAGTTACTGTGGGCATACGTTCGGGATTACTACGTGAATAATACCTTCTTAATCTCGGACAGGACCCAGCAGAACCTCCAGCCCAGGATGAGAGTTCAGTTATCGTTGGTTAAAACCGATCTAAGGGTGGGATGTGAGCAGCTGATTTGTTACAAATTTAAGATAACCATGTGGACCGTCTCAGTATTTCCCAGCAAACAATTATGGATCGTTAAAATCACTGCAGATGGTGATTGCAGCCCTGAAATTAAAAGACACTTACTCCTCGGAAGGAAAGTTATGACCAACCTAGACAGCACATTAAAAAGCAGAGACATTACTTTGCCAACAGAAGTCCGTCTAGTCAAAGCTATGGTTTTTCCAGTGGTCATGTATGGATGTGAGAGTTGGACTGTGAAGAAAGCTGAGAGCCAAAGAATTGATGCTTTTGAACTGTGGTGTTGGAGAAGACTTTTGAGAGTCCCTTGGATTGCAAGGAGATCCAACCAGTCCATCCTAAGGGAGATCAGTCCTACCCAGGACTTCATTGGAAGGACTGATGCTGAAGCTGAAACCCCAATACTTTGGCCACCTCATGCGAAGAGGTGACTCATTGGAAAAAACCCTGATGCTTGGAGGGATTGGGGGCAGGAGGAGAAGGGGATGACAGAGGATGAGATGGCTGGATGGCATCACCAACTCAATGGACGTGAGTCTGAGTGAACCCCGGGAGTTGGTGATGGACAGGGAGGCCTGGCCGGAGAAGGCAATGGCACCCCACTCCAGTACTCTTGCCTGGCAAATCCCATGGAAAGAGGAGCCTAGTAGGCTGCAGTCCATGGGGTCGCTAGGAGTCAGACACGACTTCACTTTCACTTTCACTTTTCACTTTCATGCATTGGAGAAGGAAATGGCACCCCACTCCAGTGTTCTTGCCTGGAGAATCCCAGGGACAGGGGAGCATGGTGGGCTGCTGTCTATGGGGTCGCACAGAGTCGGACACGACTGAAGTGACTTAGCAGCAGCAGCAGGGAGGCCTGGCGTGCTGCGATTCATGGGGTCGCAAAGAGTCAGACACGACTGAGTAACTGAACTGAACTGAACTGAGACATCTAGGAACGAAGCTTCAAGTGATCCACCTAAATCATGAGACTTCCTTGAAAACGGGTTATCTTCAAATTCCATGTCTGGCTATCTCTTGCATAATATATTAACATTTGTTATCAAAATAATGTCACTGGTTTTGTTCAAATGTTTAAGTAAAATGGACATTTTCTTGAAAAAATCTGTCCTCTTACTCCTGTGTCTTCTGCTGCTGCTCATAATCCTGTGGGTGCAGGTACCCAGGCTGAGACGCAGGGATCTAGGGCTCCTCCTCTAGACCCAGAGACGAGGGCACCATTTGGCTGACTTTTACCTGAAGTCCCAGGAGAGCCCTCTGCCCCCCACCTCCAGGCAGCTGGCTGCTAAACATGCCGCATCTGGCAGGACTCTGCCTCCCAGCAAGTTCAGATAATTATCCCCAAACCTGTCCATTTTCTCATCCTCCTCCAAGGTCTTCCGGGGGTGACTCACTCTGTGACATGAAGCAGCTGGCTGGGTTTTCCATGATGTCCCTTTGTGTTTGCTGCTCTTGTTTTCATGATTCTTTGGTGGCTCTTGAGGCCTTATGACCCCTGACACCTGACTTCCTCCTTGTCCTCATGCTTTTCTTTGACTGAGGTGGGCCTGAGCACGTGCCCAAGTCCTTCCTTTAATCTCAGTTTGATCTGCTTTCTTATGTTTTAACTACAGTGGAGTGGAAAGAGCGTGGGTTTTTGAGCCAAGCAAAGCTGGTTGCCACCCTGGCTCTGCTGTTAACTGGCTGTGTATCAGTGTGCAAACGATGTCACCGCTCCTGGCCACAATACACTCATCAGGGCACATGGGAACGATCACATCCATTCTCCAGAATGTTGTGAGGAATAAAGGTTAGGTCTGTAGATGTACGTGCCTTATTCAGTATCTGGCACAGAGTAAATGAGAAACGTGATTCTCATTTCTTTCCTTCTACTGGAGAGAGAGTCTAGCTCTGTGGTCTGAAACTCTGGTTGGTGTTGGTGCCCAGTGAAGAGCCAGAGGCAGTGACATCTGCAGGTGGCCACGTCCTGGGGGTAGGGGGTAGGGTACCCTGCCTTAGTATCTCCAGCTCCTACCCAGGGGGCTTATAGCTATGATTCAACAAATATCTGTAGACTGAATAAATGGGTAAAGAGACAAGAGACTACTTTCTTCCAGAATGATAAAGGACTGGAGATGAATAAGTTATGTCAAAGCAATCAGATATTAATGATGTGTACCATGTGACAAACACATTTCCAAAAACCTGTCTGCTCCCTGCATCTCTGACCCTGCCTGCCAGCAGCTCGGCAGCAACCACGCTGGGGGAGCGGGCGGAGGTGGCCGAGGCCTGGGAGGGTCAGGCAGCGTAAGCCCAGAGCGGGTGGGCCGAGTGGAGCATGAGGATGCAGGGGTCAGCGGTCAGGGCAAGCGGGGTCAGCGAGAACAGCCCGGAGAGGCGTTGCGCTGTGATTACTATTGTTTCGGCATAAATACATGTTGTTGTGTTTTAGCTCTGACAGGTAATTGCTGTGTTTCTGGGCCTCGGTGACAGGCTCTGACCGCGGAGGTGTCTGTGACGAGTGAGCTCAAATGACTGAGCTTGGCGTGGCATTACCGCGGTCTGAAAGGCTGGTGACCCTGTCCCCCCAGCCTGGGTCCTGCCTCGTGACCGCCCCAGCCCCTCCCTCTCCACACCTCAGCCACGGGGCCCTCTCCCCCTACCGAATGTTGTCTTGTTGACCTCCCACCTCTGACCGCCCACAGTCCTGTCCTGGTGAGAGTCCAAAGCCCACCCTCGGCACTCAGCACCCAGCCCCTGCCCGCCCGCAAGATTGGCACGCACAGACACGCCAAGCCCACGCCCTCCTCGCGGCCTCTGTGGCTCCCGGTCCCTTCCTCCCAGGGCTGACCCTTCCTGCACACTCGGATGGTTCGTTTCCCGCGGCGTCTGTCCCCGACTCTGAGCGAGCAAGCTCCCTCCCTCCCTCCCTCCCTGAGCCTCCGCACTCTTATTTTCTCCATATCCCTATGATCACCTTATCTGTTTGTTTCTGGTCTGCTTTCGTTTATTTTCCCTTCCCCTGATGACATGCAGGTCTCAAGGATTTACATCCGTTTGCTTCATTGCTCTGTCTCCGGCCAAAGGGCCCCTCCGAGGTGCTCAGTCATCATTTGGTTTGGTGAATAATAGATAAAACCTGTCCCACGGAGAACAGACAAGCTCATGCGGCAGAATCTCTGCCAACCCCTTGCCACCGTCCCTGCAGGGTGGAGACAGCCGTGTGTGACTCCGCACAGCGCAGGGCTCCCAGGAGCTCTTTAGGGGCCCCTGACACCACAGGGTAACCCGGGAAGCTGCTGACGACCGCCCTGCCATGGAGCCCTCCTACCAGGCCAGGAGAGTGACCGCTTGGAAA
Source organism: Bos mutus (assembly GCF_027580195.1). Lineage (NCBI taxonomy): Eukaryota > Metazoa > Chordata > Mammalia > Artiodactyla > Bovidae > Bos > Bos mutus. The sequence goes on along the minus strand of NC_091617.1, from coordinate 148,267,397 downwards.
CTGTCACCACAGCTGACGTGAACACCAAGGTGGAGTCCCACACTAGGCAGCCGCCTAGGTCAGGAGTGATGGTGTTGTTCTGGAAGAGTTCACTAATAACGAAAATGGACTCTGGGTATGTCAGTAAAATGGGAGCTTCCTGGAACGATGTCAGAGGCTTGCAGTTCCAGAAAGAGAAATGGAACTGGCACGATTAAGCCAGGGAAGCAAGGAAGTGCAAGGCAGAGCAGATGAACCTCGGAGGACGTGAAGGCCGGCCACAGACGCCACGGACGCCACCGGGGCAGGAAACCCACCCTGCTTCCCAAGGACGTTAGGCGGGCCCCTGCCCTCTCTGTCCGCTCCCTTCAGGGTTGGGAAAGGGCAACCTTATCTGAAAGGGTGTCTGTGGATTAACAAAGCAGCACGCATGCCCTGCCAGGTCTGCCTGCTGAGAAACAGGCGATGCTCCCACCCACCTCTGAAGGACCTGGTCAAACCTGGGCTTTGTCATGACCACAGGGGCACAGTGGTCCCAGCGAGTCTGGGACAGGCTTGTTCTGGCAGCCAAGCAGGTGTCAGAGAGTCCCATGCCTTCCAGGAGCAGCGGGTCAGGACCTGAGTGAAGCCTGCAGGACGAGAGTCAGCACGGAGGGATGAGGCATGTGCTTGCGTGGAGGTGGCGCCTCCCCCAGGCAGCCCCCCTGAACACACCTGGGATGGGACGCTCTCTGACATCACGAGTCTCTCCTCTCCAAAGTGCTGACGGAACGGGCTCGTGGGGGGATGTCCTAATTTTGAATCAACCTCTACGGGTGTGAGGCATCGAGCAGATTGTGAGAGCTAGTTGTTTCATTTTCAGAAATTTTCAAGCCAGTTAAGATCGTGCTGCTAGCTTAAAATTAGCACCATTCTTTGCTAGAAGCAAAATTAGCTTAAAATGAACTGTGCTTAAAATTAGTCCAGGTTGGAGTATTTACACCACAAGAATTGACAAAGGCTGCAAATCAGGCCTTTTAAAAATCTTTCCCAGAGCTGGTTATTAAACCAGCAAATTATTGCTTATATTCCTGAAATAACTCTGCCTGGTCTTACTTTATTTTTATCATAACTGGATTTTATTTTTAATCATAAATGAGATTTGTCTGTAGTTTTATTCTGTTTTTTGCTTTGGGGATACATTCTTTGTCAGCTTTATTTCTTAAAGTTTTCCATATTTTTCTAAGGCCAGTTTTTATCTCTGATTTTCAATCATCTAGGGAATATTTTTAAATGCAGGGGCCCAGGGCATGCACCTGATTAATTAAATCAGAATATCTGGGGGTGGGACTCAAATGTCAGTATTTTTAAAAAAACTCTTCACATAATTCCATTATTCAGCCAAAGTTGAGAACCACTCCCTCAGCCCAAGTTTCTTGATCACTAATATACATGCATCACCTTTCTAATGGATTTAACTCCTGTTAAAACACAGAATTTAATTTAGCAGCAAGGATGGGGGCCAACAAACTCCCAGTGATGCTGATGCTGCTGGCCCATGGATCACACTTTGAGTAGCAAGGACTTGAATAACATTGTAATTATCTATATCTTCAATTATTTATTTATTTATTTTTGGCTGTGTACAGCCAAAAATAAATAAAAATTTTAAAGGCTCTAGAGAGTGAGTTCAGTATTTGCAGCATACAGGCTATTGCCCCGTGGCATGTGCAATCTTTCCAGACCAGGGATTGCACCCATGTCCCCTGCATAAGCAGGTAGATTCTTAAGCACTGGACCGATAGGGAAACTCAGTCGTGTCTGACTCTTTGTGACCCATTGGACTGTAGCCCACCAGGCTCCTCCCTCCGTGGGATTTTTCAGGCATGAATACTGGGGTGGTTGCCATTTCTTTCTCCAGGGGATCTTCCTGACCCAGGACGGAACCTGGGTTTCCTGTATTGCAGGCAGATTCTTTACCATCTGAGCCATCAGGGAAGCCCCTCTGTATTTTAAAGATTAAGTGAAACTCAGTTACACAGCCATTTCATTCTGATGGGGCCTTTTCCACATCAAATCTTGTTACTTTTCCATTCTATAAATGTTTTATTTAAAATTTGTTCCTACATCAATTTTGGTATTTAACATTTTGTGAGGAGTCTTTTTTCTAGGTTTTCAAATTGACTACCATAGAGTGACATTTAATGGTCTCTTTCATTATTTTAAACTTTCCTGTATCTGAAATTACAGCAGTTCAAAAATCAATAGTTTAAAAAATATTACTCCAATCAACCAAACATCTGTGACTGACTAATCCTTGAGCTCCAGTTGTTTTTTTCTTTTTTTTAATATTTACTTCTTTGGCTGCACGGGGGTCTCAGCTGCAGCACTTGATCGCTTAGCTGAGGCGTGTGGCATCTAGTTGCATGACCAGGGATTGAACCTGCATTGGGAGCACAGAGCCGCAGCCACTGGGCCACCAGGGAAGTCACCATTTTTCTGGTTTTGAGTTGAGCTTTTGACTCCAGAAGAGTCTGTTGAGATACACTACCAAAGATGTAATCTCAGAAACAGTTTCAGAGCTGCGTTCTGCTTCAGCTCAGTTCAGTTCAGTTCAGTCACTCAGTCGTGTCCAACTCTGTGACCCCATGGACTGCATGCAGCACACCAGGCTTCCCTGTCCATCACCAACTCCCGGAGTTTACTCAAACTCATGTCCATTGAGTCGGTGATGCCATCCAACCATCTCATCCTCTGTCGTCCCCTTGTCTTGCCTTCAATTTTTCCCAGCATCAGGGTCTTTTCAAATGAGTCAGTTCTTCCTATCAGGTGGCCAAAGTATTGGAGTTTCAGCTTCAGCATCAGTCCTTCCAATGAATATTCAGGACTGATTTCCTTTAGGATGGACTGGTTGGATCTCCTTGCAGTCCAAGGGACTCTCAAGAGTCTTCTCCAACACCACAGTTAAAAGCATCAATTCTTCGGTGCTCAACTTTCTTTATGGTCCAACTCTCACATCCATATATGACCACTGGAAAAACCATAGCCTTGACCAGATGGACCTTTGTTGGCAAAGTAATGTCTCTGCTTTTTAATATGCTATCTAGGTTGGTCATAACTTTCCTTCCAAGGAGCAAGCCTTTTAATATCAAGGTTTCAGTCCACATCTGCAGTGATTCTGGAGCCCAAGAAAATAAAGTCTGTCACTATTTCCATTGTTTCCCCATCTATTTGCCATGAAGTGATGGGACTGGATACCATTATCTTAGTTTTTTGAATGTTGAGCTTTAAGCCAACCTTTTCACTTTCCTCTTTCACTTTCATCAAGAGGCTCTTTAGTTCCTCTTTGCTTTCTGCCATAAGGTTGGTGGCATCTGCATATCTGAGGTTATTGATATTTCTCCCAGAAAACTTGATTCGAGCTTATGCTTATCCAGCCCAGCATTTCACATGATGTACTCTGCATATAAGTTAAGTAAGCATGGTGACAATATACAGCCTTGATGTACTCCTTTCCCAATTTGGAACCAGTCTATTATTCCATGTCCAGTTCTAACTGTTGCTTCCTGACCTGCATACAGGTTTCTCAAGAGGCAGGTCAGGTGGTCTGGTATTCCCATCTCTTGAAGAATTTTCTACAGTTTCTTGCGGTCCACACAGTCAAAGGCTTTGGCATGGTCAATAAAGCAGAAGTAGATATTTTTCTGGAACTCTCTTGCTTTTTCAATGATCCAAACAGATGTTGGCAATTTGATCTCTGGTTCCTCTGCCTTTTCTAAATACATCTTGAATGTCTGGAAGTTCATAGTTCATGTACTGTTGAAGCCTGTCTTGGAGAATTTTGAGCATTACTTTGCTAGCGTGTGAGATGAGTGCAGTTGTGTGCTAGTTTGAGCATTCTTTGGCATTGCCTTTCTTTGGGATTGGAATGAAAACTGACCTTTTCCAGTCCTGTGGCCACTGCTGAGTTTTCTCAATTTGCTGGCATATTGAATGCAGCACTTTCACAGCATCACCTTTTAGGATTAGGAATAGCTCAGCTGGAATTCCATCACCTCCAGTAGCTGTGTTCCTAGTGATGCTTCCTAAGGCCCACTTGACTTTGCACTCCAGAATGCCTGGCTCTAGGTGAGTGATCACACCATCCTGGCTATCTGGGTCATTAAGATCTTTTTTGTACAGTTCTTTGGTGTGTTCTTGCCACCTCTTCTTAATATCTTCTGCTTCTATTAGGTCTATACCGAATTATGCTTACTACTATGTAATTAAATCACTTTATATGGGGAAACTGAGGCACAGAGGGGCACATGACTTACACTTCCGACTGAAGTTCAGTTACGGATAGAAGATACATCACCTCCAGTCCTTAGTGTAACTTCTACAGTTCAGTAACTTATTAATATTGCCAAATGTGAATAATATATAGGGAACCCAAGGCCTTTTATATTCAGACCTCTTTTGTGATGTTCCATGATCCCACAGAGGAAGCGCCATTATTAAGAAAACCAATTATGGAAACTTGTGTACCATTTGTGAAAAAGTATAATGGTACTTCCCGGTGGCTCAGAAGTAAAGAATCCTCCTGCCAATGCAGAGACATGGGTTCAATCCCTGGGTCGGGAAAAGCCCACTCCAGTTTTCTTGCCTGGGAAATTCCATGGACAGAGGAGCCTGGTGGGTTACAGTCTATGGGGCGTTAAAAGTGTCAGACACGACTTAGCTAGGAAAGACCAACAACAGTGGGCCTTCAATGCATTAGCTGGGGTCAGGATGGGGCGGGGGAGACAGTTTAGTCCATGACAGGAGCCAGATGGATATCTGCAGTTCTGAGAGCAAACAGAGACTTGGCTCAGGAATATGCTGAGTCACCCCCTCCCCCATCATTTTATCCACTGCTAAATTTATTTTGTCCTTCTGTTCAGTTATGCCTCAAACATTAATCAGGTCTCAGCTGTGCCCAGAACTGTGCAGCTACTGGACACAGGGCACTGCCATCACGGAGAGGTCACAGCACTGTTGGGCCAGCACCCACATGGCCGGGTCCTGGCTGGAGGCTCTGGTGACAGAGACCCGCTTCCTGGAGAAGGTGACTCTGACTCACCCTGAAATATGCGATAGAATCATTCCATCAAGGAGGAGGGGGCTCGTTTAAACAGTAAGCCTCCAAAGCATCCCTATTTGCCTAGACCCACCTGGGAGGGGAGCTTAGGGTTTGCCTTAAAAGTTTCTGCTCAATGTGGGCCACGGATCAGGAGCATCGGATCACCTGGGAGCTTCTTAGCTAGAAGGGGATCCCAGAGCCCATCTCAGACTCACCGAATCAAACTCCGTAGCTTAACAAGATCTCTAGGGGATTCGTGTGAGCATTAAAATCCAGAAAACACTGATCAAATACAGTGCTGCTGTTCACAACTGGAGAAACCAAGACCCAGAGAGAGGAAGTGATCCTTTCACGATGACACAGCAATTAGAACCAAAAAAGCCCCAGATCTAAGCCCCCAACGCCCAACTTGCAAATATCTTTCTTCCATAGATTAGCATATCTGAGATGTTCATATCACACAAGGAGGCTGATATTTTTACACAACAAGCCCTGGAGGCCTCACCAAGGGCTCTCACCTATCAGGTGAGCACTCGGGACCCTGACAATTTTCCTCTGTTGACAGTGCTCTGGCCACTGTTTGGGGTGGTTTGACTACTTTCAGGCAGCCTTCCACCACGTTTGTATGTTCCTGGGCGTTCACTGGTCTCCCTGCTCTTGTTGACACAGTCGCTGCTGCCGCAGAGAAGGGATTAAATGCATCCTGGAGCCTGCGGTCCCAGGACAGCCTCTGGCTGAGGTGTGCTCCCATCTTCCATGTGTTTCTCTCATTTCCTTGGTTCATTCCTTCATATGGCGGACACTGCTAATTGTCTGGGTCCTGGAATCTCAATCCTTGAATTTCGTTGAAGGTGTTTTGAGACTCGTGGTACCTCTATACACCTCACAGAAGCAAAGGCAAATACTTCTTGAAGAAAGGAATCTTCAATTTACGCCTAAAATAATTCAATGAGGCAAACGAACAAGGCAGTTTTATTGATACCTTTGGGAACTGGAAACTCCATCATGTAATGTAGTCTTCCCAGAACTAAGTGGAACTTCCAACAACAACAACAAAACGCAGTTACCAAAACACGTACCTATCAATACATACATACATACTAACTTCAACGGAAGCTTCACAGCAAGAGTCATACAACCGAAGAAGGAAATAGAGAATTCAAACCTGGAAGACACGTTTGAAGAAATGACCCAGAGTGTCATTCCAAGAGGCAACAAGATGGAAAATACAGAAGAGAAGAGACATAGACAAAATATCTTTAAAGCCTGAGCACACATTTCACCAGAGGCCTGAAAGGAGCGAGACAGGTGAAGGTCTGACGGGGTGGCCTTTACGGCACTGCCGGACCCAAGGTGTGCTGAAAAAACAAGGACAGTCTCCACGCCCGAGCTGACAGGCAGGTTCCTTCTCCTTGGAATCAGAGAGGCAGATCAGAGGGCTGAGGCCCCCTCCAGCCTCATCCTCGGCTACAGCGTTTCCCCTCTGGGTGTCTTTTTATTTCTCCTTCATCTATTTCCAGTAGGTCCTTATCCTATGTGTGAAATTTTTTTTTTTAAATCCAATGTTTATTTTGGATTTTACACACAGACATAGTTCCTAGGCAAAAAAAATAATATATATATAGTTCAGTGAATATGAAAGTGTCTTCCTTTTTTCTGGCATTGCTGATGCTAGAGACATCTAGGACAGAAACCAAATTCTTTGTGGAGGCTGAGTGGCAGGCCCGCCCCCGGCGATCGTGTGGTTTGTACACCCCATTAAAACACCTGCTAAGATGATGGAGGGGCTAGAGAGCAGCCACAGCTCTGCTCGCCAAGCTGTGCACCCTGGCAGGATCCTTTATCAGTCAGAGGGCGCCTTCCACACAGAAACGCTACACCACGCTACACTCCGGCTGCATCTGCCCTAAGCAAGACTTCTATTTATTTTGCACAAAAGTGCTCATTCCTTAATGGGGTTCCACCAAACCATCCACTGGAGAAGTGTCTAAATAAAAGAAAAATTCCTTCTCAGTTACCTCAAAGGCCTGCCAAAGCTAGGTAGCCCTGTGTGTGTGTGTGTGTAAGGGCATGGCTTGTAGGCTAACTCATTGCCCAGTTTCACCTGGTCTGAGGGCCCTGTGTTGCAGGACTGTGATGCTGAAACCAGGCCGGCCCTGGCAAACTGGCAGGGCTGGCCACCCCACTCTGGGGAATTTCCTCTAGCTGGGCACCTTTGGACTGTCACTTCATGATGGAGTGAAGTTCCTGGCATTTCCCCTGTCTCATCCCCTGTGGTTTCCTTGCCTTGGGGTGAGCCTGGGTTTAAAGGGCACAGACATCACAGAGGGAAGAAGCCCGATCCTGCAAAGTGTGCCTCTGCTGGGGATGTTCTGGCGTCAGCGCCTCAGACCTCCTGATTGACTTAGAAGCTCGCTCCTTTTCTCCCCATCCCTCTGTCCCAAAGGTGCATTTCCTCTTTGCACAACTCTTCTTTCTTCCTACCTCTGTCCTGCACGCCCTCAGAGCACTACTTCTCTGCTCTTTCGATGGCTGAATACAAAAGGCTCCCTTCCTAACCTGACCCCCAGGCACACCTCTGAGTTCCTGGTTGCTTTATTTAGTTGCCTTCCTCCCCTCCTGGACTAAAAAAGGTTTATTTGTTGCAAAATATTTAGAGTACAGACAAGTAGTAACATTTTATGGGACTGAATTTCTTACCAGTAATTTTTCTATGAATATTTTTACACAGTTCAGAACAGACTGCATAGTTTTATATTTGGATTTTCTTTTTTTAACTTAACAACATGAACACTCTATTTAAATCCTAAAAACATTTTCCTATGACAGTCATATCAGCAAGATAGCAGGCCAGGAAGTTATAGACCCTGCTTCCCCCACAGAGACACCTAATTAACCACAATGTTTATAGACCAGAACCCCTCCATGAGAACTCAAGAGCCCAACTGAGAAGCTGTAACACCCATACCCTGTAAAACCAAGAAGGGATCCCAGCAAAAGGGGATGCTACAGTTATGCTGTTGTTCAGTTGCTCAGTTGTTTCTGACTCTTTGCAACCCCATGGATGGCAGCACACCAGGCTTCCCTGTCCTTCACTATCTCCCTGAGCTTGCTCAAACTCATGTCCATTGAGTTGGGGAGGCCAGCCAACCATCTCATCCTCTATCATCCCCTTCTCCTCCTGCCTTCAATCTTTCCCAGCATCAGGATCTTTGGCAATGAATCAGCTCTTCACATCAGGTGGCCAAAGTATTGGAGTCTCAGCTTCAGCATCAGTCCTTTCAATGAATATTCAGGGTTGATTTCCTTTAGGATTGACTGGTTGGATCTCCTTGCAGTCCAAGGGACTCTCAAGAGTCTTCCCCAACACCACAGTTCAAAAGCATCAATTCTTCAGCCCTCAGTCTTCTTTATGGTCCAACTCTCAAATCCATACATGACTACTAGAAAAACTATAGCTTTGATATGCACCTTTGTCAGCAAAGTAATGTCTCTGCTTTTTAATATGCTGTCTAGGTTTGTCATAGTTTTTCTTCCAAGGAGCAAGCTGTAGACCATCCTTCTCTCACAGAGACACCTAATTAACCACAATATATAGATCAGAACACCTCCATGAGAACTGTAGCACCCAACTGAGAAGCTGAAACACCCAATCCACTGTAAAACCAAGAAGGGATCCCAGCAAAAGGGGATGCTACAATTACATTGTTGTTAGTCACTCGGTCATGTCCAACTCTTTGCGACCCCATGGACTGCAGCACACCAGGCTTCCCTGTTGTTCACTATCTCCTGAAGCTTGCTCAAACTTGTGTCCATTGTAATTCCTATAACTCAGCAGCAACAAAATCAAACTACTCAATTAAAAATGAGATAAAGACTGGAAGAGTCATTTTTCCAAAAGTGATGTATAAATAGTCAAGTATTGGAAAAATATTCAACTTCGCTAATCATCAGAGAAGTATAAATCAAATCACAATGAGATATCACATCACACTCATTAGGATGGCTACTATCGAAAATACACAAAAGACAAGTGTCGCCAAGGAGGTGGAGAAATTGGAATCCTTGTTCCAAATGATGGGATTGTAAAACGGTTTGACTACTGAGTTCCAGATCAACATGGCAGAGTAGAAAGATCATGGACTCACCTCCTCCCGTGGACACAGCAAAACTACAGCTATACATAGAACAAGTATCTCTGAGACTGACCCAAAGGCGAACTGAACGGATTTCCTATGACTAAGGTCATAAAGAAAAGGCCACACAGAGACGGAAAGTGGGGCAGAGATGCAATCCTGTACCTGGCGGAACTTTCTCTGGGGATACAAGTGCTGGAAAACACCATTTTTTTTTTTTTGTAGTATTGGAAAACACTATCACCCAGCTGGCCTGGTGCTGGCAGGCACTGTATCTATCACTCTCCATCAACCTAGCTAAAACCATGCACCCCACTTCAGTGATCCCCCAAGAACCTGTCCCACCTAAAGCAGCTCCCATCCCACCCCACCTGGCAGGTGGCCCTGGCTGAAATCAAGCCCCTCCAAAGTGGCTTCTGCTGTGGGGACCAGCCCCGCACACCAGCACCCCCATAATCAGTTGTGGCCCACGACAATAGGAGGACACACGCAGGTGTCCACTCAGGGATCACCTCTGGAGCACCCGGCTCCAGTGACAAGGGGAGGAGTGTGCCACTGAGCTCCACAGGGCTTTCCACATAAAGCCACTCTTTCACGGCCAGGAGGTACAGCTGACAGCTAGCTGATCCATGGAAACAAACACACAAAGTCAGGCAAAATGAGACGAAAAATACCTGCCAAACAACTTACCAGATAAAGGAGCTCAAAGTAATAAGCATGCTCACCAAACTGGGAGAGGAAAGGATGAACTCAGTGAGAACGTCAGCAAAGAGGCAAAACTATTAAAAAGTAGTCAGAAATGAAGACTAACAACTGAAATGAGAAACACACCAGAGGAATCAATTGCAGTTTAGAGGATACAGAAGAATGAGTCATCAGTCTGGAAGACAGAATAGTGGGAATCATCCAATTGGAAAAGAAAAAAGACTTTTAAAAAATGATAGTTTAAGGGATCTCTGGGAAAACATCAAGCATACTAATGTTCACATTATAGGGATCCCAGAAGGAGAAGAGAGAGACAGAAAGGGACAAAAGACCTATTTGAAGAAATAATGGCTGAAGATGTCTTTAAACTGGGGAAGGAAACACATCCAAGTCCAGGAATCTCAGAATCCCAAATGAAAAGAACCAAAAGGCCCACATAAAAACATATTATAATTGAAAAGTCAAAAGTTAAAGATAAAGAGAGAATCTTAAAAACAGTAAGAGAAAAACAACTAGTTACATACAAGGGACCACCCAAAAGACTATCAGCTAATTTTTCAGTAGAGACTTTATAGGTCAGAAAGGACTGGAATGATAAATTCGAAGTGTTGAAAGGAAAAACCTACAATCGAGTACTCTACCTACCAAAGTTATGATTCAGATTTGAAAGAGAGATTTAGAGTTCCACCTGACCTGCCTCTTGAGGAAGCAACAGTTAGAACTGGACATGGAACAACAGACTGGTTCCAAATAGGAAAGGGGTACGTCAAGGCTGTATATTGTCACTCTGCTTATTTAACTTCTATGCAGAGTACATCATGAGAAATGCTGGGCTGGAAGAAGCACAAGCTGGAATCAAGATTGTCGGGAGAAATATCAATAACCTCAGATATGCAGATGACACCACCCTTGTGGCAGAAAGTGAAGAAGAACTAAAGAGCCTCTTGAGGAAGGTGAAAGAGGAGAGAGAAAAAGTTGGCTTAAAGCTCAACATTCAGAAAAGGAAGATCATGGCATCTGGTCCCATCACTTCATGGCAAATAGATGGGGAAACAGTGGAAACAGTGGCTGACTTTATTTTTCTGGGCTCCAAAATCACTGCAGATGGTGACCTCAGCCATGAAATTAAAAGACGCTTACTCCTTGGAAGGAAAGTTGTGACTAACCTAGATAGCATATTAAAAAGCATACACATTACTTTGCCAACAAAGGTCCATCTAGTCAAGGCTATGATTTTTCCAGTGGTCATGTATGGATGTGAGAGTTGGACTATAAAGAAAGCCCAGTGCCAAAGAATTGATGCTTTTGAACTGTGGTGTTGGAGAAGACTCTTGAGAGTCCCTTGGACAGCAAGGAGATCCAACCAGCCCATCCTAAGGGAAATCAGTCCTGAATATTCATTGGAAGGACTGATGCTGAAGCTGAAACTCCAATACTTTGGCCACCTGATGCGAAGAGCTGACTCATTTGAAAAGACCCTGATGCTGGGAAAGATTGAGGGCAGGAGGAGAAGGGGATGACAGAGGATGAGATGGCTGGATGGCATCACTGACTCAATGGACATGGGTTTGGGTGAACTCCGGGAGTTGGTGATGGACAGGGAGGCCTGGCGTGCTGTGGTTCATGGGGTTGCAAAGAGTCGGACAGGACTGAGCGACTGAACTGAACCGAACTGAGATGAGCAAAAGCTAAAGGAGTTCATCACAACTAAACTGGTCTTATAAAACAATGTCAAAGGGACATCTTTAAACAGAAAAGAAAGGTCAAAACTAGAAACAAAGTTATAAAAGAAAAAAACTCATCACAAAGGAGGGCATAACAAAGTGATAAAAGGATCACTCCAACAGGAGGCTGTAACACTGGGAAACACCTATGCACCCAGCACAGGAGCAGCTGAGTACAAATATTAACAGGCATAAAGGGAGGAATAGACAGCAGCACAATAACAGTAGAGAATTTTAACACTCTACTTATATCAAAGGACAGACCACCCAGATGGAGTATCAATAAGGAAACATTGGCCTTCAATGGCATATTATATCAGATGAATTGGACAGATATCTATAGAACATTCCACCAGAAAACAATAAAACACATGTTCTTTTCAAGTACACAGGGAATATTCTCCAGGACAGGTCACATGATAGGCTACAAAACAAGTTCTGATGAATTTAAGATTGAAATCACGTCAAGAATCTTTTGTGACCACAATGTTGCTGCTGCTGCTAAGTCGCTTCAGTCGTGTCCGACTCTGTGCGACCCCATAGATGACTCTCCCATCGTCATCAGGCTCCCCCGTCCCTGGGATTCTCCAGGCAAGAACACTGGAGTGGGTTGCCATTTCCTTCTCCAATGCATGAAGGTGAAAAGTGAAAGTGAAGTCGCTCAGTCGTGCCCGACTCTTAGCGACTCCATGGACTGCAGCCTACCAGGCTCCTCCGTCCATGGGATTTTCCAGGCAAGAGTACTGGAGTGGGGTGCCATTGCCTTCTCCAATGTTATGAGGCTAGAAATCAACTACAAGGAAAAAAACTGTAACACCTCCCCCCCCACCCCATACATGTAGGCTAAACAACATACTTCTGAACAACCAATGGGTCAACAAAAATCAAAAGGAAATAAAAAAATGCCTTGAGACTCATAAAAATGGAAACACAATGTTCCAAAATATATGGGGCACAGAAAAAGCAGTTCCAAGAGGGAGGTGGGTTTATAGTGATACAGATCTCCAACAGGAAACAAGCAAATTTTCAAATAAACGATCTAACCTTACACCTAAAAGAAGTAGAAAAAAAAGAATAAACAAAGCCTGAAGTTAACAAACAGAAGGAAATAATAAAGATCAGAATGGAAATAAATGAAATAGAGACTAAAAAGAAAATAAAAGATCACCAGATAAACAAAATTGATAAACCCTTTATCTAGACTTTTCAAGGAAAAAGAGAAAGTGCTCTAATAAATAAAATCCACAATGAAAAGGGAATTATAACTGACACCAAGAAATATGAAGGATTATAAGACAGTTAATACAAACAATTATACCCCAATGAGTTGGAAAATCTAGAAGAAATGGATAAATTCTTAGAAACATGCACTCTTCCAAGACTGAATCAGGAAGAATTAGAAAATCTGAACAGAGTGACCTCCAGTAATGAAACTGAATCAGTAAGTAAAAAATTCCAAAAAAACAAAGGCCAAAGGACAAGACGGCTTTACACGTGAATTCTACCAAACTTGTAAAGAAGAATTAACACCTATTCTTTTCAAACTACAGTTGACCCTTGAACAATGCAGGTTCAACTGCATGGGTCCACTTATACGAAGGTATTTTTCAGTAGTACATACTACAGTACTATATGGACTGTGGTTGATTGAATCCACAAACGTGAAGAGCCTGGATATGGAGGGCTGATTCTAAGTTATATGTGAATTAATCTGCACATTTTCCAAGGGTCAACTGTATTTAAAAAAAAACTGAAGATGAAGGAATGCTTCCAAATTCATTCTATGAGGGCAACATCACCCTGATACCAAAGGTAGATACTACCAAAAAAAATTACAATCCAAAATTCCTGATGAACATATAGGCAAAAATCCTCAATAAAATATTAATCAATCAAGTTCAACAGTGGGTTGATATCAATAAGTAGGATTTATTCCAAAGATGCAAGAATGGTTCAATATTCACAAATCAATCATTGTGATAACCATATTAACAAAAAAGGATAAAACCCACACTGTAGGTGGATTCTTTACCGTCTGAGCCACCAGAGAAGCCCATAAAACCCACATGATCGTCTCACTAGAGGCAGAAAAAGCATTTGACAAAATTCAACACCCATTTACGATAAAAATTCTCAACAAAGTGGGTATAGAGAGACCATACCTCAGCATAAAAAAGGCCATAATACAAATCTATAGCCAATATCATACTCAACAGTGAAAAGCTAAGATCTTTTTTTCTAAGATCATGAACAAGACAAGAATACCAATTCTTTCCACTTTTATTCAACATAGCATTGGAAGACTTAACAAAGGCAATCAGACCACCACCAAAAAAAGAGAGAGAGAAGAGGCATCCAAATTGGAAAAGAAAAAATACAACTGCCATTATACAGATGACATGATACTATATACGGAAAATCCCAAAGACTCCACACACAAAAAAACTATTAGAACTAATAAATGAGTGCAGTAAAGCTGTGAGACATAAAACCAACATACAGTAATCTGTTGCGTTTCTATATACGCATAATGAACTGTCAGAAAGAGAAATTAAAAAATCAGTCCCATTTACAATTGCATCAAAAAATAAAACACTAGGCCTTCCTAATGGTCCAGTAGTTAAGAATCTGCCTGCCAATGCAGGGGACATGGCTTTGATCCCTCCTCCAGGAAGATCCCACATGCCAAGGAGCAACTCAGGCTGTGTGCCACAACTCCTGAGCCTGTGCTCAGGAGCTCAGCACCTAGAGCTCACAGCAGGAGAAGCCACAGCAATTAATTACTCAGCACCTAGAGCTCACAGCAGGAGAAGCCACAGCAATTAATTACTCAGCACCTAGAGCTCACAGCAGGAGAAGCCACTGCAATTACTCAGCACCTAGAGCTCACAGCAGGAGAAGCCACAGCAATTACTCAACACCTAGAGTTCACAGCAGGAGAAGCCCCAGCAATTACTCAGCACCTAGAGTTCACAGCAGGAGAAGCCACTGCAATTACTCAGCACCTAGAGTTCACAGCAGGAGAAGCCACTGCAATTACTCAGCACCTAGAGTTCACAGCAGGAGAAGCCCCAGCAATTACTCAGCACCTAGAGCTCACAGCAGGAGAAGCCACAGCAATTACTCTACACCTACAGCTCACAGCCAGAGAACCCGCTGCAGTGAGGAGCCCACACACCGCAACTCGGGGGTAGCCCTCGCTCACTGCAACTAGAGAAAGCCCACACACAGCAACAAAGCCCTAGTGCAGTATAAATAAATAAATCTTTTTTAAAAAGAATAAAATACCTAGGAATGAATTTAAAAGTAAGGTAAAGGGCCAATACTTGGAAAACTATAGGACATTGATGAAGGAAATTGAAGACAACACAAATAAGTGGAAAGATACACTGTATTCATGGACTGGAAGAGTTAGTACTGTTAAAACGTCCAAACTACCTAAACCAATCTACAGACTCAATGCAACCCCTATAAATACACCAATGGCCTTTTTCACAGAAGTGGGACAAATCATCCTAAAATATGCACGGAGCTGTGAAAGACCCCAAATAGTCAAAGCAATCATAAGGAAGAACAACACTGAGCGTATCATACTCCCTGATTTCAAACTATACCACAAAGCTCTAATAATCAAAATTATAGCACTGGCACAGAAACACATAGATCTATGGAACAGAACAGACAGCTCAGAACTAAACCCACATGGACATGATCAGTTAATTTACAACAAAGGAAGGAGGGGAAGAAATGGTCTCTTCAATAAATGGTGCTGAAAAATTAGACAGCTACATGCAAAAAATTTAAAAAAAAGGAAAATAAAAAAGAAACTCTACTACTATCGTACACCATATACAAAAATAAACTCAAAATGGATTAAAGACTTAAATGTAAGACTTGAAGCCATAGGACATATAGCCTGTATGTCCTTGACACTGGTTTTAGCAATATTATTTTGGATTTGTCTCCTCAGGCAAGGGAAACAAAAACAAAGATAAACAAATGGGACTACATCAAACTAAGAAGCTTTTGCACAACAAAGGAAACCATCAACAAATTAAAAAGGCAACCAACTGAATGGGAGAAGATATTTGTAAACAATGTGTCCAATAAAGCTTTAATGGCTAAACCATAAACAGAACTCACACAACTCAACTTTGAGAAAAACAATACTTAAAAAATGGGCAGAGAACCTGAATAGACATTTTTCCAAAGAAGGTATACAGATAGTCAATAGACATATGAATAGACATCACTAATCATCAAGGAAATGCAAGTCAAAACCACAAGGAGATACCACCTCACACCTGTCAGAAAGTTAGTATCTATTATATTGTTATCAAAAAGACAACAAAGTATTGGCAAGATTGCAGAGAAAACAGAACCTGTAGGCACTGTTGGTGGGAACATAAATTAGTGCAGCCACTATGGAAAATAGTATGGAGATTCCTCAAAAAATTAAAATTAGAACTATCATATGATCCAGCAATTGTACTTCTGGGTACTTATTTGAAAAAAAATGAAAACACTAATTCAAAGAGATATATGCACTTCTGCATTCACTGCAGCACTATTTACAACAGCCAAGACACGGAAACCACCTGTGTCCATCCATACACGAACAGAGGGCGATGCATGCAGTTGGCCCTTGAGAACCATGAGGATGAACTGCGTGGGTCCACTTACACAATTTTTCAATAAATAACTATTACTGTACAGTATACAGTTGGTGGAGTCTGTAGACTTACCTGTAGGTTGAACTGTGGATATAGAGGGCCAAATCAAAGTTATACACAGATTTTTAAAATTTACTTTTGGCTGTGCTGGGTCTTTGCTACAGGAGCACATCTCTCGTTCCATGAGCGTGGGCTCCTCTCTAGCTGCGGGGTGCGGGACTCTCATTCTGGAGGCTTCTCTTCTCGTGGGCACAGGCTCTAGGCACGCAGGCTTTGGTGGTTGCGGCCGCAGGCTCCAGAGCACAGGACGGTTGTGGAGCACGGGCTTAGTTGCTCCTCGGCATGTGGCGTCTTCCCGGTGCAGGAACTAAACCCGTGTTCCCTGCATTTCAAGGTGGATTCTTAACCACTGGACCACCATGGATTTACAACCACACAGAGGGTTGGTGCCTATAACTCCTGGGGTTATTCAAGGGTTAACTGTATACACAAGGGTATATTACCATTAAAAAAAAAAAAAGGAAAACTTGCCATTTGTGACAATATGGATTCACTTAGTATTATTATAAGTGAAGTAAGTCATACAGAGAAAGACAAACACTGTATGGTTTCACTTATATGTGTAATCTAAAAACAAAAGAAATAAACATGTACAACAAAACGGAAACTCTTAGATACGAGAACAAACTGCTGGCGGCCAGAGGAGAGCAGGCGGGGAGCTGGGCAAAAGAAGTGAAGGGGATTAAGAGGTACAGACTGCTACTTATAAGATAAATGACTTAGGGGGCTGTAATGTATGTAACAGCATAGGGGGCATAGTCCATTGTAGTAACTTTTTATGGTGGCAGATGGTTACTAGGGGGCTTCCCAGGAGGTGCTAGCAGTGGGGAAAAAAACCTGTCTGCCAATGCAAGAGATGTTAGTGATGCAGGTTTGACCCCTGGGTTGGGAAGATTCTTGGAGGAGGGCATGGCAACCCACTCCAGTACTCTTGCCTGGAGCATCCCATGGACAGAGGAGCCTGGCGGGCTACAGTCCACAGGGTCTCACAGAGTCGGACACAACTGAAGCGATGGCACGCATGCATAGTGACTAGATTTATCATGGTGATCAGTTTGTATTGCATATAAATGTCAAATCACTGTGCTGCCCACCTGAAACTAACAAGATGCTGTACGTCAACTATACTTCAGTAAAAAGGGGAGACAGTACAACTGCTGTGGAAAATAGCACTGAGGTTCCTCAGAAACTTAAAAATAGAACTACCGTATGATCCAGCCATTCTACTTCTGAATTTATAGCCAAAGAATTAAAAGCAGGGTCTCACAGAAATATTTGTACACCATGTTCACAACAGCATTACTCACAACAACCAAAGGCAGAAGCAACCCAAATACCTGTTGACTGATGAACAAAGTACGGTATATACATAAGATGGAATTCTAATTTTATTTCCTTCCTTAAGTGGGAAGGAAGTTCTGTCGCATGCTACAACATGGATGAAGCTTGAGGGCATTACGCTAAGTGAGGTAAGTCAGGCACAAAGAGATAAAACTTGTATGGTTCCACTCATCTGAGGTATCTAAAGTATTCAAATTCATAGAAACAGAGAGCAGGATACAAGGCTGGGGAAAGGGCAATGATATTTAATGGGTAGAGAGTTTCGGTTTTGCAAGATGAAGCTCTATTTCACAACAATGTGAGTATGGGTAACACTATTGAACTGTACACTTAAAAATGGTTAACATAGTACATTTGGGGTTTTTTTCTTTACCAGTTAAAAAATAGCTGGTAAACTGGGGTGATGCCCCTTAACTGGCTTAGCCATTCTTCTACTAGTCATTCAGATCAGAAGTCAGCAAACTGTTTCTTAAAGGACCAGAGAGTAGATATTTTAGGCTTTGTTGGCGATAGACTCTGCTGTTACTGCAGGAAAGAAGACGCAAACAATATGTCCTTGGGGGTGGCTGTGCTTTGGCACAATGGCATCTGCAAAAGCAAGAGGAAGTATATATATTATATAAATAATATATATAGACTTTTTCCACAAAGACATTCATTAGCAGCATTTTTATAATATTAGAGATTATAAATTTTAGAAACAGTCTAAACCCAGGCTGCAGTCTATGAGGTCACAAAGAGTCGGACATGACTTAGTGACTGAACCAGAATAACAATAGATAGATGAACAAAGTGTGGTATATACATAAAATGGAATTTTATTTTATTTCCTTAAGTAGGAAGGAAGTTCTGTCACATGCTACAACATGGATGAAGCTTGAGGACATTATACTAAGTGAAATAAGCCTATATATAATAGCCTGTACATTATATATACCATATATACAGTAATACTATGTATATATAGTAACTTTTATTAGGAAAGTATATATATTATATGTATATTCTATACTTTCTCTTCTCAGGAAAGAATTCTACAAATGAAGTTAATTGAATAAAATTACAGCTATTTCTAAGGTCCTTGATGCACTCTCTTGGATACGGCTTGAAGCCGCTTTCTGATCCTGATTCAGCAACACCTTTGGACTCTGCCGAGGCAGTACCTTGAATGGAGCTCTCCTAAGTTCTAAGGCTGCGCCACGAGGTTCAGCTCCCCCACCTTGTCTCTGCCCCTCCAGGTCTGCCAGGCCCTTTACCCTCGGCCAGCATGCCATCTGCCTCCTGCTCAACCCGTCCACCGACCCGTGTGCTACCTTTTCCTTCCCAGCCCACGAGTAAGTCAGTCCTCACGTGCAGAATACACACAGGGACTTCCTCCAGCTCCTCCTGGAAATCCGTCTAAATGACGGACCCTGTACCGCAAAAGGACCCTGTACCGCACAAGACCACACAGAGACGATAAAACGTGGCGGGGCTTGAACACTGAAGGATGAGTAGCCGCTGACTCGTAGATGACTCGCTGAATCTGAGGCCCAGGGTGAGGAAGGGCTAGGAGCAGCTCGGCCTGCGCTGAGGACTCCCACAGGCTCTGTGGCCTGTACTTGGTGGTACCAGCTGTTTCCAGAAGTGTGGGTGCAGACGGGACTGAAAACAGAAGGACTGGGTGATAGTCACTAGAGAGTGTCTCTAACCCCAACCCTTCCCCATGTTCACACAGCCAGACCACTGCACGGCCCCAAGCCCGCAACAAGACTAAACGGCTGAAAACACAAGTCTCTGGATAAAGGCACAGCAGCAGCCGTGGGGACGGGGCACCGGCCTGAAGACAGCACGATGCTAGAGATTCTCACAGGGGACTGAGGGCTGAGATCCGCCCCACTCCTCACTGGCTTGGCTCCCAGACCACGGGTAGCTAGGACGGTATCTTCTAGGCACATACTGGAAGATACTTTCTGGAGAGACCTAAAGATACAAAAACGTGGGTTACATAAGGCAACAGGTGGCTTGCCATACAGAGAAGCCCACATCGTCAACTCCCCCTGATGCTCAAAGTTCTCAGCAGGTTTTTAGCTCCGTTTTAAAATACGAATGGAAAACCAAGGATCACCACAAATCTGAGGAAAGCCTCTAAAGGTAGAGACCAAAACAGGAAAGGAAAAAAAAAAGTAAATGGAGGGTGATGACTGGGCCTCTGAACATCCAGATAGGTTAGATATTATTTCTGAGTGTGTCTGTGAGGGTGTTTCTGGATGAGGCCAACGTTTGAATCAGTAGGCTGAGTCGAGCAGATTGCCCTCCCCGTGTGGGCAGGCCTCACCCAATCTGCTGAGGGCCTGCGCAGAATGAAAGCCTGAGTAAGAAAGAATTCTTTGCCTGTCTGTATCTGGGTCATTGGTCTTCTCCCGCTTTCAGACTCAGACTTGAACTTAAACATCAACAGTCTTGCTTCTCAGGCTGTCAGACGCAGACTGAAATTATCCTGTCTGCTCCCCAGGCCCCCAGCTTGAAAACTGTAGATCCTGGACTTCCCAGCCTCCATAACTGTGTAAGCCGACTGAAATTATCCTGTCTGCTCCCCGAGGCCCCCAGCTTGAAAACTGTAGATCCTGGACTTCCCAGCCTCCATAACCGTGTAAGCCAACTGAAATTATCCTGTCTGCTCCCCCAGGCCCCCAGCTTGAAAACTGTAGATCCTGGACTTCCCAGCCTCCATAACTGTGTAAGCCAACTCCTTATAGTAAACCAACCTCTCTCTCTCATTTATTTTTAAATTGCCCATCTCTTTGCTTTGTCGTGAATTCCTCTATTCCCCTCCTGTTTTTTCGTCTTCAATGGCAGACACTTATTTGTTTTGCTAACAGTTTATATTATCCTTAATAAACCCCCCAAATCCATCCATTTGTCTGTCTGTTAAATGTCTTCACTTGTTTGAGAAGACAAAGAACATCTAACTGTGTGGATAAAATCAAATAACAAAATTATAATAAAACACTGATCAAATAAATATTATATATTTATATAATTATAAATATATATATTATTATACATACAATATATATTATATATATTGGTTCGCTTTCTCCAGAGAATCCAGACTAATACAGAGCCTATACAGGGAGATGAAAAACCTCACCTCTAAGGAGAAAAATTAGAATCAAAACTTATTTTTTCCCAATGAAAAATTAAATATTGAAGAATATGATTTTGTCAAATAGGGTTGAGAAAACAATAATCACAGAAAACTAACCAGTCTGATCACATGGACCACAGCCTTGTCTAACTCAATGAAACTATGAGTCATGCCGTGTGGGGCCACCTAAGATAGACGGGTCTTGGTGGAGAGGTCTGACGGAATGTGGTTCACTGGAGAAGGGAATGGCAAACCACTTCAGTATTCTTGCCTTGAGAATGCCATGAACAATATAAAAAGGATTGCATTTTGGAGAGACACAAATTGTTGCAATATCTAACATTTTTGACCAACACTGATTTTTACTCCTTTGGGAGACAATACTGCCCCTGTGCAGAGTGTATGACTTAGATCAGAGAGGACATTACTTCTGTGAAATAAGACTCAGTTGCTATTTTTAAAATGGACATTGAAAGAATAAAAAAGGGTTCTTGGAAATTAAAATTATAAAAGCAGAAATTTAAAAACTCAATGAAAGGATTGTCAGCAAGATCTCCCAGAAAGCAAAATGCTGAGAAAGAGGACGGCAGAGGAGGAGAGGACAGGTTGCAAAATGATGGCATCAGTTCAGGAAGCTCGACGTTTTCCTAATGAAAGTTCCAGAAAGAGAGAAAACACAGGTGGGGTACATGTGTGTTTGTTTTAGAAGTGAGGAATAATTAAATGAATAATTCAAGTAAATTTCCCCAAGGGACTGAAGAATATGCATTTCCAAACTCAAAGCAGCTAGGGAGAGCTGAGACCAGCAAATGAAAACTCCCTCTCCAAGACTCCAGAGCACTGGGAGCAAAAGACTGTCCTGAGAGAGACATCCAATCTCTTACTCCTGGGAGGTGTCTTCTAGCTCCTGGTCAATAAGAATCTCAAAGGCTGAAAAGGTTTTTCTAGCAGATTTGTCACAAGGATTTAAGCTCATTTAACCCAAGAGGTTTTTGAATGGAGTTCTGAGGACTAGATCACTTTTTCCCTTACTGTAGAAGCAATATATGCTCATTACAGAAAACAGGGACATTTCAGAAGAGTATAAAGAAGAAAAAGCATTAGCTATAATTGAAAAAAAAAAATCTGAACATTTCTTTACCAGCATGGAATTTTCTTTCTCAAGCTCTATTCCTTTCATAGGAAGAAGGAGCCTCAATTTATTTATGATTATTTCTAATTAGAGTTGACTATATATTTTTGGTTTCCAAATATTCATTTTTAATCAAAGGAAAACTGCTTCACAATGTTGTGTTGGCCTCTGCCACACAGTAGCGTGAGTCAGCCATAGGTGTACATGTGTCCCCTCCCTCTTGAACCCCCTCCCCCTCCCACCCCTTCCCACCCCTCTAGGTTGTTACAGAGCCCCGGTTTGAGTTCCCTGAGTCACACAGCAAGCCCCCATTGGCTATCTGTTTTACAGGTGGTGTGTGTGCGCGTCCACGTCACTCTCTCCATTCATCCCTCCCACCCTCCCCCCTGACCCATGTCCATAAGTTCTGTCTTGCCTCTCCATTGTTGCCCTGTAAATAGGTTCATCAGGTCCATCTTCCTAGATTCCATACACATGCATTTTTATAGGATATTAGTTTTTTTCTTTCTGACTTACTTCACTCTGTATAATAGGCTCTAGGTTCATCCACCTCATTAGAACTGACTCAAATGTGTTCCTTTTTATGGCTGAGTAATATTCCATTTGGAGAAGGCAATGGCACCTCACTCCAGTACTCTTGCCTGGAAAATCCCATGGACAGAGGAGCCTGGTAGGCTGTAGTCCATAGGGTTGCTAAGAGTCAGACACGACTGAGTGACTCCATTTTTACTTTGCACTTTCATGCATTGGAGAAGGAAATGGCAACCCACTCCACTGTTCTTGCCTGGAGAATCCCAGAGACAGGGGAGCCTGGTGGGCTGCCCTCTATGGGGTCACACAGAGTCGGACACGACTGAAGCGACTTAGCAGCAGCAGCAGCAGTAATATTCCATTGTGTATACACTACAGCTTCTTTATCCAGTCATCTGTCGGTGGACATCTAGGTTGCTTCCATGTCCTAGCTATTGTAAATAGTGCTGCAATGAACATTGGGGTACACACACCTTTTTTGGTTTTGGTTTCCTCAGGGTATATACCAAGTAGTGGGATTGCTGGTCGTATGGTAGTTCTGCTGCTGTTGCTGCTAAGTCGCTTCAGTCGTGTCTGACTCTATGCGACCCCATAGATGGCAGCCCACCAGGCTCCCCCGCCCCTGGGATTCTCCAGGCAAGAACACTGGAGTGGGGTGCCATTTCCTTCTCCAATGCAGGAAAGTGAAAAGAGAAAGGGAAGTTCTACTCTCAGTCTTTTCAGGAATCTCCATACCATCTTCCATAGTGGCTATATCAACTTATATTCCAACCAACAGTCCAAGAGGGTTCCCTTTTCTCCACACCCTCTTCAGCATTTATTATTTGTGCTTCTTTTTGGCCATTCTGACCAGTGTGAGGTGATATCTCTTTGTAGTTTTGATTTGCATTTCTCTAAAAAGCGTCTTGATGAAAGTGAAAGTGGAGAGTGAAAAATTTGGCTTAAAGCTCAACATTCAGAAAATGAAGAACATGGCATCTGGTCCCATCACTTCATGGGAAATAGATGGGGCAACAGTGGAAACAGTGTCAGACTTTATCTTTTTGGGCTCCAAAATCACTGCAGATGGTGACTGCAGCCATGAAATTAAAGGACGCTTACTTCTGGGAAGAAAAGTTATGACCAACTTAGATGGCATATCGAAAAGCGGAGACATTACTTTGCCAACAAAGGTCCGTCTAGTCAAGGCTATGGTTTTTCCTGTGGTCATGTATGGATGTGAGAGTTGGACTGTAAGCTGAGTGCCAAAGAATTGATGCTTTTGAGCTGTGGTGTTGGAGAAGACTCTTGAGAGTCCCTTGGACTGCAAGGAGATCCAACCAGTCCATCATAAAGGAGATCAGCCCTGGGTATTTTTTGGAAGGAATGATGCTAAAGCTGAAACTCCAATACTTTGGCCACCTCATGCGAAGAGTTGACTCGTTGGAAAAGACTGTGATGCTGGGAGGGATTAGGGGCAGGAGGAAAAGGGGACAACAGAGGATGAGATGGCTGGATGGCATCACCGACTCGATGGATGTGAGTCTGAGTGAACTCCAGGAGATGGTGATGGACAGGGAAGCCTGGCGTGCTGCGATTCATGGGGTTGCCAAGAGTCGGACACAACTGAGTGACTGAACTGTACTGAACTGAAATGAGCCATGTTGAGCATCTTCTCATGTGTTTATTAGCCATTTGTATGTCTTCTTTGGAGAAAAGTCTGTTTAGGTCTTTTTGCCCACTTTCTGTTGGACTGTTTTTCTGGTATTCAGTTTTATGAGCTGTTTGCATATTTTAGAAATTAATCCTTCGTCGGTTGTTTCATTCATTATTCATTTTCTCCCACTCTGAGGGTTGTCTTTTCACCTTGTTCGTAGTTTCCTAGGCTGCACAAAAGCTAATTAGGTCCCACTTGTTTATTTTTCTTTTTATTTCCATTACTTTGGGAGGTGAGTCACAGAGAATCTTGCTGTGATTCAATAGAGTTGACTGTATTTTTAACAGTTATAATTCCTCTGGGAATTGTCTAGTTTTGATGGTCTTGATATTTTTCTCGATGTGCTTGGTAAGATATCCCAGAGGAGCTGTGTGCCACGTTCTTATCTCTACAGCCATCCCAGACTGCAGCAGACGATGCTTCTGCTGTGAACGTGTAGAAATGCTCTTTCTAAGTGATGCCAGTTGCTGCACTCGGGTTTCCGGTAGTCTTTCTTCCTGTTCCTCTTTCCTCTGGTGTTGTGGGGGTTTGGGTTCCTCTCTGTTGCTCTGGCTTAGTGAAGACATGACCGGGGCTGCCCCTCAGCACATGACCGCACTCTCCTCCCTTCCAACCCTGTGCTTCAGCCACAGGGACCCCACTGGGGCTCTCTGTCCAGCTAGCACCTACTGAACACCATCCAATGAAATGTCATACGTAGGAGGGGGGCAGACAGCAAAAATGAAGGGAAAGAAAAAAAACACAGCTGATTTTATTTTTGCTTTCGGTAGTGGAGCCTATTTAAGTTTCTGTTAAATATTTGTTCCTCAACAGCAAACTTGGTCCTGGAGCGTTTTTCTCTCTTGGTGGACATAATTTATTTCATGATTTCCCCTCCCTTATTGGACGATTGTGAAATACGGAGCCGAAGGCTGTCAAAGTTTAACTGAATGACGCGGGAGGCAAACGAGGGCCCACAACGCGGTTCCCTCTCCTGCTTTAAACCCAATCACGAAAGCAAGTCCACAGAACCAGCTGCGAATGAGGAAGAGGCCCTGCAGACCACTTCAGAGTCCATTGCCTAAAAACGTTGTCATAAGCAGGCAACGGAGAATGAATGCTGGATAGAAGCACCCTTGCTTTCTCATCCCCACAGTGAGGCAAAAATTGATCTTATGAGCTAAAGTTGACCTAGAAAACGTGTTTGTAAGATTTGCCCTTCCTCTTCAAAGACAACAAAAATGGACACACTTCAAATGCAATTAGGATCGGGGCGAGGAAGGCCAGTGGGACTATCTGGCTTCTATCGCCACCTGGTGGTGGTTCACTCAAATCCCAGGCCCTTTCAAAGGGTCCTGTAGGACCGAATATTGACAGCCTTCTTCAAGAGTGTGGATTAAGTCATTTTCTTAGGCGATAAAAACTAACAGAAATAACGAGAACTTACCTGTAACTCTACAGTAAACAAAGCACTCATTTAGTCCTGGTAGCAGTCCCATGCTGCAAGTAGCAGGATCTCAGTCCTAGAAACATGAAGGCCAAGGCTTGAAGAAGCAGGCTACTTGAATGGGGCATCCTGGACTTAAACCCAGATGTTCATATTCTAAATAGAGTTAATACAATTAGAATTGTTGCATGCAGTAGACATAAAAACTCAAAAGAAATTAATAGTACCATATAGTATTGCCTATGGTATGTTGTTGTTCAGTCGCTCAGTTGTGTCCAACCCTGCAACCTCTGCAGCACGCCAGGCTTCCCTGTCCTTCACCATCTCCTGAAGTTTCCTCAGTTCAGTTCAGTTCAGTCACTCAGTCCTGTCTGACTCTTTGTGACCCCATGAACCGCAGCACACCAGGCCTCCCTGTTCACCACCAACTCCTGGAGTTTGCCCAAACTCATGTCCATTGGTCGGTGATGCCAATGGCAATGCCAATCTCATCCACTGTCATCCACTTCTCCTCCTGCCCTCAATCTTGCCCAGCATCAGGGTTTTTTCAAATGAGTCAGTTCTTTGCATCAGGTGGCCAAAGTATTGGAGTTGCAGCTTCAGCATCAGTCCTTCCAATGAACACTCAGCACTGATTTCCCTTAGGATGGACTGGTTGGATCTCCTTGCAGTCCAAGGGACTCTCAAGAGTCTTCTCCAACACCACAGTTCAAAAGCATCAATTCTTCGGCGCTCAGCTTTCTTTATAGTCCACTCTCACATCCATACATGACCACTGGAAAAACCATAGCCTTGACTAGACGGACCTTTGTTGACAAAGTAATGTCTCTGCTTTTTAATATGCTATCTGCTGCTGCTGCTGCAGTCGCTTCAGTCGTGTCCAACTCTGTGTGACCCCATAGACGGCAGCCCACCAGGCTTCCCCGTCCCTGGGATTCTCCAGGCAAGAACACTGGAGTGGGTTGCCATTTCCTTCTCCAATGCATGAAAGTGAAAAGTGAAAGTGAAGTCGCTCAGTTGTGTCTGACTCTAGCGACCCCATGGACTGCAGCCTACGAGACTCCTCCGTCCATGGGATTTTCTAGGCAAAAGTACTAGAGTGGGGTGCCATTGCCTTCTCTGAATATGCTATCTAGGTTGGTCATAACTTTCCTTCCAAGGAGTAAGTGTCTTTTAATTTCATGGCTGCAGTCACCATCTGCAGTGATTTTGGAGCCCCCCCAAAATAAAGTCAGCCACTGTTTCCACATCTATTTCCCATGAAGTGATGGGACCGGATGCCATGATCTTAGTTTTCTGAATACTGAGCTTTAAGCCAACTTTTTCACTCTCTTCTTTCACTTTCATCAAGAGGCTCTTTAGTTCTTCTTCACTTTCTGCCATAAGGGTGGTGTCACCTGCATATCTGAGGTTATTGATATTTCTCCCAGCAATCTTGATTCCAGCTTGTGCTTTATCCAGCCCAGCATTTCTCATGATGTACTCTGCATATAAGTTAAATAAGCAGAGTGACAATATACAGCCTTGACGTACTCCTTTTCCTATTTGGAACCAGTCTGTTGTTCCACGTCCAGTTTTGCTGACTCACGTCCACCGAGTCAGTGATGCCATCCAGCCGTCCCGTCATCTGTCGTCCCCTTCTCCTTCTGCCTTCAATCTTTCCCAGCATCAGGGCCTTTTCTAATGAGTTGACTCTTCGCATCAGGTGGCCAAAGTATTGGAGCTTAAGCTTCAGCATCAGTCCTTCCAATGAATATTCAGGACTGATCTCCTTTAGGGTGGACTGGTTTGATCTCCCTGTTGTCCAAGGGACTCTCACTGTCTTCTCCAGCATCACAATTTGAAAGCATCACTCATTCGGCTCTCAGCCTTTATGGTCCAACTCTCACATCCATACATGACTACTGGAAAAGCCATAGCTTTGACTAGGCGGACCTTTGTCAGAAATGTGGTGTCTCTGCTTTTTAATATGTATCTAGGTTGGTCATAGCTTTTCTTTCAAGAAGCAAGCAACTTTTAATTTCGTGGCTGCAGTCACCATCTGCAGTGATTTTGGAGTCCAAGAAAATAAGGTCTGTCACTATTTCCATTGTTTCCCCATCTATTTGCCATGAAGTGATGGGACCAAATGCCATCATCATAGTTTTTTGAATGTTGAGTTTTAAGCCAGGTTTTTCACTCTCCTCTTTCACTTTCAAGAGGCTCTTTAGTTCCTTTTCGCTTTCTGCCATAAGGGTGGTGTCATCTGCATATCTGAGGTTATTGATATTTCTCCCGGCAATCTTGATTCCAGCTTGTGCTTCATCCAGTCTGGCATTTTCCATAATGTACTCCGCATAGAAGTTAAATAAGCAGGGTGACAATATACAGCCTTGACGGACTCCTTTCCCAATTTGGAACCAGTCTGTTGTTCCCTGTCCAGTTCTAATGTTGTTTCTTGACCTGCATACAGGTTTCTCAGGAGGCAGGTCAGGGGGTCTGGCATTCCCATGTCTGAGAATTTTCTGCAGTTTGTTGTGATCCACACAGTCAAAGGCTTTAGCATAGTCAACGAAGCAGAAGTCGATGCTTTTCTGGAATGCTCTTCCTTTCTCTATGATCCAACTGATGTTGGCAATTTGTTCTCTGGTTTCTCTGCCTTTTCTAAATCCAGCCTGTCTGGGAGTTCTGTACTGTTGAAGCCTAGCTTGGAGAATTTTGAGCATTACTATGCTAGCATGTGAAATAAGTGCAATTGTGCGGTAGTGTGAACATTCTCTACCATTGCCTTTCTTTGGGATAGGAATGAAAACTGACCTTTTCCAGTCCTGTGGCCACTGCTGAGTTTTCCAAATTTGCTGGCATATTGAGTGCAGCACTTTCACAGCATCATCTTTTAGGATTTGAAATAGCTGGAATTCTGTCAGCTCCACTAGCTTTGTTCATAGTGATGCTTCCTAAGGCCCACTTGACTTCACACTCCAGGATGCCTGGCTCTAGGTGAGTGATCACAGAATCATGGTTATCTGGGTCATGAAGATCTTTTTTGTATAGTGCTTCCTGTGTTCTTCTACCTCTTCTTAATATCTTCTGTTTCCTTTAGGTCCATACCATTTCTGTCCTTTATTGTTTCCATCTTTGCATGAAATGTTCCCTTGATATCTCTAATTTTTTTTGAAGAGATCTCTAGTCTCATCCATTCTATTGTTTTCCTCTATTTCTTTGCATTGATCACTTAGGAAGCCTTTCTTATCTCTCCTTGCTATTCTTTGGAACTCTGCATTCAGATGGGTACATGTTTCCTTTTCTCCTTTGCCTTTTGCTTCTCTTTTCATCTATTTGTAAGACCTTCTCAGATAACTATTTTGCCTTCCTGCATTTATCTGGGGGATGGTTTTGATCACTGTCTCATTTACAGTGTCACACACCTCTGTCCATAGTTCTTTAGGCACTCTATCAGATCTAATCCCTTCAATCTATTTGTCTCTTCCACTGGATAATCACAAAGGATTTGATTTAGGTCATACCTGAATGGTCTGGTGGTTTTCCCTACTTTCTTCAATTTAAGTCTGAATTTGGCAATAAAGAGTTCATGATCTGAGCCACAGTCAGCTCCCAGTCTTGTTTTGCTGACTGTATATACACTGTATATGGTATACAGTGTGTGTATGTACGAAGTATAATGGGCTGTCCAGGTAGGACTAGTGGTAAAGAACCCACCGGGCAACACAGGAGACATCAAAGACGTGGGTGTGATCCTTGGTTTGGGAAGACCCCTGGAGGAGATGGCAACCCTCTCAAGTATTCTTGCCTGGAGAATCCCATGGACATGAGAGGCTGGTGAGCCATGGTCCATAGGATTGCAAGGAGTCACACACACTGAAGCAACTTAGCACACAAGTGTAGTATAATATCCTATACTATATATAGCATACACCTTACTCTAGAGGGAGATAGTACTTGTGCTATTTTCTATAGCACTATAAACTAGTATTCACTACCTTTCTGGGGCTATTTCCTGCCTGTGAAGACAAGGCAATATTGGTTGACTCTTGGCAGTCTATGATTTAGCAAATGCTGTTACAGAGTTTCGCTACTAAACCAACTGTGGCCTTTTTTCCTGGGTCCTCCGGGCACCCAACCTGCAGAAGACCCTGCTTCTCTGTCTGTCTGGGGTGCATTAATGGAGGGGTCCCAGGGAGAAGGGACATGGGAACTGA
This sequence comes from Bos mutus, assembly GCF_027580195.1. Lineage (NCBI taxonomy): Eukaryota > Metazoa > Chordata > Mammalia > Artiodactyla > Bovidae > Bos > Bos mutus. The sequence goes on along the minus strand of NC_091617.1, from coordinate 148,237,585 downwards.
GGCAAGAGAACTGAGGCCAGCTTTTATCCTCTCTTACCCCAGTCTACCGGCCCAAACCATGACACTCATTCCCAGTTAACGGCTCCTCATTCAGTTAACTGCATCTTACAACCCATGTATAGTAAGGTGGGGTCACTGAGGTTACCTGGCTCAGTGTCAGAGATGCATGTGTCCTCAGGCCAGCTTTAAATATCCCCAGTGCACAATGTGCAGCCTTTCCCTTACGGGGCAGGAGTCTGGGGCCATCAGTGCTCCTGAGGATGGAGACAGCTCCAAGCTGTGCTTGGAGGAAACCGTGTACCTTGCTCACAGGCCGACCACCGGCAGAGGGGCCTGTTCTTAGAGCCAGGTCCTTGTCAGCCTGCTCAGTGTGCTTCAGGTCCACTCCTGGCTCCAGGGCGCGTGGTGGGCTGGGTCAGCAACCTCCAGCAGGTCTCAAGACAGTTACCCAGGACTTACAAGGAAGGAATCCAAGGCTCTGACAGAGTAAGGCCACAATGACTTCCGATGACAAAAGCCCACCCTTACCCGACCACCACTGCTCTCCAGTTCCTACTTCAAATATGCTGCCTTTATCCAGCTCAGCCATTAAAAGCCAAGTGACGCTGGTTGGAAGCAGTGGAGGAAAAGGATTAAAGGGGCTCTGAGGAGGGGGCGTTGAGCGGCATGCCAGGGCTGAAGCAGGGTGTGGGACAAAGAGGGAAGAGCCTGGATTGGGGAGGGGGAGCCTGGGGCTGGTGGAGGCACTCCACTAACCAGCTGCTCTGGGGCTGGGGCTGCCCCTTGCTTAACGAGGCCTGTGAGCGCTCTCCCCTTGGTTTCTTCACAGGTTGATTTCAAAGGACAACTCTGTACTAAGCCCTCCTCAGTTTTGCTCTCAGCTGGGCTAGCCACCTTCCAGCCTTCAAAAGAAGGGGAGAGAACAGACAGAGCCACACACCAGGTACAGTCAGCAGTCCCTCTTGCTTCCTGCCCGTCAAGACCCCTCCAGTCAGGGAGAGACGGCAGATGGCCGACCCCCGGTGAGCACGCTCTCTGAGCCCACCGTGTGTCCCTCTCCTCTCCAGGAGCTCACTGCACAGAATACTTATGACTGTGTCCAGCCCCTCCCCGTGGGGGCCACCCCCTCTCAGAGGTGACTGGGGTTTTAGGGCCTTGGCTGGCTGTGTGGGCAGCCCAGACAATACACTAGAGACATGTTCTCATCAAGAGCTTTCTGCAAAAATGGAAACATAAAGGTTTCCAGGATCAACTCCTGTTGGCAGGCCAAAAGAACTCTGATTATACAAAGTAAAAGTTGTCACACAGGAAACAGGTTATGGAGGGTCCCACAGGCCACCTCAGCACTGGGCATGGCGGTCCTGACCTCCTAGCAGCCCCCGCCCCATGTCCCAGAGGGGTGTGGGGACAGGTGACGTGTGAAGGGTCTCAAGAATGAGGCAGAGGGGCATGGGGTGTTCTTGAGACGCAGCAGAAATGGAATTTGTAGACATTGGTCTTGAGGTGGCACACAAATGAACCAAAGCAGAGGAAAATGGGAAAATATGAGACAGTGGAAAAAGAGAGCACTTCTTCAAGCTAAAAATACATTTGGAGGTGTTACGTTGGTCTATCTGGCCTCCTTTTCCACGGGATTGTCTGACACACTGCTTGGTGGCACACTCAGACTTGCAGGAACGATGAATGACATGGATCTCCTCAAGTGCTCAAGGGCCCTTATGCATTTCTACGTGGAATCTTACTACATTACACCATAAAACTTTCCTTTTCAGGCACTGCTATTATATTTGTATTTTTATTTGTATACACATTCTTTTAAAAAAGTTAAAATACAAAAATACACAAAATAAAGAGTGACTTTAAATTTTGCTCGTCAAGGACAGGCACAGAGGTCAACCTAGTGAAAGGTTAGGATTCATGGCCCAGGTCGGGGGTAACAGAAATTGGGTTCTTCTGAGACTTTCGGAACTTGCTCTGAAGGAAAACCCTCGGCACACACAGTCCTTCTTTTTTATTCACCGTCTCACGAAACACATACTCATTCACCTCTTCTTCGTAACCTGTGTCCAGAAAGAGCCGCGCCAGGAATTCTGGAAGACAAGCAGATCAGCAGTGCTCGCAGTCTGGATGCCACTGTACCCTGAGCAAGAGTCAGTGCAGCGGGGGGCTGAGAGCACCTCAATGCGAGGGGTAAGAAGGCTCTGCTCTGGGGGCTGACACACTCCTACTTCTCCGTCAACAGAAACTCCCAATCACCAAGACATTCACCAACCTGTCACTGTCACACGCTCCTCGACCCATCGGGACTCCCTACCAGCAGCACAGGCCCAGACCCTGCACTCACAGTGTACGTGCACATATACAACATGTGTGTTCATGCAGTGGGTGTGTGTGCTCAGTGTGCACGCGCTCAGTGTGTGTGAGCTCACTGTGTGTGTATTCACTCGTACAGTGCGTTCATACAACGTATGTCCATACAGTGTGTGTGCTCACTCATACAGTGTGTGTGTGCTCATACAGCGTGTATGTGCATTCATAGTGTGTGCACTCACTCATACAGTGTGGTCAGTGTGTGTGTTCATAGAGCATGTATGTGCTCATTCACAGTGTGTGCACGCTCACTCATATAGTGTGTTCATACAGCATGTGTGTTCACTAATACAGTGTGTTCAGTGTGTTCACTTACACAGTGTGTGTGCTGTGTGTTCATAGTGTGTGTGCTCACTGTGTGTACTCAGTGTGGGTTCAGTGTGTGCTCATAGTGTGTGTGTTCATATAGTCTGTGTGTGCTCACTCAGTGTGTATTCAGTATGTGTGCTCACTCATAGTGTGTTCAGTGTGTGCTCACTCACAATGTGTGTTCACTCAGTGTGCACTCACTCACAGTGTGTTCATAGTGTGTGCTCAGTGTGTGCACCCATACAGTATGTGTGTTCATAGTGTATGTGTGCTCACTCAGTGTTCATACAGTGTATATGGGCTCATTTACAGTGTATGTGTTCAGTGTGTGTATGCTCACTCTGTGCTCACACAGTGTGTGCACTCACTCATACAGTGTGTGCACTCACAGCGTGTGTTTGTTCATACAGTGTATGTGCTCACTGTGTGCGCTCACTCACAGTGTGTGCGCTCCCTCAGTGTGTGTGCATGCACTCATACAGTGTGTGTGTGTGTGTGTGTGTACTCAATCTGTCTACATCAAGCTCCTCACCTATCCTGACATGACGAAGGGCAGTCAGGTAACAGGGTGCAGAGAAAAAAAACATCTGATGGTGACAGCCTAAGGAAAAGTTAACCCGAGTAACACATCACTACATGTTAAGTGAAACAGAAGAATGGCTATGTGACTCTTATAAAAGGCATTACTCCAAAGAATGTACTTTGAAGCACTTTGTAGATATTACTACATCTTCTCAATTATTTATAATTGATTTAATCAGACTTCATGAATCCAAAACATTAAAACAAATTTTTAATTTTCACTGTATATTTTCATGCTTTTGTAGTCTTAATGGTAATCACTAATTTTTAGCTTTATTTTTGAGTTTAAGAGAATATTTCAAGAAGTAACAAATGTAAAAATTAGAGCTTAAGAAGGTAATTATATTATGGTTCATATTACAGGCATACCTCAGAGATACTGTGGGTTCAGTTCACCGCAATAAAGCTGAAAAAAGCAATAAAGTGAGCCTCACAAATTTTCTGGTTCTCCAGTGTATATAAGTTATGTTTACACTATGCTGTGGTCTTTTAACTGTGCAATAGCATTGTGTCTAAAAACACAATGTACATACCTTAATTAAAAAATACTTTATTGTTAACCATCATTTGAGTCTTCAGTGAGTCTTAGCAGTAACATTAAAGGTCACTGATCACAAATCACCATAGCAAATATAATACTAATGAAAAAGTCTGAAATACTCCAAGACATGAAGTGAGCAAATGCTACTGGAAAAATGGTGCCAATAGACTTGCTCAACACAGGGCTGCCACAAACCTCCCATCTGTGAAAAACAGAGTATTTGCAAAGCACAATAAAACAAGGTGCGCCTGTATAAAATAGGCTCAAAACTAATGTTCAAAATACTAAAATCATATTCAACATTTGGATTGTTTTCTTATAAAAAATGACCTTTTAAGGACCCCTCTATTAGCAAGCTTGTGTACTTAAGAAGTCTCACTTTTATAGAAAAAAAGGTCTCTTACCTTTGTGAAACTCAAGTAATCTCAAGGCACTATCCTGTCCTATTCGCTTGCTTTCTGAGGGAACGAAGTGAAGACTCTGGTTTGCCCTCCCAGCCTTCCCAACACAGCTCCTGGCCTCATCCACATGGCGCAGCAGAGCGTTTCCACTGACCCGGTTCACTAACTGGACACCCTCACTAGACAGCCTGTGAGCTCACAGCTGACGCGGTAAGTGGTGTGTGTGAATGGTTTTGGCTCAGGGTCGTGCGCCTGTGTATGGAGTCCAGTCACCCCACCCACGCAGTACCACAAGAACAGTGCAATCAAGGAAACAGACATCGTGACAGATTCCAGCAATCTTACCATCCGTGAAAAAATATGATCTGGTTCCATCTTGTCTAACATAAAAGTTTTCTGCAAGTTTGCTCCCGGCTTTAAACCTAAGCATGGCATGATCATACAGCCCATAGTCGCGAAACAAGACACTTTTGCCTGGTTTTAATACCTACAAAACAAAATAGGCTGCACATAACTCGGGGACCCAGTCAGACAGAACTTACTATAAAATAAAATCTGATTTACAGATGAGAATAACTTACATTTGTGACAGTGATAAAAAGGGACAGACTGAAATGCCTGCACTACGAAGGAAAAGGCCCTGCCAAGCAAAGGTTTGTAAGGCCTGGCTGAGTCCCAGGCGCTGGGGGGGTTACCTCCTGAGCTCTGAGGAGAGCACCCTCGGAGGTCCAGTGTCACAAATAAAACGCTGAAGACATCAGAGGGAAAAAAGTACCCTCACTAAAGTATTAGCACATTCTCCCATCATTGTATTAGCCATCTCCTAATCCATGACCCTGTAAGTCAAACTGTTTCTTTAAATATCTATGTAATCAATACGTTCTGGCTTTTTACTGATGTTCTGGCCTTCCTCAGCCTGTGTGTCAGTTCTGGGCTCCTGCATGCAGTTCTGTATGGCTTGCTCACTATGCTAACACCACGCTAAGCCCTCTACAGCTGACCAGACATTTTCTCACTAGGTCTTCATACAATTCTAGAGGAAAAGTGTGATTATCCCGAGACCAAGAAACTGGTAGCAGAAAAATCATACAGCAGCTTATGTGCCCACAATCATACAGCAGCTGCTAACAGCAGAGTCCGAGCTCATACTTGGGTCAGAGGCATCACGAGAGGATAGGGGATATCTGTTAGTCCTGGGCAGCGACGGGAAGCGGGAGTGTCAGTCCAATTCCGTCCTCACTCCTGACAACACCAGAGAGGCTGGGAGGGAGGGGTAACACTACCCATTCTCCCCTGCTGCTGCACTTCTTGCTTTCAGGCAGAGGGCCCACAGGCCAGTGTGGTGTGTAGAGAAGGGGCATGTGCCAGGCACCGGTGGGAGCCCCTTACCACAGCCTTTAGAAACAGCTGTCACAGAGCAGACGTTTCAAAAACTGGAAGGTAAAATCTGCACAGCACAGTGTAACTGCTCCTCTCCTACAAAGCAAACAGCCATATGCTTTTCAGAATGAAAAGAACAAGGTACTTGCTTTGACACTTGCTTTTTAAGTGGGTATTCTTTCAAACTGTGTAACATTACCAAGTGAGAGTGGTCTTCAAAAGGGGGCATTGATTTTACTAAGTATATTCTTACTGTTTGCATCAGCAAGATAATCTTTAAAACATGACATACACTACCTACTACAGTAGATATCTGAGGTAATTTGATATTTCCTCTTCCTGAATAGAATATGAAAGACTGTCCATACTACTTCCAAGTGTGCTGCAGATTTTCTCACAGCGAATTCTTATCAACACTTGCCGGGAGCCACCACAGGAAGTCCCACCCATGACAAAGGTCATGCGGAGAGGACCTGACAGGCAAAGGTGGATCAGGACTCGAGGGATTCTCTGGATCTGCTCGAGCATCTACCCCAAAACCGGAATCTATCTGTCTTACTATTTTGTGCCTTTCACCAACTCTTCTGACATTAACAGGGGGCTATCCCCGACCACCTTTTTCTGGAAAAAGTCAACTTAGGGCTCTAATCCTGGGCATGATAGGAGTGTTTCAATTCAAACCCCTCTGATGGCTTTCTAGCTTGCCTGACAGGTTTATCCAGACTCTTGCAGCTACGCATGTGATTGTTCACAGCCTCCCAACCATGAGAGACACGGGAAGCCTGCCTAAAACATTCTAAAAATATAGAGCCTTTCAAAGAGTTAAAAACTATTAGAGTGGTGCTGCTGTAGGATTTCATTGTTGAGCCAATGCTTGCTGCCGAGTGCCCATACCCCTTATCCATTGTGCACGGGGGAGTGCACTGGTTAACATAGTTGGAATGTAAGGAAAACAAGCAGCAGCCTTAGAATTAACCACATCAGACCTTGGAGCTAATTGGTTCTTTCTTTGTTGTAACTCACTTCACCTTTAGCATTTTCTGAGGCTGACATAGATTAGAAACATAGAGAAAAAACACTTCAAGGGAAAATAAGTTTTCTGGTTGAGCAGGCTTTATCAAAAAACGGTCATAAAATGTCCACAGGCCTCCAAGGCCAGAAGATAATGTATACAACATTGTTTATGGAAAAGGTATGCAGAAAAAATCCTGGTTTCGATAAAGACAAAACAGATGTAATGTTTGGGTCGACGCTGCATGACTCTGCATCTTTCATTTCCCTCTAAGTACAAGTCAAGGTATAAAAGTTCCTTTTGAAAATAAAGTTATGGGCCTCGCTCACCAAAGCTTGGTCTCCCTGTGTCAATCTTTCTTTCATTTTCTTTCTTTCTCTCTCTGTTCTTCTTTCAGGATGACTCCTTGGGGCACAGGGGCTCTCTGAATTCACTTTTTTGCCTAGGCTTCTAAGACCCGATCGGGAAGGCACCCTGCATCTTTACCGGGGAGGGGGCGTCCTGCGTCCTCACCCCACCGAGAGGGTGCCTGCGACCTCTGTGAACAGAGCAAGTTCCATGCCAGGAGCTTTATTGGCTTTCTGTGTAAACCAAGGAAGATCAAGCCTCTTTCTCTCCCTTTTACTTTCCTTATCGCCAACGCCATCATTCTGAGGGTACCCCTGGATCCTGCTGGGGCTAGACCCCGGCAAACATTAGCATGCATTAAAAATACTGTCAATAAAGAGCCTCGTGTTGCGATTCATGGGGTCACTAAGAGTCGGACACAACTGAGCGACTGAACTGATTGACTGACTGGATAAAGACATTCTTACTTTGGTCAGAAATGTGACTAAGAAGAAAACAATCTGAAAACTTTAATTTGTATGAGACTCACTTATTTTCAGAAGGAAGGGAAGGCCGCATGGGACTGTCACTCAGGAATCTGGGAACTCCTGATCCATGGGCCAGCTCTTCCGTTAACTGGCTGAATGACCCTAAACAAGTTGTTTCATCCTCTGAATGTGCTTTCTCGTCCATAAGACAGAAATTACGGCACTAACACCTCCTCTGAGGCAGGACTGTGCTTCTGCTGGGTTTTCTCGTCCTCCGGGCAGCTCCAGAAAGATGGCGGGTGAGATCAGTCAGACCCTCTCTTGGTGAGTGAGGCTCAGAGCACAAGTGATTTGCCTGGGCTTTCAAGGCAAGTTAGTGGCACAGGGAAGACCAAAATCCTGTCTTCCAATAACAAACTTAGTTGATTTTTACTTTACCATTTCATTCCAAAAATGAGGGAACCCAACTTTAAGGTTCCCATTCAGTTTAAAATTAAGTGATTTTAAAATTTCTCCAGTGTTACCATCCTACAGTAATTAGCTCTACCATGAACAGCATGTTTCTGTGGTTGTTTAAACTGGAGAGCTGCCCAAAGGGTGTCTGACTGTCAGAGGGTGAGAGACTGCTTCTTCCGCTAACTTCCTGATGAAGCACATGATATCCAATTAATGAACCAGTCACCGTGTATGGTGGCCTCACACTGCTGCTGTGAACTCATTCCAGGTCAGCTGAAAAAGGAATTCTATTGGGGGCTAAAACAGGAAGAGGCTGAAATGGAACTTATTAGCATATGAAAGGTTACAACACAGGCCAGGTATGGACTGAGCCAGCTCAAGTCAGTGTTTTGTTTTAGTTTTAACATAACATTTCATTATTACTAAAATACACACAATATGCTATATCTTTTCATTTAAATCAAGAAGAGGGATATCCTCATTAATACTCAGCTCCGTTGGACTTTATTATAATCTAATAGTGTCTCATTAAGGTTTTATTTTCCATTTCCTGGGTTATCATACGTTAACTTACTATCTGTATATTCCTCTTCTATAAAAAGACTGTTTTTCCATTGTCATTCTTACCGTTACGCAAGAATTCTTTATATATTCTGAAATACTAATCTTTGTCAGTTGAATAGGTTTGTGGTTTTTTTTTTTTTGCCACAGTGAGTGGCATGTGGGATCTTAGTTCTCCAAAGAGAGGACCAGGGATCAAACCCAGGCCCCTCTGCAGTGGAAGTGAGGAGTCTTAATCACTGGACTACCAGGGAAGGCCCTCAGCTGAGTAGATTTTAAGTTACTTTTCCCACCTGGTCTCTCTAATTTCTTTGTATCATCTTAATTGTCTGAAGAAAACAAACTCCTAATTTTATTATATCATCTTCATGCATAGAATGCTTTTTAGTCTTTGAGAAAATTTTCCCCACTCTGAAGTCAAAGTTTTTTTCCTATAGTTTCTTCTGAAAGGCTTACACTTTTGTCTTTTCCAGTTAAGTCTTTAAATCCACCTTTAAATCCATACATGACTTTTGTATAAGGATGTGAAGCAGAAAACAATTTTGGATTTTTCCTACATGGACCACCAATGGTCCCAGAATCACTTCCTGAGCAGTCCTTTCCCCAGGGATCTTCCAATGTCACCTCTATCAACTATCAAATTTCCATACATACATGGATCTACTTCTAAGCTATCATATTCCATTTGTCAATTTTTCTGTTCCTCTGCAAATACCATCTGTCTTAATAACTGTAGCTGTAATAAGCCTTTATATCTGGTAAGGTATAAATCGCCCCATCTCCTTCTTCAGGAATGTTTTGACTTTTTATTCCTTCATGTAAATTTAGAATCAACTTGTCAATTTTCCCCCAAAAATAAAAAGTCTACCAAAAACCTCGAACTTAAAAGGGTAAAATATAACACGAAGTGGACCAGGATGACACAGTGCACATTACTTCTTTAAATAAAGTATACAATTCTGTGGCATTGAGTACATTCATCTTATATCTGTGTAATTCTTTAATATTAATATTCTTTAATATTTTCTCATTAGACAATTATACTACCTGAAAACAACGTTTTACTTCTTTCTCATTCTTTTTCTGCTGTTTTCCATCTGACTGGGACCTCTGGCACGATGAACAGTACTGACAGTGGGCAGTGTCATCCCCACGAAGTCCCAGACACTGCTTACTCCTGTCTCCCGCTCCTTCCTAGTCCCTGGAACCTTCATCAGTGAAATCACTGGTATCCTGAATGCTCCCTTCACATTCCAGTGCTAACAACCTGACTGCCCCCTGAGGACACAGTTCTCCCTGCCACCTCTCAAGCAGGCGTGTTTTCTCCCGTGGCCCTAGTGCCACCAAGCGTGGGGATGGGGCAGGGTCCTCCTTGCCCCCCCACTGCTCCTTTCTGTGCATCCCCCCTTCTGCCCTCAAGTTTCAGCTCTGAACCTCCTGTCATCAGATCATACCATCATCCACTACCCCGTATTATTGTTGTTGTTCAGTCACTAAGTCGTGTCCGACTTTTTGTAACACTATGGACTGTAGCCTGCCAGAGTCCTCTGCCCATGGGATTTCCCAGGTGAGAATACTGGAGTGGGTTGCCATTTCCTGCTCCAGGAGACGTTCCCAACCCAGATGTGGGATCGAACCCATGTCTCCTGCATTGGCAGATGGATTCTTTACCACTGAGCCACAAGGGCATCTATTAGTTCCAGGGTCATTTCCCTCAATTTCATGATGAATGTATCTTCTGGTTTATGCTCTTATCCATACACTACTCCATTTTTAACTCCAATGAATTTCAACATACACAGGAATTACCCTTCCAAACATGCTGGATTCAATGATTTGAGCTCCTCCCTTTCAAAGACTTTGTCCTTCACCTTTTAATCACTCACTCCCACAGTAATGTTCTGAAGTCTTGCCCATACTGTGAAGGCAATACTTTCAATGTCATGCAAGTCACCCTCTGACCACTCCCACCATTTTCCAGCTGTCTAACTCCCCAGCTTTCTCAATCCTTTACTTTCACCTGAACCATCAAAGGGAAGGATGATAAGGTGGCCTGTCTCGAGTCCCATGACTGAGAAGTTCGACTTCACTCCCTGAGTGCTGCAGCAGCCTGCTGGTAGCTGCGGCAGCTTGAGTTCTAACAGCAACGATGCGAGAGACAACAATCACCATGGCTGACTTTTAAGAGCACTCACCACTACTAGGCACTGCACTGGGCACTAAGAACACACTTCATGTAATCTACCCCAAATCCCAAGATCTAGGAACCATTATCTCAACACTCCACAGGTAATGAAACGGAAGCTCAGAGAGGTAAAGGAAGCAGCCTACATCGGGAAGTAAGGTTTAACTCGAGGCACACTGTGTGCTCCTGTGTGGGGGCCCCTGCTCCCTCTCACTTTACCACAGGGCTCCACAGATCCCAGCAGCTGCTCCAAGGCAAGCTATGGCCACTAAGCCAAACAGAATTTAAGGTGGATGTTTCACACAGGAGAACTTCTCTTCATACATCGACTACACAGCCCACCTTGTAAGAACAGGGAGACTGTGAATTAAGACAGCATGTGAGCCTCAGAGGGAAGCTAAGTGAAAAGTCAGGATGTCGAACCCTCAAATGCAGGCTCGCAATCACTAACCTTGTAAATGTTTTGTAAGACAAGGTGCATCTTATCAGGGTGAACTGCAGAGAGCACAAATATCAACGTGACAACATCCACAGACTCTGGGGGCACGTGCTCCAGAAGGTCATCTTTAGTCAGATCACACTGGAACACCTTGCATCTTTCTGTGTCATAAAGAGGATTTTGCTAGAGAGGAGAAAAACACAAAATACCTTCAATGCAACATCCATGCTGATACACACAGAAAAGCACACCACCCGTGGAGATGCTATTTCCACATGTACACTGCTGCACAGAACTCAACAACCACTGCTACTGAATAGCAGGTCATTTTCACATTAAAGCATGTAATATTCAATACTGCCACAAGGGGCAAGATCTCATTTTAACAAATAATTTTGTTCCTTTTTTTTCTTTAAAATTTTTTCATTTTATATTGGAGTATAGTTGATTAATAATGCTGCCTGAGTTTCAGGTGTAGAGTGACTCAGTTATACGTATACATGCATCTTCTCTTTCAAATTCTTTTCCCATTTATGTTATTAGAGTATTGCGCTGAGTCCCCTGCGCTATACAGTAGGTCCTTATTGATGATCTCTTTTAAACACAACAAATTATTTTTAACTGCGTATGCAGTCTGTCACATATTCCAAACTGAGTTTTTAGAAGCATGTGACTCCAGAGGGATGATAAATCAAACCCTGCCTCTGCTCCCTTAACACTCCTCTGACTCACCCACTATAACCCTGAATCCTATGAGAGGTCCTTCCGGCTCCCTTTACTGAGATGCTCCCACCCTTCTTCTGGGTATGGTGCGTGCTTGATGCAGCAAGCTAAGAAAACTTTTTTTTTTAAACTACAAGTGTGTTCCTGGTACATTATGGTAATAGGTTTCAACACATATATAACAGCATTATGGAGAAAAATAATAAACTTTTCTTTAATGTAAGTAAGGACCTTAATAAGCAGATTATACATAAAGTTATAGGACAGGTCAGTTCTACTTATAACTCTTATAGATAGATTGGAGTTTATTACAATCTCAACCGAATCTTCAGATTTCTAGAAATTTGAGAAAGTGAATTTTTTCATCTGGAAGTGAAAACCTTTAGGAACAGCCAAGACAATTTTTAGATGAAAAACAATGGAGGAGCAGGAGGCATACTACAGGACATCAAAACACATTACAAAATGTAGTACTAAACAGTGTGGTTTGAGAATGGGGACCAACAGATCAGTGAGACAAAAGAGTGTCCCTAAACAGACCCATGTATTTAGAGGGATCATTAGTGTATAAAACAGAAGACAGGTGACAAAAACGACATTAAATTTTTTAAAAAGATAGAGAACAAAGATTATGATTATCAGGAATGGAAAATGAATTTCTCACTCAATTCACTGTTTGAACAGTTAGCTCTATCCACTTGTGCTAAAGGGCAGCAGAAATAAAAGGATTCCAGCTCCAGTGCAGAGGTGGAGAGACGGAGAGTCTATCCTTACAGGGCCATGAGCGGGACAGACAGCAACTTCCTGTGAACCCATGAGAGAGCAGACGTCAAAGAACCACCAGCCACCCCCAGATGTGGAGAGGGAGAGGCGCCTTCAGGGAGATGCAGGACCCAAGCATTTGCTTACCTGAGGCCTCTAGAAAACTAGAAATGTGACAAACAGCATGAAGCTCCCAGGGCTGAAGCCACCGGGATGTCCACACCCTAGCAGGTGTTTCCACCAGGGACATCACTTAGGCTCTCACAGAAAGAACGGGGCTCTTTCTGGGGCTGGACCTTCTCAGCTCCTTTAAGCGAGCAAAGGTTTAACACGCAGGGGAAAAGTCATCTGGGCCTTGGGTCCTTGGGGCACTAGTGCAACATCACTGCCCCTGGGGAGGGCACTGCTCTGCCCAAACTTTGTCTTCATCTGCAGAGAGAATGGCCTCATGACCCCGGAGGATGACAGAGGAGGGGAAGGGATGAGAAAGAAAAGCTCTATTCCTGGAGAGGCAGAAACACTTGTGGGAAAGCTGCAAGAGACAGACTCTTCATGGGGAGCAGCACAACGGGAAGACCCAAAGCCAACAGGAGCAACAAAGTCACCAGAGGAGTTTGAAGTCTCATGGGCCCATAGCAACAACAAACCTCACAGGTAACTATACCAACAACAGACTTTAACACAGAGCACAACTCCAGTCTAGATTATTACAAACCCTTATTAGCTGTCCACTGCCCTGTATAACATACCTAGCTTTCAACAAAAAAAGAACAAGGCACACCATGAGGCAAGAAAAAACATGGTCTGAAGAGACAATCATGAAAACCAGACTCAAATATGACACAGACGCTGGAACTACAGGCTTGGACATTAAAAAACAAAAAAATTATGATTAACGTATTACAGGCTTTAATGAAAAAGGTGGACAATATTCAAGATCAGATAGGTAATTTCAGAGATATAGAAACTACAAATCAATGGGAAATGCTAAAAATCAAAAACATAGTAACAGAAATGAAAAATGCTTCTGACAGACTCATCAACAGGAATGCTTACTGCCTAAAAGGAATCAGTGAACTTGATGATAAGACAACAGAAAGTACACAAACTGGAAATGCAAAGGGCAAAAAAGTTAAAAACAAACAAACAAACAAAAAAGCCAGCATCCAAGAGCTGGGAAACAATAACAAATGGTATAACATAGAGATAACCGGAATCCTCGGAGAAAACAAGAGCTCAAGAAATACTCCAAACTTTTCCAGATTAATTAAAAATCCTCATAACCAAAACTATAAAAAGCATATCTATGTGATTATAGAACTCCAAAAACATAAAACCTTAGTACTTCAAAAGGAAATGATTATTCATTTGATGTGATCACTTAAATTCTGTAATAAAACAATACCATAAAACAATGCCTAATAAACTCGAAGAAATATTTGCAACAGATATAACAGAATATATCCGCAAAATAAGAAACAAACTGACAGAAAAATGGGCAAAGGTATGAACAGACAATTCATACTACGGTATAAGCCCAATGTGGGTGAGGGTTTTGTTTGTTTTGTTTACTACTTCATCCCAATGCTTAGAACAGTGATTGGCCTACATTAGGCTTCGAATAAACATATATAGAGTAAAGGAATAAAAACAAGCAGAAGAAAAACTAATGCTTATTTACATATCACAAAGTCTTCAACTTTATTTGTTATAAAGAATAAACAATTTAAAACATGGAGATAGTACTTCTGGCCTATAAGATTGGGAGATACAGAAAAGACTGATGGTGGGACTTCCCAGGTGGTCCAGGAGGTAAGATTCTGTGCTTTCGATGCATGGGGGTGTGGGTTTGATCCCTGATTGAGGAACTAAGATCCCACACGCTGTACAGTGCAGCCAAAAAAAGGACTGATGTTAAATGTTGATGGCGTAGAGGGAAAAAAATCTTTATATTATTGGTGAAATTATAAATTGGTATAATTTTCTGGATGGACAGCTGGCCCTATCTATTTAAATTTTAATGTGTATGCTCTCTCCAAGGAATTCTATTTCTTCTATTAGTCACCACAGAGACATGTACACATGTGTTTTGGGGCATGCGTATAATTCTGATTACATCAATCCTACTTGTGAGAGCAAAAATTAGAAGCAATTTGAACAATCATCAACAAAGCAATTATTACTATATGGCACATCCATTCTGTGAAATACTGCAAGAGGTAAATGAAATGAAGTAGACCTACATGTACTGGGATGAAAATACTAGGCAAGATATAATGTACAGCGAAGAAGGTAGGTTATAGTACAATGTGATATCACTATTTAAAAAGTCTAAGGTGCTAAAATTGTGAAAGGTTGATGGAAAAATAGATATCTGCATGTTGCCAAAGTATCCCTCACATATCTGTTAATGACAAAAAGAAAACACCTGTCCAACAGGGGAATTAGGAAGTCACTTTAAACCCAGTGACCAAAACTAGCATCACTTACAGTGAGATTAGATCACTGCCTCCTGACAGGATGCAATATAAAAGCTACATCACCTACTAAAGTATTTTTGCTCAAAATATTTTAAGTTAGATTTAAATCTAACTTGTGGTTTACAGAAAATACAAGGCATAAAGCAACAAGTTAAACAATGATAGAAAGAAACAATCAGCCAATTTGGAATGTGGGACCTCATTACATAAAATTGCTTGCTCTCCCAAAACTCAATGTCATTGGGGAAAAAGTCAAGGGGAAGGGCAGGAATGTTTTAGGCTAAGAAGATTTAAGGTACATAATAAAGTGTAAGCTGCAGTCCTTAACTAAATACAACTATAAATGACACTATAAAAGTTTATAAAGCAAAAGTAGCAAAATGCTGCTGCTGCTGCTGCTCAGTCGCTTCAGTCGTGTCCGACTCTGTGCAACCCCATAGACGGCAGCCCAACAGGCTCCCCGGTCCCTGGGATTCTCTAGGCAAGAACACTGGAGTGGGTTGCCATTTCCTTCTCCAATGCATGAAAATGAAAAGTCAAAGTGAAGTTGCTCAGTCGTGTCCGACTCTTAGCGACCTCATGGACTGAAGCCTACCAGGCTCCTCCATCCATGGGATTTTCCAGGCAAGAGTACTGGAGTGGGGTGCCATTGCCTTCTATGCTGCCAATCATTAAATGTGGACACAAGTTTATGGATGTTGTCTGGTATTTCTTTCTACTTTTCTAAATAATGCTATGTTTCTGTATGTATACATGCAAATACACAGGAAAACTACATTTACAGTGATCATAGCGGTCCTTCAGGAAGAAGACTGGAATTGGGAAAACGGGTGTAGAAGTCAGGTCCGACAAGTCTAGGAAAACAGAAACATAACAACACACGGATGGTGCACCAACCTTGACATATTCAACAGCTCTCGGAGAAAAATCACAGGCATAGGCAAAGATATCTGGATCTTCTTCTAAAAGTGGGAATAAACAGTTCCCAACCCCACAGCCAGCTTCAAGAATAGTCAATTTTTGATCTTCAAACTGAGGAAAGAGAACCCAAAGTTACAGTACACAACACCCACCTAATGAAGAAACAAACTAAAAGGTCCAGAACAGGAAACAAGGCCTCTGCCCCCTCGGAGTAGACGATTCACCAGTGAGCTGATAACCCGAAGCCACTGATGCCTCGTCTGTGTCCAACACTGGGTAACCTGGTGTGGAGAAAACAGCAGCATAAGGGCCAACACAACAGGCTCTCAGGTTAGACTGCCTGCGCTCAAATCTGAATGCTTCCCCTCACCCTGTGTTCCGTCACTGAACAAGTCACTTAAAAAGCTTTGTCTCTCAATTTCATCAGCAAGTGGGAATACTACTAATGCTAAACTTCAACATGTTACTTAAAGGTTTAAATCACAGAACACTACTGTTAAGTTCATGTAAAGGGGTGTGGTGAAGTATTCATCACCATTATCATTATGAACCCATCACTGAAATCATTCACTAAGAACTCAATATTTACAACTTTCAGATTAGCTTTAAAGAAACAGAAAATGCCCACTAAAGTCCTCTCTCCTCTGTATTTTACAACTCAGCAACTGCTCAAACTATTTGAGACAGTGTATATCTAAGCTACAAAAATTCATGAAGCCTTCGACAGGATTCATATATTTTCTACCTCACACTCGCCCTGGGAATGCAATAAAACACCCCTCTTCTACAGATTTTAAATGAAGAATCACTCCAACAAGGTGAAGTATTAGTTTACCTCTCTACATGATCTGAGCTCCTCAAACTCTCTGGTAGTCCAGTGTCTATCTTTGAAGAAATTAGTGCTGTTTCTTTTGTAAAAAAGGTCCCAGTTCTTCTGAGCCTCTTTTTCCAGTTTCTGCTGTTTAAAATCAGACACTAAAGCTTGGTCTCTCTTCAGTTTCTCCTCTTCTTCAGAGCTGAGAATCCTTGTCTGCAGCCCTCTCCTTTGCAAAGCAGCCATCTCCGACGTGGATGGTCATATATTGAACATTTAACACTACTGGAGATTCTCCATTCCTCAACAACCTGAGGAATTCAAGCGGATACCACTCACACAGGCAGGGTCCTCTCAGATGTGGTCCTCAGGCTGGGTTCAAGCCCGAAGCAGCATCGGATACTTCGCAGGAAAGGAAAAAAAAAAAAAAATAACATTCCGGTTGGGGGTTCTAGAACAGGTTTTTTTTTTAAGATGCTCAGTTAGTGGTTCTAGAATAGTTCTTTCACTTAACATTTCAATTCGGCAAACATTTACTAGATGCTGAGCCTACACAAAGCCCTACTCCACTACAGGAGAAGAGGTCACAAAGAACAAGACACAGACCCCAGCCTTCAGGGGGCTGACATCCAGCGGCCGGGCTCTCACGCACAGAAAGGCTTAATTACAACCTGAACAGTCAGTAAGCCGCTTTAGGCAGGAAAAAAAAGTCACTCTCAAGAACTGACTGAGAAACCTTACGGTTCCTCAGGGTTCGGTGTCCGCGAAACGGGGGTGTCTTTAAAAACAACCACGACGGCTGTCCGAGCCGGAGGCGGTCGGTCACCGTCGCCAAAGACGCGAGACACGGCGTTTTCCGGGGAAAACGGAGCTACTACGCCCGGGTGGCCCGAGTCTGTCTCATGAACCCGAGGGGGCGCCCCTTTCGGGAACTGAGGCCCTCGCGCCGCCCTGAGCGAGCGAAAGCGACGAAGAAGAGGCTCAGGGACGCGGAGAGTGGGGCCGCCAGGACCCTGCGGATGAGCCTAGCCGCCCAGCCCCGACGGGCGGCGGCGACCCGCGTGAGCCTAGTCCACCGCACGCTGGGCGCCCCAGTCAGCAGTTCTTAGGTTCCCCTGAAGGGTGGGGCCGGGCGCGCCGAGCCCCCAGCCAGGCGCAGCCTCAGAAGCAGAATTTGGGAGCCACCGCGGGAAAAAAAAAAAAACACCCAAAACCCTTCGACTGGTCAACACCCACCCCCGCCCCCCGGAGACACCTCGAATCCGGATTCTCCCCGCGGAGAGGACCTTCGGCCATGGCACCGCCCCCGCTACTTCCGCTGGGGGCCCGGAAGTCCCTCCTCGGCGCCGGAAGTTCCGCCGTCAGGTCTCCTCAGAGTCGTCCCCCGCCCAGACGCGTTGGCCCGAGCTCGTTTCCGGCCTGCGCGGGTGGGCGCCGGCTCGGCTCCCCGCGCGCCCCCGAGCGCTGTCCCGGGAGCGCGGCTCCCCCGGACGCCGGCGCCGGCGGCTCGGGCCGGGGCCGCGCCAGGAGGGCTCCCGGGCGGGCGCGAGGCGCTTACGGGGCCATGAACGGGACGGCCAACCCGCTGCTGGACCGCGAGGAGCACTGCCTGCGGCTCGGGGAGAGCTTCGAGAAGCGGCCGCGGGCCTCCTTCCACACCATCCGCTGTGAGTCCGCCCCTCGGCCGCCCTCGGCCCCGCAGAAGGCCAGGGGGCCTTGCCGGCGTTCCCTCCCTCGGGGGACCTCGGGTTTTTCCTTTGGTTTTTTCCAGACCTTTCCCTCAGCTCCCAGGTTTTCTCCGCCTTGCGCTACCAAATGCTTCTTCCGAAGGTCATTGGACCCTCTTGCGCCCTGAACCTCCACGTCCCCTTGTTACTACCGAAAGGCTGCGACCCCACATCAGTTTCCAGCTTCTTTGTATTCCAGCCTCTCCTCACCCCCACCGCCCCACACACAACCCGATCCCCGCGCTTCAGGAGCTCTTCTCGTTTCCTCGGGGTTGGCATCCTCCACCTTTCCTTCTTATTACCGAAGGGCTGCGACCCCTCATCAGTTTCCAGCTTCTTTGTATTCCAGCCTGCCCTCCTCCCCCTCGATACACACCCCGATCCCCACTGGGGATCTCCACGCTTCAGGAGCTCTTCTCGTTTTCCTTGGGGTTGGCCTCCACTCCCTCCTGTTCCATTCCTTTCCTGTCTTCTTTCCTTTTTTTTCCTTGCCCGCTTTGGTTCTGGCCTCCCCGGCGCCCGGCTGCAGCCCCAGAATCCGCAGCTCTGCACCTCATCCGTCTTCTTTTCCTCCATATATCTGTGCCAGCTTCTCTCGTGCTTTGATGTCTTTTTGAGGTCACCAGCCTACCCCTGACTTTTCCTCCAGATCCAGTCCCTTGTGGGTGGAAAGTAAAATTAGGATTGGAGAGCCAGGAATAAGTTAGAGCTCGATCTATGTTTGGAAGCAAAAGCCAGCAGGCATAAGGAATGTGCAAATAGTCATTATGTTGGACCTTTTTTTTTCTCCATGATTACAGACTCTGTTGAGGGAGGGCCTTTCCACTGTGTATCCTGGGTGAAGAATTGGCCGCCAGAGCATCCCACTATGATTCACAGACTCCTGGTTTCGCGTCCTGGTAGCCCCAGTACTGGTTAAGACTTGTTTTTGTCCGAGGAGTTCTTAGATGTGACTCAACACCTTGAAACAGGGCGTAGTAGATAATGAACTTCTGTTTTCCTGTGGTCACTTGCCAGGCCATTACTCTGCTTCCTGCTGACAGCAGATCAGCCCTCTGAGGGGCTGGGTTTTGGGAATGTGATAAGAGCAGCATCATTTCCTGAGCAGTTTACTAAGTTGGTGTTGTAGCAGAATGAAGGACAACGTGCAGTTTAAATAAGACACTTTACTGAAGTACCTGGCCTGCAGTTTGAGGCAGGTTTGTGTTAAAAGGGAGTAAGGTGGCTGTTCACGCTGTGCCTTAACTGCAGTTCAGAAACATGGGCAGGATTAACCTTTGGAAATACAGTTCAACCTTCTGCTCCAGATAGCTATAGGAATATTCTTATTAAAGCTATGGAACTGGAGTGTGGCAAATCCTCACTTTGACAGTTCTTATCAAAATGCTGTGACCTTTCATGTTTCATACTGTGTTTTATAATCACAGGGTTTTAAAAACATACTCTGTCGCTTTTCATCCTTAAAATAACCCTAATAAAACACCTCATTGTGGGGTAATAAGGCATGAATTTTCATCTGTCACTTACGGGAAGGGAGTATCTTTGCTTAATGAAAAGTTATATAAATTCTAGCCTTTTTCCTTCAAAATTATCCAGTGGGGATAAGAGGGAAAGTATATGGAGGTACAGATGAAACAATATTGTCCCAGAACTGGTAATGAAGCTGGGTGATGGTACACAGGACTCATTGTATTATTCTCTTTGCTGTTGTACATGAGAAGTTTTCCACAGTGAGATAACATTTTAAGAAATTCTAAGTGGTTTGTATTTTCTTTTATCTGAATTACAACAAATTTCCATTCTTACATGCGAATGCCGTGCAAGCACTTAATACAAGTAACCTGGTGGATAAATGCTTTTTTTCTTTCCCTTTAGATGACTTTAAGCCGGCGTCTATAGATACTTCCTGTGAAGGAGAGCTTCAGGTCGGCAAAGGAGATGAAGTCACAATTACGCTGCCACATATCCCTGTAGGTGTTATTACATCGTTGTTTTTAAATGTGGAATCACAGTGAATCCTCATATTCTGTTATTGCAATTTGATTTCCTCCTTTTTAAAAACTTCTAGATTTCTGAAGTGCCAACATAAGGAGAAAAGGAACTATGGGGGTCAGATGGGATGGAATTCATGCTTCCCAGGCTCCTGAGTAAAAAAAAATTCTTTGTCGTTTTTCCCAAACTCCCTTTCCCCATTTGTTCCTAAGAAGGCAAGGTGGGACCTGGCTCCTCCTTTAGATATATGTAGCCTCCCCCAGCAGCTGCAGAGAAAGAGGCCCAAGTGCCCTATGAGTATAAAACAGCAATAGCTTAGGGGCGTGGAGAGGCAGGGGCAGCATCAGCGTGGTTTGTGAATCTGGCAGGGGGTGATGTTAAGGCTGGCAGTTTCAGGCAGGGCCTAGGTTCAGAGCCACAGTTTAAAAGCTGAGTGGAGAACCCTCGCAGAGAGACACTGCTAAAGTCTTACCAAGGCACCACTCTGATCGCAAGGATCAGACAGAATGGTCTTAATGAACACGTGCATGTCCCAAGCCTGTCCTGGAACATGATTAGTTCTTGGTAACCAGTGAGAGAATGAAAAGGCTCTAGACAGAGAGCCTGGGAAGCTTTGTGCTGACAAAAAACTGTCTGCCAGTTCAAACTGCTGTCTCATTAGTTGTTGCCTTTGGCAGGTTGCATCATCTCCCTTTGGACCTTACTTTCCCAAATGTAAAATAAAGAGGTTAGATAAATGATCTCTAACGTCCCTTCCAGCTCTTAATTTTTACTGTATGAACCAGGAGTCAAGGAGCCAACCAATTTCTGATTCCATCCAGGGGATTAAACGATACATTTGGCAAATGTTAACATCCACCCACTGTGGTGCTGGCTCATTACTAGGTACTGAGAATATATTCTTGAAGAAAACAAGCGTGTTTCTTGTCCTTAGGGAGTTTAAATAACTGTAGGAAAACATTGCACTTACTTTAGAAAATCTAGGGAGACTTGCCTGAGGAAGTGACCTTTGAGCAGATTTGAAGGTTGAATAACTGAAAGGGAGGGAGGGGTTAGGATGTTGCAGACAGAATCCTTGTTAAATCCCTGCAGGACAGAACTTGTGGTTCTCAGAGAGGACTGGTGCCTTCTTCTCTGGAACCAGCAGAGCCCGGGGTGAAAGGAGCCGGTGCAGTGGAGGGGCCAGGTGGCTGGTTTACAGGTTTTCTTCTTGGGCCTTAAGCACTGGGCAGTCATGGAAGGCCTTAGGCAGGTTAGTGGCTTGAGGTACTTGAACCAGCCAGAACAGTGAGCCTGCAGAAGGTGTGTGGTTACTTAGCATGAAGGGGAAGCCCGGACTCTCCTATTACAAGGAAGTGCAGAGATCACTCACTAGCTTTACTGCTCATAGTGAGAGCTCTACTCAGTGTCAGACAGGAATGCGTCACTTCTGTTTCTCAGTTCACACTTTACTGTTATTTGTAACATTTCCCAAATCTCTGGAAAATATACAGTAACTTAAAAATTCAATATTTATTTCTTGATTACTTAGAGATAGTTGCACAGTTATAGGTTCTTGCTATATTATTTCCTCTTTAACTCCTGGCTTCCCAAGCAAAAATAAAATGCAAATCAGCTTATTCTGTTTCTTTAAAAAAAAAAAAAATTATTTATTTGACTGCGCTGAGTCTTAGTTGCAGCATGTGGGATCTAGTTCCCTGACCAGGAACCAAACCCAGGCCCCCTGCCTTGCAAGCACAGAGTCTTAGCCACTGGACCACCAAGGAAATCCCCTTTCTATTCCTGTTCGGGTAGTTCTGATAAAAGATTTGATGAGATAAAGCCAGCTCTAAATTCAGTCTTGATATTCATAACTGGGGTATTTGGTTTGATTGTCTGAATTGTTCTTTTGTGGTCGAAAAGGGATCCACACCACCGATGACTGTGTTCAAGGGGAACAAGCGGCCTTACCAGAAGGACTGTGTGCTGATCATCAATCACGACACTGGAGAGTATGTGCTGGAAAAGCTCAGCAGCAGCATCCAGGTCAAGAAGACGCGGTATGTGAACAAGCAGATAAAGGTTGCTATGCCGTTTCTGTAGACTTACTTGTCTATTCAGTTATTTTATAAGAGTGTGCCCGTCTGGGAACTTAGCATCCTGTTGGCAGGCTCAGCAGCTCCCACCTGTGTCTTCTCAGACAAGTCAATAAAATATCTTTTCCTCAAAGGCAATGAAAATAAATAATGTTTTTAAGACCTGAAACGTAGAAGTCACTGGGGAGAAAGGTGTGCTTTATGATTAAGTCAATCTTATTAATCTCATGGGAAATAGATGGGGAAACAGTGGAAACAGTGTCAGACTTTATTTTTTGGGCTCCAAAATCACTGCAAATGGTGACTGCAGCCATGAAATTAAAAGATGCTTACTCCTTGGAAGAAAAGTTATGACCAACCTAGATAGCATATTCAAAAGCAGAGACATTAGTTTGCCAACAAAGGTCCATCTAGTCAAGGCTATGGTTTGTCCTATGGTCATGTATGGATGTGAGAGTTGGACTGTGAAGAAGGCTGAGCGCCAAAGAATTGATGCTTTTGAGCTGTGGTGTTGGAGAAGACTCTTGAGAGTCCCTTGGACTGCAAGGAGATCCAACCAGTCCATTCTGAAGGAGATCAGCCCTGGGATTTCTTTGGAAGGAATGATGCTAAAGCTGAAACTCCAGTACTTTGGCCACCTCATGTAAAGAGTTGACTCATTGGAAAAGACTCTGATGCTGGGAGGGATTGGGGGCAGGAGGAGAAGGGGATGACAGGATGAGATGGCTGGATGGCATCACTGACTCAATGGACGTGCGTTTGAGTGAACCCCAGGAGTTGGTGATGGATAGGGAGGCCTGACGTGCTGCGATTCATGGGGTCGCAAAGAGTCGGACACGACTGAGCAACTGAACTGACTGACGTGACTGTTGATACAGTACCACCAAAGGGATAAGATTTAAGTTTATAGACTTAAAATTATGAAAGAATAATTGAGTAATATATATTCTTTTTTAGAGTGACAACATTAAATTTTTACAGGATACATTTGAGATTATTATAATATCAAAGCTTTATCTAATTTCTTTTGAATAGTGAGCTCTCTTTTAATTTTTAATTTGACAGGCATTACATGTGTCAAATGAGGCCAATTAGATTTTCTTTTAAAGTCAAATTTTATTCTATAAGTAGAAGTAACCCAGTGGTTCTATCATTGTGATACAGTAATTATTGTAATAGAGTAAATTTTAAAGAGAGTGTTACAGTCCGATGTTTTTCTGTGTATGCTTCCTCAAGCTGTTTTTCTTTACTCATTCCACAAAAAGGTACCCAGCATTTATTGAGGTCTTACCACAGGCCCGGCACTGTGCTCGATGTTTTACGTGCATTGTTCAACCTTTACAAGTAACTTTTGGAAGGGTGGTGTTATCCTTCCGCACACAGATGAAGAGACAGGGTCAGTGCGCTGGTGACTGCCTCAGGGCCGAGGGGAGTTCTGCCGGGCGGACGCCATGGAGCCCTCTCCTGCTGCTCAGTGTGTGTCGGTAGATTACTTTCTGCAGCCAGGGGCTGCTGTTAGCCTTCCAGAAGCTGTTGGTTGTTGGGGTTTCTGTTACTACTCAGTGTCATCTGGGCACCAGCAGTGTTTTATCACTTAAAGAAAGAAAGAAAGAAAGTGAAGTTGCTCAGTCGTGTCCGACTCTTTGCGACCCCGTAGACTGTAGCCTACCAGGCTCCTCTGTCCATGGGATTTTCCAGGCAAGAGTACTGGAGTGGGGTGCCATTTCCTTCTCCAGAGGATCTTCCCGACCCAGGGATTGAACCCAGGTCTCCTGCATTGTAGCCAGATGCTTTACTATCTGAGCCACCAGGGAAGCCATTGATCACTAATTTGTTTTGAATAGTGAGCTCTCTTTTAATTTTTAATTTGACAGGCATTACATGTGTCATATGAGGAAAATTAGATTTTATTTTAAAGTCAAATTTTATTCTATAAGTAGAAGTAACCCAGTGGTTCTATTATTTATCACTTAAGTGTTTGTTAAAAGTATGAGATTTCAGGACCTATTAAGTCACAGTCTGCATTTTAATAGAGATTCCCCAAAGTTTGAAAAATGCTGAGCTAGTCCATTTACAAAAGAAATTGTTAATGGATGGTACTTTCTTGGTCTGGGGTGGAATGCTTTGCGTGCTGCCAGCAAGAGTTGGCCTGTAACAAAATGAGCAAGTGGTAAGTAGATAATGGGGAAAAAACTGCAAAGAGGCCAGTATTTCCAGAGCTGCTGCTGCTGTCACCTCAGTCGTGTCCGACTCTGTGCGACCCCATAGAGGGCAGCGCACCAGGCTGCCCGGTCCCTGGGATTCTCCAGGCAAGAACACTGGAGTGGGTTGCCATTTCTTTCTCCAGTGCATGAAAGTGAAAAGTGAAAGTGAAGTCGCTCAGTCGTGTCCGACTCTTAGCGGCCCCATGGACTGCAGCCTACCAGGCTCCTCTGTCCATGTGATTTTCCAGGCAAGAGTACTGGAGTGGGGTGCCATTGCCTTCTCCAGAACTAGTTTTCTTTAATAACTCATTTGCCTGTGGTTATAACTTTATAGTGTGCAGAAGTTGAGTAGTTACATTTTCTGTAATTCAGACGGGTTCTCACAATCACAGTATATCCTACCTCAGTGCCCTAGCTGCTGCTCGGTAAAAAACGTGAGCCCCTTGAGGGCAGCGAGTGTTGTGTCCATTCCTCCTTGGTGCACAGTGCAGAGCTGGGACACAGCAGCATGAGTCGTCTGTGTGCTAAAACCATAGGCACAGTCTTCTGAAGCCTGTGGTTCTGCAGATGGTTCCGGGTACTTGGTATAACTGGGGCAGATCTGAGAACCGCTGTTTTTGCCCCTCCAATTCACAGACCATTTCTCATTTCAGAGCTGAGGGGAGCAGTAAAATCCAAGCCCGAATGGAGCAGCAGCCCCCTCGACCCCCACAGCCATCCCAGCCGCCGCCACCTCCACCTATGCCGTTCAGAGCGCCAACGAAGCCTCCGGCTGGACCTAAAACCTCTCCCTTAAAAGATAACCCCTCACCTGAACCTCAGCTGGATGACATCAAAAGAGGTAGAGAGCGGTTTCTGGAGCCCCAGTAGCAACTTGGAGGAGGGCATTGAAGTTTCTGTGGAGGTCACAGGGCTGGCAGCACGGGCATTCTCTGCCACTGTAGCAGTTTATGCAGGGGTCACCATTCCAGAGGCGATGGGTGTGCAGGGGTTACCACTCACCTCGTTTGATAAGGGGGAGTTCAGCGACTTGGGCTGTGGCTGTCTCTGCAGCGGTCTGCTTAGAGGCCCGGGGTTTAAACAAGCCTGACTACCATCTGAAGGTCCGTATGGCACACCTTAGGGTTTTGGAAGAAGAGAATTCCCAGGTGCTGGGGATGAAAACCAAGCGTGTCAATGTAAACACAGTGTCTAGGTTAAATTCCTCAGCCAGTGCTTTGTACTGACACAAAGTGTGAAGTAGGAAAGCTCCATAAAGACCAGTGGCCTCGAAGGACTTAGCTGTCTGGTCAGGCGCTCTCTAGTGCAAGCCTGAGACAGAGCTCACCATGGTTTTCTCCCCCACAGTGGATGGTTTTAGTTGTCCAGACTCTTAGGAAGTTATGAAGGTAAGTGTTGTATTTCATGTTTTTGAAGTTTTATGAAATAAAATTAAACCCATAACAGCAGTAAACAGGAAAAGATAAAAAGTTGCCCTTGGGAAATTTGCCTTTTCCACCTTGTGGAAATACTGTCTCTTTGCAAATGAGATCACTCTGTGTGTGGGGCACAGTTGTTAAGCCTCTGGATTTTGTTTTTCCTCCTGGACATTGGAATGCTGACTGTGCAGGTTTTCACTTTAGCTGAATAGGAATTGGGCCATGAGTGGTTGGTTGTTGCCAGTTACGCTTAAAGGAACCATAGTCATTTAAGGTCTTGTGGTGTGTTTGGACAGGGGAATCTGGCGCCTTCCCCGATGTATTCTGTGGTGGATCCTTAATACGTTCACAGACACTGAAGTGGTCGGGTAAAACGTGTTATTTCCCTGCTTTACGTTTAATACAAACGCAGCACCTAAAGGCATGGCTGTTCATCAGATGTGTAAAGAGGACAGGGGAGGAAGAGAAAGACATTCTTTAGCAGCCTTGGCCCCTCCTGTGAGCCTTGTGGGACGTGCAAGGAAAGGACCCCAGAGGCTGTCTGCTCTGGCCCTTTCTTTTTCCAGAGCGTCCTGGAAAATTCATTGCCTTCCACCTGGGTCTCCCAGCTGGTTAGAGGTGGATCCAAAGTAAGTGCTCAGACCTTCTAGTTCCTGGTCAGATATTTCTCAGCCCCTGAGCAAAATATGGCTCTTCTCCTATTTGGTGTTTAATCCTGTCATTCACAATCTTTTTTTTTTTTTTTCCTTTTTTTTTTAAACAGATAAGGCCAAACAGATTTAACTTCATTTCTTAAAAGAATCGTTATCTTGAACCAGTGTCCATTTTGGGTACTTTAGGTGAATTAAATGTTTCCATTGTCTCTCCAGAGACATGTTAGGTGTTTTTGTTTGTTGGTTTTGGTCATTTTGTTTGTTTTTAAGGGCTCGAGAGGTAGGAGCTTGTCTTCAGGTATCCGTGGTTGCTCTGGGTTTTGCCTGTGCCCTGTGTGCGGAAAGCTCGACACACTGACCCCGCCCTGTCATCTATTCCAGAACTGAGGGCGGAAGTGGACATCATTGAGCAGATGAGCAGCAGCAGCGGGAGCAGCTCCTCGGACTCGGAGAGCTCGTCAGGGAGCGACGACGACAGCTCCAGCAGTGGCGGCGAGGACAGCGGCCCTGCGTCGCCCCCGCAGCCCTATGGCGGCCGGCCAGCCGTGGCCAACGGGACCGGAGCTACGCGGCCGCCGGGAAGCACGCAGCTCATGAGCACCCTCAGTAAGTGGGCCTTCCTGCCTACAGCCCGGGCGGAGCTGGGAGGGCCGGCCGGAGCAGTGGCTTCTGTCGTCTTACGCCAGAGTCTATAAACCTGAAGATATTTACGGCATAAGAAAGGGTCCTGCAAAGACAGTTTGAAGCAGAAAGGAGCAAATAAAGTCCCCAAGCAGTAAAAACAGGAAGCACAAAATTAAAAATCTGTTCCTTCTCTTTGCTTTTCTGTATTGGCACAAATTAAGTTTTGTGGATTTTGGGAAGTGCTGATGTGTGAGTTTGGAACCAGCCAACCTTGGGCAGGAGGGAAGAAAGGGACACTGTAGTGTCTGTGGCCTTCTTCACAGCTGGTGGTGGTAAGGCAGAGGGGAACGAGAACAGCCGTCTTCGTCTTGGAGGCGGGGAGATGCAGGTCTGTGCCCTGTCCTCTTGCCAGAGTCCCTGGAGCTGGGTGTCCTCCTGGGCTGACTTTGGGAGGTGTCATAACCCTGCTCCTGTGGGGCAGGCAGAGTCGCTCTCAGCTCCATATTGTAGACGTCTAACAGACCCCTTGTGTGGGGCCGGCCTTGTAGGCCTCTGCCCCCTGGGGCGAGAGCACTCCCCGCCCACCCCAGCATGCACACTCGCGTGTGTGCCGGTCCCTGCTCCCCTACCTGAGTGGGTTCAGCGCTGTTGGGATGCCAGTGAAGGCTGTCTTCTGCCATCTCACGATGCAGGCTGAGCTTCTGGATTTCAGGTATACTTGGCACTCTTCCCCATTGGTTCAGGGAACTAAGTTTTACACTGGACCTCTGGTATTCATACTGGAGAATGACTGCAGCGCCTGTGACTGTGTAACTCAGCTCTTGTTTTACCCAGTCAGTGCCAAGCTTCCTTTCCTCCCAGAAAGTAAGAGCCAAAAATAGCTCAGTGCAAGTTTAAGTGCCTTAAACTCCTTTTTAGTTCTTTATGGCTCTTTATTAGCTCTCCCGCTCGTAGCTTTTCCAATGGCAAGACCTTAATCTTTGCATACCACATATCCAATAAAGTACTGAAGTTACTTAAACTAGGATCGTCAACCAGAACCAACTTACAAACCCTAAAGTTAAAGTAAATAGCACAGATCTCCTAAACCCTAATGTAAAAACATACAGAGTGAAGATAGTATTGTTTTCCTAAATGGTAGCATGCATTATATCTTTTCCCCCAAAAAACAAATGGATCAGCTTGAACCTGTGTCAAATAAACTGTTAAGAAATCTCAGAACTGAATCTTCAGCTCCGTTATGCTGAGCTGTTCACATGCATGTCACCTTCTTCGTAAGCGATGGTGCTCAGCTCTTCTGATTGGGATTACTTGCTGGTGCTGTGCCCTCCTTCCCACATCTGGGACAGCAGAGGCCACCTTTATTGCTCTCAGACCTCTTTCTGTCATAAAAATTATTGAGGACCCCAAGGAGCTTTTACGTTTATAGCTTGTGTCAGTGTTTACCACGTTAGAAATTAAACCTGGGACATGCTTAAAATACTCAGTAATTCATCTGAAAAAATGACAATCAGCCATATGATAATAAAAGCAACACTTTTATGAAAAATTTTCTAAATAAAAACATATTTAGTGTGAAGAGTAACATTGCTTTAAAATTTTGCCAATCGCTTTTACAAAGTAGGGAGTTTACATCTGCTTCTGCATTCAGCCTTGCCATCAGTTGTGTGGGTTGAAGTCTGTGAAGAAAATCTGGCGTCACAAAGGTTTATAGTTAGAAAAGGGAGGAGCTCGGGTCAAAGTGTTCCGAAAGGGCCTCGGGGACCCTGGGGTCCTGAGAACACACTGAGAGGACATCAGTGATCAGTGATCTGGAGATCAGTGATCCAGAAATGTAGTTCACTTTTGTTCTATTCCAGGTGGTATCAGCTGAGGTCCTGTGAGTCCTCTTATTCTTTTAGATGGAAAAGCTTTACATTCTTCACTCCTAAACCTAGATGTTGCATGCTGAACAAAATTGAAGGTTTTACAGAACTCAGTAGTTCAGACCTGAGGTGTAAAATAACGTGACTGTTCCGGCCAGAGGGGCTGGGTGTGTGTTTATGCTGCATTAGCATATTATTGGCATAAACAGAATTTAGCTGCCTGACCAGGAAACCCAACTGGGTATTATTATTTTTGCTCTTATAAAGAAACTTTATATGAACAATTCCACTAGATAGTCAATTTATGACTAGTTTTTGCTGTTTATTGAGACATGTAAAAACCGTGTAGCCAGTCCCTCCCTGCTCTGCCTCATTACGCAGTATTGCTGTCCTTTGCAGATGCAAAAAGAGCAATTCTTTTAAAACGTTGACGGCACCAGTTTTGTGGCCGAGCCAAATCAGTTTTCCTCCATAATTAAACTGAGCCAGCCTGGTGTTACTGGAGCGTGAGAGCCCAGACAGGCAACCAAAGAACCACGGGGGAGCTGTTTCTAAACTGTGTCCTTTTGGTCTGACTTTGTTTTCTCTTTATAGGAAATGACTTGCAGTTGAGCGAGTCTGGCAGTGACAGTGATGACTAGAGCCGGATCTTTTGAAATCAACTTTTTGGTGCACAGATCTGCCTCGAGAACAGGCTGCTTTAGCGTGCAGTCCACGCTGAGAGGAAAATGCGGGGATCGTGACTCTAGGAGGAATTGGAGGCTCTGAAGCACTCAGACGTGCATGTCTTTAACTTAGTGGTGATGGGTGATTTTCTCACGTAATTTTTGAACAATCTCAATGTTTCAAAGTTTTAAGTAGATCTATAGCAGAACTAACAGAATTGTATCTCTATTTGGTTAACACTGTTAATGGAAACTAGACAAATGTGCCCTGGTCTAGGTTCCTCAAAGGCCACTTCTTCTCCTGGCCAGTGCTTCAGTGTCAAACCTCAGCAGCCACCAGCATGACCAAATGGTTTGCCCCAGTGAAAGGAGGGGTGGGGGTGGGGGCAGCCTCAAACCCCAGCACGGACGCATGTTCCAGCCACTTCCAGCTATGGACCCGAGGTGGTGAGGAGGTTCTGCCTGACCCGGCCTGGCAGGCCTGTGTAGAAACAGACTTCAGGAAGGGGTACGAGAGCGTCCGTGGCGGGGCCTGGATTCGTGGCTCAGCCCCACGCCTGCAGATGAGGAAGGGACATGCGTGGCTGGCGTGGGGCCAGCGTCTTGCCCCAGACCAGGCCTTCCCATTTCTGCCCCTGAATCTTACTGGAACCAGAGAGTCTTGTCCATGGGCCTGTGTAAGAGCTGTGTTGTGCATCCGAGCTTTTCCTGGATTCCAAAAGATAGAAGTGCGGGCTCCTACTCTCCAGTTTAGATCCACGCAGTCCCTGAATACATCAGTCCCACGTGAGGGTCGGTGGGAAGGAAAGGAAGCCAGCAGCCATGGTGCTGATGCCCGTGACTTGCTTAAACTGGGGCTTTAAGCTCCGCATGGATCCATAACGAGAGGGCTTCTTTCGAAGGCTGCCAGTGGGGATGAGTGGGAGGGCTGAGGTGAGGAGGCCTCTGGGCAGATGGGCCGGCAGCTGCTCTCCAGACTGCGGTCTGGCTGGGAGGCATGCAGTGTGCAATGAGCAGGTGTTGGCAGGGCTCCCCCGTTCTTGCTTTTGCACCGCTGTTTGTGCCTGAGTCCCAAGCTGGCTCATTTTTTATACGCAACCAGAAGGAAGTCACGGGATTGCCTTCTGTGGTGTGCCGTTTCCAGATGAATCTGTTATTGGGGGGAAGCGTCTGTACACCATGGATGTGTGATAAGTCGTCCTACAATCAGTGCGTTAGTATGGAGTCGCCCACTTCTGTCACCTGAATGATTATGTCCTGAGAAATATCTGTCGGCTTCGATTCAGCCGTATTGAGAACGTGAAGACTGACCTTTCTCCCGCCGGTGACCTCTCCCTCCTTGGCTAGTGGAGGGAAGCAGTCTGGACCCAGGAAGAAGCTAGGTGATTGGTGGCAGGGGCTTTGAGTTGAGCCTCACGAAGTCATCTGTGTCCCCCGTGCGGTGGTCCCAGTAAGCTGGAGTCGGGGCCAGGCAGCCTGCTCACGCCACTCCACCAGCTGCGCTCAGGGTCACTCCAGCACCTGTGCTGGGTCCTCTGCCCATCACTCGGCTTCGTGGAGTTCATGGCAGGTAGGAACTTACTTAGAATGAATTGATTGTTTTTAATTTCTTGGTAATGACAGCTCAGGGAAGCTGAAGGTCGTGGTTGTGTATGTTAGTTACTCACTCATGTCCAACTCTTTGCGACCCCATGGACCATAACCCTCCAGGCTCCTCTGTCCATAGGATTCTCCAGCAAGAATACTGGAGTGGGTTGCTATTGCCTTCTCCAGGGGATCTTCCTGAGTGAGGGATCGAGCTGGGTCTCCTGCACTTCAGGTGGATGCCTTCCCGTCTGAGCTGCCAGGGAAGCCTGAAGGTGATGGCTGGGAGACGTGAATTGTTTCTGGACGTGGGAATTGTTTCATCGCTCTTCACTTGCTCAGGCTGGGGCGGGCACCAGGAACTTGGACTAAAGATAGATCTATTTAAGCCTCTCTCCCTCCTTTCCTCTCCTCAGAGGCTTGATGCGCGTGGCCAGCCCGGGGTCTGGGCCTGTGCGGGGTCTGTGGGTGCCTTGGCAGTGCCTGCCAGTGGCCTGCCTTGGGGGGTGGGCTCTGCACGCAGCCCCGGCCCCATCCCTGCATGCTGGCCCTGCAGGCCTGTCACAGCTGCTGGCCCAGCCCCGGTTCTGTTCTCCACACAAGTCTGTGCTGGTTGCCTCTGCATGCCCTCCAGCTTTGCCCGGCAGAGTAAGGAATCCTTTCTTTTTGGAAATAAAGCCTCCAGCCTCACAGACTCCCCCTCACGAGTGCCCTCCTGCCAGCCAAGCTGGACCTGTTCTTCCTGCCTCTGTGCCTTGTCAGCCGCCTGCCCCGGCCCCGCTCACGGGGCTCTGTGGGTGCCACCAGCCCACACGGACCTTCCCCTTGCTCAAGCGCTGGTCGGCGTGGGCCCTGAGCAGGCCCTGTGGTTCTCCTCTCGCCTGGAGCTCGCAGGAGCAGACTGGAGAGGCTTGCGGCCTGGTGGGAAGAGGGCACAGAACCTCGGGGACGCTCCCGGCCTCCAGGGACAGCTGGAGACTGTCCGACCGAAGCGTTAAAATGGCCTTTCCCTTGTTCTGTGTACCATCTGCCACTGGGTGCCGTGAAGCATCTGAGGAGCCGTGGCAAGCAAGCTGCCGTACGGGCGTGGTTCGGGGAAACGTAACAGACTAGAGATGTGTCGTGACGCCACTTATTAACTCTTTTATTTCTGTAGCAGAATCATTTTTTTAAAGTGTGGTTTTAATGTGTATGTGTTTCAGTGGTGGGAAAACTTGAAAATTCCAAGATCCTTATCACTTCCCTATTTGAGAGGCTGGTTAAGTAGGGTGTGTGTGGAGGGGTGTGTGCGTGTGAAGTATTTATTATGCTGTTCTGAAAGAGCAATTGTCTCTCATGTGGATATGCATTAGGTGCAGCCACAGCGTGTGTTTCCATTTGGTGAGGAAGGTAGGATCCATAAAACTCAGGCCTTAACCAGTAGGTTGGACGAGAAGACCAATTGAAATGTCATGAAATGTCTGTTGCTCCTGTTATTTCTGTCTTGAATTCATTGTCTCGTTCTTTAATGATTATTAAAATCTTGTGCCTGAAAGTTTTATTTTGCTTAATTATGAAGTAGACATGCATGTTTATATTTATGCAAAATATTTGCTGTAAAGTTTTTTTCTTTTGGTTTACTCTTTTTAAAAAAAAATAAGTAAAAAATGAAGGTCAGCAATATACATTTCTCGAGTTTTCTTTCTTTTTTTTTTTTTTTTACTAGAAATCCATCTAGGAGTCAGTGAAAAATGTAGGGTTCTTTTAAGAATCCTTTGTGCTTAAGGCTAATTATCTAAATTGATTCCCTTTTTAATTTGGTGTTTCTGATCGTTAGCATTTACACTTCTGTTTTAAGAGGCCTGAAAATCAGAACCAAAAGATGGCTGTAGCAACCCTCGTGGAGTCTGAGGCTGTACTGGGTCTGAGAACCCTGGGGGCATTAAACTGACTCCCTGGACGTGTCTCCTAGTCGTTTTAGTTCACCTGGACCGCCACACTACAACAGAGGGCCAGTGTACACCCCCGACCCCCGGTCGACACAGTCTGGAAGCGACCCCACTGCTGCCTCACGCTCCACACCTGGGGTGCAGCAGCACCCACTCCTGTCTGGTGCTCTTGGTGCCCCTGACAACTCCCAGGCTGGAAGTGACCACGTTCCTTTTGAATTCGCTGGTGTCTTTGACCTGTTGGGTGCTCAGTAGATTTGGGCTGAACACTCAGAGAACAAGGCTAGGAATCCTCTGCCACGTACCCTGCAAGTGTCTCCCATGCCTTCAGCTAGACACGAGAGACAGCCCGGACTCTCGGGAGTGGCGGCGCGTGTCCGTCCCCTAAGGGAGTCTGATCCTCAGTGAACTGTTGCTGTTACAGCAGTAGGTAACAGACCATCCCAAAGCTGGATGCCTAAGATAGTAAATATTCATTTTGCAATTTAGACCGGATCTGGCTGGGCAGTTCTGGTCTTGACCCCTTCCTGTGCCTGGGGTCTGACAGATCTGTCTGGGGTGACAGCCCACACAGCACGGGTCGCTCAAGTCAACTCCATGTCCTGTCCTCCAGTGGCCGGGCCTGGGCACATGGCCATGGCAGGGTCAGGGGTGCTGGACGCCATGACTGCTCACACCTCATTGGCCAAAGGAGGTCACTGGGCCAAGTTCAGGATCGAGGGCGGGGTGGGCAGAGACGCTAAAGCCACCCACGGGAGGAAGGGCAAACTTCACTGGACCTCGGGAGCTGTGGCAATTATTGGGCGATTACTGCAGTCATTCACCACCACCCCAGTGGACGGCGTGTCTCCAGCTGTGCTAGGAACCTTGGGCCACAGGATCGCTAAGGCTGCTCAGGGCTCTGGCTTTTCTCCTGGCCAGATGGGTGGATGGAAGGCCAGAGGAGCTAAGACAGATCTGAACTGATCCCTGCAGAGGGCACCAAGCCCAGGCCATGGGCTCTCATAGGGCCCCATCCGTTCACTGCGTGTGGTTTGCTAACCTACCCTTTCCAACCCAGTGCGCCACTCTGGTTACCTATTGCTAAGTAACAAATTGACCCAAAACTTTCGTGGCTTAAAAAGATCACCGTTTCATACGATGGAATCTTTTAGAACTAGAACAGAGCTGGGCTGGGCAATTCTGCTTCCTGTGGGTTCAACTGATGTCAATTGGCAGATGGACAGGCCTGCCTTCTCTCCTGT
This sequence comes from Bos mutus, assembly GCF_027580195.1. Classification (NCBI taxonomy): domain Eukaryota; kingdom Metazoa; phylum Chordata; class Mammalia; order Artiodactyla; family Bovidae; genus Bos; species Bos mutus. Next base: position 148,202,855 of record NC_091617.1, on the reverse strand, counting down.
GTCTGTCCCGTGGTGGGGTTGGCTGGAAGCAGGCTCGTTTGGGGCCACACCTGGCCTCTCTAGCAAGGCCGGCTCAGGAAGTGTGTCGTCCTAACGTTGGCTGCTTCCTGTAGGACACGTATTCTGAGAAGCTGTGTGGCCTTTTTTGACCTGGCCCCAAAGTCACACCACCACATTCTATCAGAACTGTCAAAGGCTCACCGAGATTCAAGAGGAAGGGACACAGACCTGTCCCCCTTCAATGAATGAAAGAGCCACCCACTCAGGGTCCCCAGCTGGCTCCCCTGCGTTTGTGGCCTTGTCTGCTTTGGGCTCCAAAATCACTGCAGATGGTGACTGCAGCCATGAAATGAAAAGATGCTTATTCCTTGGAAGGAAAGTTACGACCAACCTAGACAGCATATTATGGAGAAGGAAATGGCAACCCACTCCAGTACTCTTGCCTGGAGAATTCTGTGGACAGAGGAGCCTGGTGGGCTGCTGTCCGTGGGGTTGCACAGAGTCCGACACGACTGAAGCAATTTAGCATGCATGCATGCATTGGAGAAGGAAATGGCAACCCACTCTTGCCTGGAGAATCCCAGGGACAAAGGAGCCTGTGGGCTGCCGTCTATGGGGTTGTGCAGAGTCAGACATGACTGAAGCAACTTAGCAGCAGACAGCATATTAAAAAGAAGAGACATTACCAACAAAGGTCCGTCTCATCAAGGCTATGGATTTTCCAGTAGTCATGTAGGGGTGTGAGAGTTGGACTAGAAAGCTGAGTGCCGAAGAACTGATGCTTTTGAACCGTGGTGTTGGAGAAGACTCTTGAGAGTCCCTTGGACTGCAAGGAGATCTAACCAGTCCATCCTAAAGGAGATCAGTCCTGGGTGTTCATTGGAAAGACTGATGCTGAAGCTGAAACTCCAATACTTTGACCACCTGATGCAAAGAGCTGACTCATCTGAAAAGACCCTGATGCTGGCAAAGATAGAGGTCTGGAGAAGAATGGGATGACAGAAGGTGAGATGATTAGATGGCATCACCGACTCAATGGGCATGAGTTTGAGTAAACTCCAGGAGTTGGTGATGGACAGGGAGGCCTGGTGTGCTGCAGTCCGTGGGGTCACAAAGAGTCAGACACAACTGAGCAACTGAACTGAACTGAACTTCTGTGGTGGTTCTTAGGTGAGACATCTACCCAGAGCAGGCTCCTAGGTCCCCCGTCCAGCAGCATCAGCATCCCTGTGACCTTGTTAGAGACCCGAATTCTCACACCCCAGACCTGCTGGGTCAGAATGACCAGCCCTTCAGCTCATTCTAATGAACCCTAAATCTTGAGAACCACTGCCCCAGGACATAACTCCCTTGGTGAGCCTCAGTGATGACCGGTGACCACAATGACTGCCGGAACTTCCCATCTAGGTGTTGGATGAAGGTGACTAGGGGTGGGGCACCCGCGGAATGTGGTATGTACTGTTTATAGGTTAACATCGAAAACAAAATTCATCATTGCCCTTGAATTGTCTGGGGGCAGAATTTAACTGTAATGTGGGCTCTTTTCCCTTTCTGTGAAGGGACTGGGGCAGTTGGGGAAGAGAGGCAGGGGAGTTGGCTGGTTTGATAAGGTTGTTTCTTAGAGGCTTGTCTAAAAGTCAGCTGCCTGGAGCTGAAAGGAGTTCAGGTGGGCCCTCAGAGAGAAAGCCCCTTTGATAGAGGCAGTGTGCATCCTTTCCCTCTGTTTCTCGGGGGGTTGGTGTTGGATGAAGTGATGGGTGTGTATGTGTGCTTAATTGTTCAGTCTTGTCTGACTCTTTGCGACCCCATGGACTGTAGCCCGCCAGGCTCCTCTGTCCATGGGATCCTCCAGGCAAGAATACTGCAGTGGGTTGCCATGCCCTCCCTCCTCCAGGGGATCTTCGCAACCCAGGGATCGAACCGAGGTCTTGCACACTGCAGGCAGATTCTTTGCTGTCTGAGCCACCAGGGAGGCCCAACTCATCACTCCTTCACTCCTGCTGCTCCCCTCCCCCCAGCCAGGATGGTTACAAATGGAGATGCACGTGGGGGACCAGCCCACACCCTGGAGCCTCTGCGTCTGTGGTGGTAACTGGGCTGCTCCAAGGTAACAGTCTCCTTGGTGAGTCGCCAAGGTCCTCGAGCTGTGCACTCATTTATCACACAAAAGGGAGATCTGAGTTTCCTTGAAACTTTAAATCTGTCTGGGGTGGATAACCCAAGTAAAGCAGTCACTGGGGTTGGCTCGTTAATTGTAAGGGAATGTGGAGAGTTAAGCAGTTTGCCCCATGTGTGCCCTGCACACTGCTCTCAGGGTGATGGATGACAGGCGTGTCTGCCCCAAGATGTGCAGGAATTTCATCCTCCCATCTTCCTAAGCCCTGGCTCTTCTGTCCTCGTTACCAAGTTTCCTGCAGAGACTGCTTACCAATTTGTTACTCAAACAATTTTGCCTGGGGTCAGACCCCATCCCCACACTTCCTTAGTGATGATGGGAGCACCTGGGCTGGCCTAGGGAATCCCAGCCAGGGGTGGATCCTTGGGGATCAGTTTAACAGAGCTTGGGCCCCCCGTTACTGGTGAAAGAGTAAAAAGCCAGTTCAGACTGGGAGAGTGCAAGTCAGCCCCCGTGCCCCATTCACAGACTGCAGGCCCAACAATTGGTAACTGCAGAGTTAGCAGGAAGCAATCTGTCCCCCAGTCACTGTGGCTCTGAAGGGTCATCATCACGCCTTCTTTTCAGTGACATCCCCAGCCTCGCCTTGTCACTTCTGCCACCCGCACAGAAATCACTGCGAAATTTTGAGACTAAAATCATGGACTGTCAAAACTTTGCAGTCTGTAAGTCTGTCGTAAGTCAGGAAGCTTATTATACAGTGACGTAAGGCAGAAAGAGAAAGACCAATACTGTCTATTAATGCATATATATGGAATTTAGAAAGACGGTACTGATGATCCTACATGCAAGGCAGCAAAGGAGACACAGATGTAAAGAACAGACTTTTGGACTCTGTGGGAGAAGGCGAGGGTGGGATGATTCGAGAGAATAGTATTTAAACACGTACATTACCGTATGTGAGATAGATGACCGGGGCAAGTTTGATGCATGAAGCAGGGCACCCAACGCCGGTGCTCTGGAACAACCCAGAGGGATGGGGTGGGAAGGGAGGTGGGAGGGGGGTTCAGGATGGGGGGACACATGTATACCTGTGGCCGATTCATGCTGATGAACGGCAAAAACCATCACCATGTTGTAAAGGAATTATTCTCCAATTATACTAAATTAATTTTAAAATAAAATGAAAAAAAAAGGAATGTTCCATTCTCGCCTGGAAGACCTGAGCCGTGTGCACCCCTTCAACAGAGAAGCAGTTTCAGTTTCTACCTAGATGCAGAACTTCTGGGGAACAACATCCCGAGTTTTTCATACCTTTATAGTTTTCCACCAATCTCTGAAATTCAGCACAATGCTGAATAAGGTACGATTATTCCCGGTACGTGGGCTTCCCAGGTAACTCAGTGGTAAAGAATCTGCCTAAAATTCAGTAGATGCAGGTTAAATACCTGAGTCAGGATGATTGCCTGGAGGAGGGACTGGCCCGCACCAGTGTTTTTGCTGGGAAATCCAACAGACAGAGGAGCCTGGTGGGCTACCGTCCCATGGGGTCACAGAGAGTTGAACACAAGTTAGCAACTAAACAACAATTCCCAGATGAGAATTGAGACTCAGATGAGAAAGCAGAGACTCAGAGACATTAGGCAAATTAAGTAGGATAGTTAAGAGTGAATTGGTGACAGAGCCAGGATTCAAATCCAGATTTGTGCCTCTAAGTCCTCTGGTTTTTTTCACAAGCTACACCACATCTTTCATGACCGGCGTCACCCTCAGAGAGCCAGCCTCTCCAAGTAGACCCATCAGAACCAACCCGGAGGGAGACGGTCCTAAGATGGCGGAGGAATAAGACAGGGAGACCACTTTCTCCCCCACAAATTCATCAAAAGAACATTTAAACTCTGAGTAAATTCCACAAAACAACTTCTGAATGCCGGCAGAGGACATCAGGCACCCAGAAAAGCAGCCCATTGTCTTCAAAAGGCAGTAGGAAAAAATATAAAAGACAAAAAAAGAGACAAAAGAGGTAGGGATGGAGCTCCATCCCGGGAAGGGAGTCTTAAAAAGAGAGAAGTTTCCAAACACCGGGAAACACTCTCACTGCCGAGTCTGTGGCAAGCCTTGGAAGCACAGAGGGCAACATAACAGGGAGGAAAAATAAATAAATAATTAAAACCCACAGATTACGAGCCCAACGGTAACTCCCCCAGTGGAGAAGCAGCGCAGACGCCTGCACCCGCCACTAGCAAGCGGGGGTTGGGCAGGGAGGCGCGGGCTGCATTGCTTAGAGTAAGGATCTGGCCTGAATGCCCCAAGGGCAATCTGAGGGAACTAACTTGGGCTAGCAAACCCGACTGTGGGATAGCTACCACACAAAAAGCCAGCCCTAACCTAAGACACTGCCTTGCCCGCGCGCAGAACAAAGGACTGAACAGAGATAGCTGGCAGCAGACCATCCCCCTCTGGTGACAGGCAGCCAGAGCCGGAAGGGGGCAATCGCAGCCCCAGAGAGACAGTATCTACAAAACTGTAAGCAGGCTTCTTTGCTAACTAAGACTTCCTGGGGTTCTGGACGGTCAACATTCGCCTGAGAAGGTGCGCAGGTTGTACACCCAGAAAACCGAGCGTCAGGGACGGGGGAGGCAATAAGTCGCGGTGACCGCGCTCACCAAACACCCCATCACCTGAGCTGCTCGGACCTGGGAAGGGCACAAAACGCTGGCCCAACTGAGTCTGCGCCTCTGAGGACTACCTGAGTGCCTGAACCTGAGCGGCTTAGACCTGGGAGGTACATACAGCCCAGGGCCGGCCTCGGACAGTTCCAGGCAGATGGGAGGGCACACGTTCCGTGAGGGGGGGCAGGCCCAGTGTGGTTGAGGCACTGCGAGCACACGCCAGTGTTATTTGTTTGCAGCGTCTCTCCCTCCCCACAGCGGGACTGAACAAGTGAGCCTAAAAAAGTGTCCACCACCGCCCCCTTGTGTCAGGGCAGAAATCAGACACTGAAGAGACCAGCAAACAGAAGAAGCTAAAACAGAGGGAACCTTCTTGGAAGTGACAGGTGCAATAGATTAAAACCCTGTAGTCAGTACCAACTACATAGGGAGGGGTCTATAGATCTTGAGAAATATAAGCTGGACCAAGGAACGATCCGAAAATGAACTGACCCCACACTGCCCACAACACCACCAGAGAAAGTCCTAGATATATTTTTTACCATTTTTATGATCATTCTTTTTTTTTTTCATTAAAAAAAAATTTTTAAGTCCTCTATTACTCCTTTAATTTCCACTTTTATAACCTACTATTACTTTGCAAAAAAAAAAAAGACCCTATTTTTAAAAAGCAAACTTCATATATATTTTTTTTAATATAATTTTTGTGACTTTTTTTTTCTTCTCTTTTTTCTTCTTTTCTTTAATAGTGTATTTTTGAAATTCCAAACTCTACTCTAGAATTTTAATCTTTGCTTTTTGGTATTTGTTATCAATTTTGTATCTTTAAGAATCCAATCTTCAGTACCCATTTTTACTTGGGAGTGAGATTACTGGCTTGACTGCTCTCTCCCCCTTTGGACTCTCCTTTTTTTCCACCAGGTCACCTGTGTCTCCTCCCTACCCCCTCTCTTCTCTACCCAAATCTGTGAGTTTCTATGTGTTCCAGACGGTGGAGAACACTTAGGGAACTGATTACTGGCTGGATCTGTCTCTCTCCTTTTGGTTCCCCCCTTTTGTCCTCTTGGCCACCTCTGTCTCCTTCCTCCCTCTTCTCTTCTCTGTATAACTCCATGAACATCTCTGAGCAGTCCAGTTGTGGAGCACACATAAGGAAGTGATTACTGGCTAGCCTGTTCTCTCCTCTATTGATTTCACCTCATCTCATTCAGGTCACCTCTAACTCCCTCCTCCCTCTTCTCTTCTCCATGTAACTCTGTGAACCTCTCTGGGTGTCACTCACCGTGGAGAAACTTTTCATCTTTAACCTAGATGATTTACCAATGGTGCTGTATAGAAGGAGAAGTCTTGAGACTACTGTAAAAATAAGACTGAAAAGCAGAAGCAGGAGGCTTAACTCCAAACCCTGAGAACACGAGAGAACTCCTGACTCCAGGGAACATTAATTGACAGGAGCTCATCAAATGTCTCCATACCTACACTGAAACCAAGCACCACACAAGGGCCAACAAGTTCCAGAGCAAGACATACCAAGCAAATTCTCCAGAAACAAAGGAACACAGGCCTGAGCTCCAATATACAGGCTGCCCAAAGTTGCCCAAAGAAATCCAGCTCCACCTACCAGAACACCGACACAAGCTTCCCTAACCAAGAAACCTTGACAAGCCACCTGTACAACCCCACCCACAGCGAGGAAACTCTACAGTAAAGAGAACTCCACAGACTGCCAGAATACAGAAAGGACACCCCAAACACATCAATATAAACAAGATGAAGAGACAGAGGAATACCCAGCAGGGAAAGGAACAGCATAAATGCCCACCAAACCAAACAAAAGAGGGAGAGATAGGGAATCTACCTGATAAAGAATTCCGAATAATGATAGTGAAAATGATCCAAAATCTTGAAATCAAAATGGAATCACAGATAAATAGTCTGGAGACAAGGATCGAGAAGATGCAAGAAAGGTTTAACAAGGACCTAGAAGAAATAAAAAAGAGTCAATATATAATGAATAATGCACTAAATGAGATCAAAAACACTCTGGAGGCAACAAATAGTAGATTAACAGAGGCAGAAGATAGGATTAGTGAATTAGAAGATAGAATGGTAGAAATAAATGAATCAGAGAGGAAAAAAGAAAAACGAATTAAAAGAAACGAGGACAATCTCAGAGACCTCCAGGACAGTGTTAAATGCCCCAACATTCGAATCATAGGAGTCCCAGAAGAAGAAGACAAAAAGAAAGACCATGAGAAAATACTTGAGGAGATAATAGTTGAAAACTTCCCTAAACTGGGGAAGGAAATAATCACTCAAGTCCAAGAAACCCAGAGAGTCCCAAACAGGATAAACCCAAGGTGAAACACCCCAAGACACATATTAATCAAATTAACAAAGGTCAAACACAAAGAACAAATATTAAAAGCATCAAGGGAAAAACAACAAATAACACACAAGGGGATTCCCATGAGGATAACAGATGATCTTTCAATAGAAACTCTTTAAGCTAGGAGGGAATGGCAAGACACACTTAAAATGATGAAAGAAAATAACCTACAGCCCAGATTACTGTACCCAGCAAGGATCTCATTCAAATATGAAGGAGAAATCAAAAGCTTTACAGACAAGCAAAAGCTGAGAGAATTCAGCACCACCAAACCAGCTCTCCAACAAATGCTAAAGGATATTCTTTAGACAGGAAACACAAAAAGGGTGTATAAACTCGAACTCAAAACAATAAAGCAAATGGCAATGGGATCATACTTATTAATAATTACCTTAAACGTAAATGGGTTGAATGCCCCAACCAAAAGACAAAGACTGGCTGAATGGATACAAAAACAAGACCCCTATATATGTTGTCTACAAGAGACCCACCTCAAAACAGGGGACACATACAGACTGAAAGTGAAGGGCTGAAAAAAGATTTTCCATGCAAATAGAGACCAAAAGAAAGCAGGAGTAGCAATACTCATATCAGATAAAATAGACTTTAAAACGAAGGCTGTGAAAAGAGACAAAGAAGGACACTACATAATGATCAAAGGATCAATCCAAGAAGAAGATATAACAATTATAAATATATATGCACCCAACATAGGAGCACCACAATATGTAAGACAAATGCTAACAAGTATGAAAGGGGAAATTAACAATAACACAATAATAGTGGGAGGCTTTAATACCCCACTCACACCTATGGATAGATCAACTAAACAGAAAATTAACCAGGAAACACAAACTTTAAATGATACAATAGACCAGTTAGACCTAATTGATATCTATAGGACATTTCATCCCAAAACAATGAATTCACCTTTTTCTCAAGCGCACATGGAACCTTCTCCAGGATAGATCACATCCTGGGCCATAAATCTAGCCTTGGTAAATTCAAAAAAATTGAAATCATTCCAAGCATCTTTTCTGACCACAATGCAGTAAGATTAGATCTCAGTTACAGGAGAAAAACTATTAAAATTTCCAATATATGGAGGCTGAACAACATGCTGCTGAATAACCAACAAATCACAGAAGAAATAAAAAAAGAAATCAAAATATGCATAGAAACGAAAATGAAAACACAACAACCCAAAACCTGTGGGACACTGTAAAAGCAGTCCTAAGGGGAAAGTTCATAGCAATACAGGCATACCTCAAGAAACAAGAAAAAAGTCAAATAAATAACCTAACTCTACACCTAAAGCAACTAGAAAAGGAAGAAATGAAGAACCCCAGAGTTAGTAGAAGGAAAGAAACCTTAAAAATTAGGGCAGAAATAAATGCAAAAGAAACAAAAGAGACCATAGCAAAAATCAACAAAGCCAAAAGCTGGTTCTTTGAAAGGGTAAATAAAATTGACAAACCATTAGCTATACTCATCAAGAAACAAAGGGAGAAAAATCAAATCAATAAAATTAGAAATGAAAATGGAGAGATCACAACAGACAACACAGAAATACAAAGGATCATAAGAGACTACTATCAGCAATTATATGCCAATAAAATGGACAACGTGGAAGAAATGGACAAATTCTTAGAAAAGTACAACTTTCCAAAACTGAACCAGGAAGAAATAGAAAATCTTAACAGACCCATCACAAGCACGGAAATTGAAACTATAATCAGAAATCTTCCAGCAAACAAAAGCCCAGGTCCAGACAGCTTCACAGCTGAATTCTACCAAAAATTTAGAGAAGAGCTAACACCTATCCTACTCAAACTCTTCCAGAAAATTGCAGAGTAAGGTAAACTTCCAAACTCATTCTATGAGGCCACCATCACCCTAATACCAAAACCTGACAAAGATGCCACAAAAAAAGAAAACTACAGGCCAATATCACTGATGAACATAGATGCAAAAATCCTTTAAAAAATTCTAGCAATCAGAATCCAACAACACATTAAAAAGATCATACACCATGACCGAGTGGGCTTTATCCCAGGGATGCAAGAATTCTTCAATATCTGCAAATCAATCAATGTAATACACCACATTAACAAATTGAAAAATAAAAGCCATATGATTATCTCAATAGGTGCAGAGAAAGCCTTTGACAAAATTCAACATCCATTTATGATAAAAACTCTCCAGAAAGCAGGAATAGAAGGAACATACCTCAACATAATAAAAGCTATATATGACAAACACATAGCAAACATTATCCTCAATGGTGAAAAATTGAAAGCATTTCCCCTAAAGTCAGGAACAAGACAAGGGGGCCCACTTTCACCCACTACTATTCAACATAGTTTTGGAAGTTTTCGCCACAGCAATCAGAGCAGAAAAAGAAATAAAAGGAATCCAAATTGGAAAAGAAGAAGTAAAACTCTCACTGTTTGCAGATGACATGATTCTCTACAAAGAAAACCCTAAAGACTCCACCAGAAAATTACTAGAGCTAATCAATGAATATAATAAAGTTGCAGGATATAAAATCAACACACAGAAATCCCTTGCATTCCTATACACTAATAATGAGAAAATAGAAAGAGAAATTAAGGAAACAATTCCATTCACCATTGCAATGAAAAGAATAAAATACTTAGGAATATATCTACCTAAAGAAACTAAAGACCTATATATAGAAAACTATAACACACTGGTGAAAGAAATCAAAGAGAACACTAATAGATGGAGAAATATACCATGTTCATGGATAGGAAGAATCAATGTAGTGAAAATGAGTATACTACCCAAAGCAATCTATAGATTCAATGCAATCCCTATCAAGCTACCAACGGTATTTTTCACAGAGCTAGAACAAATAATTTCACAATTTGTATGGAAATACAAAAAACCTTGAATAGCCAAAGCTATCTTGAGAAAGAAGAATGGAACTGGAGGAATAAACCTGCCTGATTTCAGGCTCTACTACAAAGCCACAGTCTTCAAGACAGTATGGTACTGGCACAAAGACAGAAATATAGATCAATGGAACAAAATAGAAAGCCCAGAGATAAATCCACGCACATATGGACACCTTATCTTTGACAAAGGAGGCAAGAATATACAATGGAGAAAAGACAATCTCTTTAACAAGTGGTGCTGGGAAAACTGGTCAACCACTTGTAAAAGAATGAAACTAGAACACTTTCTAACACCATACACAAAAATAAACTCAAAATGGATTAAAGATCTAAATGTAAGACCAGAAACTATAAAACTCCTAGAGGAGAACATGGGCAAAACACTCTCCGACATACATCACAGCAGGATCCTCTATGACCCACCTCCCAGAATATTGGAAATAAAAGCAAAAATAAACAAATGGGACCTAATTAAACGTAAAAGCTTCTGCACCACAAAGGAAACTATAAGCAAGGTGAATAGACAGCCTTCAGAATGGGAGAAAATAATAGCAAATGAAGCAACTGACAAACCACTAATCTCAAAAATATACAAACAACTCCTGCAGCTCAATTCCAGAAAAATAAACAACCCAATCAAAAAATGGGCCAAAGAACTAAATAGACATTTCTCCAAAGAAGACATACAGATGGCTAACAAACACATGAAAAGATGCTCAGCATCACTCATTATCAGAGAAATGCAAATCAAAACCACAATGAGGTATCATTTCACACCAGTCAGAATGGCTGCGATCCAAAAGTCTACAAGCAATAAATGCTGGAGAGGGTGTGGAGAAAAGGGAACCCTCTTACACTGTTGGTGGGAATGCAAACTAGTACAGCCACTATGGAGAACAGTGAGGAGATTCCTTAAAAAACTGGAAATAGAACTGCCTTATGACCCAGCAATCCCACTGCTGGGCATACACACCGAGGAAACCAGAATTGAAAGAGACACGTGTACCCCAATGTTCATCACAGCACTGTTTATAATAGCCAGGATATGGAAGCAACCTAGAAGTCCATCAGCAGATGAATGGATAAGAAAGCTGTGGTACATATACACAATGGAGTATTACGGAGCCATTAAAAAGAATACATTTGAATCAGTTCTAATGAGGTGGATGAAACTGGAGCCTATTATACAGAGTGAAGTAAGCCAGAAAGAAAAACACTAATACAGTATACTAACGCATATATATGGAATTTAGAAACATGGTAATGATAACCCTGTATGCAAGACAGCAAAAGAGACACTGATGTATAGAACAGTCTTTTGGACTCTGTGGGAGAGGGAGAGGGTGGGATGATTTGGGAGAATGGCATTGAAACTTGTATAATATCATATATGAAACGAATCGCCAGTCCAGGTTCGAAGCATGATACTGGATGCTTGGGGCTGGTGCACTGGGATGACCCAGAGGGATGGTATGGGGAGGGATGTGGGAGAGGGATTCAGGATGGGAAACACGTGTATACCTGTGGTGGATTCATGTTGATGTATGGCAAAACCAATACAATATTGTAAAGTTATTAGTTCAGTTCAGTTCAGTTCAGTTGCTCAGTTGTGACTGACTCTTTGTGACCCCATGAATTGCCAGGCTTCCCTGTCCATCACCAACTCCTGGAGTTCACTCAAACGCACGTCCATCGAGTCGGTGATGCCATCCAGCCATCTCATCCTCTGTCGTCGCCTTCTTCTCCTACCCCCAATCCCTCCCAGCATCAGAGTCTTTTCCAATGAGTCAACTCTTCGCATGAGGTGGCCAAAGTACTGGAGTTTCAGCTTTAGCATTATTCCTTCCAAAGAACACAGGGCTGATCTCCTTTAGAATGGACTGGTTGAATCTCCTTGCAGTCCAAGGGACTCTCAAGAGTCTTCTCCAACACCACAGTTCAAAAGCATCAATTCTTCGGTGCTCAGCTTTCTTCACAGTCCAACTCTCACATCCATACATGACCATTGGAAAACCATAGCCTTGACTAGACGGACCTTTGTTGGCAAAGTAATGTCTCTGCTTTTTAATATGCTGTCTAGGTTGGTCATAACTTTCCTTCTAAGGAGTAAGCATCTTTTAATTTCATGGCTGCAATCACCATCTGCAGTGATTTTGGAGCCCCCCAAAATAAAGTCTGACACTGTTTCCACTGTTTCCCTATCTATTTCCCATGAAGTGATGGGACCGGATGCCATGATTTTCGTTTTCTGAATGATGAGCTTTAAGTAATTAACCTCCACTTAAAATAAATAAATGTATATTAAAAAAAAAAAAAGAACCAACCTGGAGCCTTCTGGAGGGGAGTGCCACCAAGGGTTCACCCCAAGTGGCTCAGCACCCATTCCTGCCGAAAGGAAAAGCAAAACCGGAGAGACAGGTCCTGTAATAGACCTGTGCACTCAGCCCCCAGTGGCTCCATTCCTGCTCCTGACACCCAGTCCAGCAGCCACCCCCTCCCCCCACAGCCTGTGTGCTTCTGGAGAATTCCCAGGGTGTGGGCTAAGGGTAATCTTAAAACTTGTGCCATCCTGCATTCAGGAACCCAACTATGATCTGATCAGCGGGCAGCTTTTTTTCTGATAATAGGAACTGGTTCAAGAATGGGTGTGTCAATAAGACTCAGGTCAACAAGACTCAAGACAAGATTTTCTGGGGACTCCTGGGGAAAAAAAAATCAAAATCCTTGAGAGCCACTGGAATAGATGTTCTGTTATCCTGTGGACATTGCAAGGTGCAGATGTCAGCCTGAAGCTGGAGCAGTCAGCTTGTGGCCACCCTAAGGCTCAAATGAACAGGAGAGGTGCAAAGAGCTGAGAGGATAGATCAAGCAAAGAGAGGGAGCAGGAGCCTTGATTGAACCTTGCCTGACCTCCAATCCACTCCTAGAACTTGCATCGGTGATCCGAGCCAATAAATTCTACCCTACAGTTTAAATCAAAGTTGGATTTTCTGCTACTTGCCAGCAAAAGCATCTGGACTGACACAGCCTCCTTTGTTGATTGTATTCTGAAGGCCCTGCCATTCTCAGCCACTCCACCTGACAGCTGAGGAAATCTATCACCTGTCTAAGGACTGGCCCAGCACAGCCCGAGGGCAGCATCCACCAGCAGAAATCAGCAGTTGGAGGTGGAGGGAAAGTCAGCCTCTGTCTCGCGTCTCGCGGGGGAGGAAACTGAGGCTGTGGGAAGTGATGGACCAGGCGTGAATCAGGCACGGGGGTCTCGCAGCTCAGCACCCTCCCAGCCCCTCTGGCCTAGCTCAGCTCCTTGCATGACCAGCAGATGACCCCAGGAGGTGTTCCTGTGATGGCCGGGGGTCCCCACCCTTGGGGAAGCTAACACCGTGGAGCTGGCATTCATGGGGGCCCAGGGCCCACCTTCCCCGAGCTCTCATCTTCCCATTTCAGAACGCTGAAGGGGTAGAACGACTCTACGGATGGTCTTAACACCTGTGACCTTGAGTCCTCTCCTGAGCTTTTCAGAACTCTCCCTAGAAATATCAGAGCTGGAGGCAGGCTCCCCTCTCATACTGTGGGGTCCCGGGACTGGAGCGTAGATGGGGACTCCCACACAACAGGAGTTGAATGGGGATCAGACTGACAAACTTATGCATTAAGTAGGTTCTGCTTACCCGACAATACAACTTCATAAAGACCTAGAACTTTTAGATTCCTCACAGTCTCCCATGGCCCCACAAGGAGAGCAGTCCCCAGCCCCGCCCCAGCCCACCTCACACCAGGATGCGTGCCCACGTGGAGACCTCGCCTGTGTGTCCAAGCTCCATCAATGACCCCTGCAGACAGCCTGAACCCGGCCACCACGCCCCTCATGCTGACAGGTGTGTGAGAGCCACACTCAGGAGGACAGGCATGCAGAGAGGGCCACGCGGCCCTGCAAACAAACTCAGGACCACTCAGGTGGGAGCAGGGTGTCCTGGTACCTGCAGCCTTGTGGGGAGGCTCACAGCCAGAGGAAAGTCAGAACAGTGCCCCCCAAGGACTGGGACCCAGGATGTGGCCCCTCCTGGCCAGCTCCGAGGGCAGTATTGGACCTGCTTTCTTTCCTACAGGGGATGGTAGAACAAGGTTGTGGCAGGGCTGGCTGAGCAAACTGGGCTCGTTTGGGCTTGGTGCCCTGGGACATGAGTTTCCTCCCGGGGGAGCAGGACTCCTTCCCATTCTAGAACCCTCTGTGGAGTCTGGGAAACAGACTTGATTTCAGAGCCCTCATCCCATCCAGGAGTCGTAGGAGGACAGCAGCCCAAACCCCCAGGGAAGAGAGAGACACAGCTGGGAAGTACAGGGCCTTTTATTTCTTGATTTCCCATCCGGAGATGCCGGGATGAAGGCGGTGGCTTCACATGGGACAGATGTGGGCCGTGGAATATCAATCAGCCCAGGACTTGCAATAGAGGCGGAAGGACCCAGACTGCCCAACGCGTCCACCTCTGGGGACACCACCCCGGGGCCCACCCCGCCCACGACAGGCCAGCAGCACAACTGCCAAGAGCCTAGGACGCCGGCACGCTGAACAGTCTGTACACAAGGGCGGGAGGGGCCGTCCATCTGGGAGCAAATAGGTCCATGAGGTTTGCAGTGGGGAAGACGTGTCTCCCAACAACAGCTAAGCCCCACTCAGAGGATACGACGGTGGAAGGCAGCTCAGGGACGCGCGGGACTAGCGATCCTGTAGAAACGGGGCTCAGGCACGCGCACACGAGGACAAAGCCACGCGCCACGCAGACCAGGAGGGAGGTCCCAGGGCTCCCAGAGCGGCGCCCAGGACAGACGCCGGCGCGGCCCACAGCTCGCAATCGGTGGCGCGGCCCGGACGGGAAAGCCGGACAGCACAGCTGCTGGCGCACGTCCTGACGGAGAGATGGACACTGGCACGTTCACAGGACGGAGGCTGCGTGCGCAGAGCCAGGGGAGGTCAGGACGGCGCCCGGGCCGGAAGCTCTGAGAGCGGGCCCTTCGGGAAACAGAGAAAAAGGCCGATGCTCTGCGCTTGTCCGCGCGGCTGCAGAGCGCGGGGTGGGCCGCCGCCCCAGTACTTATTCACATTTGGGTCGCTTGCCTGGGGAACCGCCTCCGCTTGAGGCCGTGGCCAGCTCGGGGGGCGGGGATCTCTCGGCGGGCCAAGATCTGGGCCCACCTCCAGAGAACCCCTCTCCCTACCCGGTGGTTCCCAGGCCCGGGGAGCCCCCCGCCAGCGGCCGGGGAGATGCCCGCGTTTCCAGAGATCAGAGGGGCGGAGAGGCTGCTCCCCCGGACGCCCC
Organism: Bos mutus; assembly: GCF_027580195.1. Classification (NCBI taxonomy): domain Eukaryota; kingdom Metazoa; phylum Chordata; class Mammalia; order Artiodactyla; family Bovidae; genus Bos; species Bos mutus. The sequence goes on along the minus strand of NC_091617.1, from coordinate 148,187,439 downwards.
CCGCGGATGGGAGCAAACAGTCCGTGTGTGCCTAACAGTGCGGAGCCGAGTCTGCGACGTGGGGAAGGCAAAGCGCCCTGCCGACATGTATATTCGTCCCCGCCGCAAGGTCGCGCTGGGTGCGGGGTGGAGGCCCGGGGCTTGCGGGTGAAGACAGGGCGCAGGGGTCCTCGGTTCCTCCCGTCGGCCTGCGTTACAAGCTTGTCTTAGCAGCGAGAGTTTGTCCTTGTTTCTGTGGCACGGAGGCGGTGGACACTGGACCAGATCGGGGCGAGGTCAGTCAGTCTGCCGAGGGCGGAAAAGCTGCTGGCGGCGCTGCGGGCCGCCGCCTCCTCCCGGGGGGTCCTCAGGTGAAGTAGCGGCAGGGCGTGGAGTCGATGAAGCAGTACGGGGTGCATCGCAGGTCTCCGTACGACCTGGGGGAGGACACGGGGCAGTGGGCAGGAGCCCGGGATGCAGCCACGTCCTGGGACTCTGCTGCAACCTCGGCACACGGCTGCTCCCCCTGCCAGCTGCCTAAGGGCCTGGGGCAGCCGGGTCCAGGCCTCCGGGGCTTTCTCCCTTGAGCACAGCAGAGGGGTCTGGGGGCACGGGCTTGGTGGGTAGCCTTGCCCTGGACGCAGCCTCTCGGAGACAACCGCCACCTCCTCCTCCAGCGCCACCCTTAGACCGCTCTGTACTATTTCTCAGCTGTCTATTTTGGCAGCCACTGGCCAGAGATCTTGAAACAAAGTGGGCCTGAAGAACTGGATTCTTAACTTTATCTAAACAGCTTACCTGTGTAGCTATTTAAAGACTACAGCTACCAAGTTGCAGAGCATGGCCTACACCTACACAAGCCCCAGTGCTAATTCTGAGATTCTGTTTTACCTCACGCCTATTTTCACAAGCATGCCCCGAGGCTTCTTGGGATTAAGAGAGTAACAGCAGGGAGCCAGGGTAAGTCCTAGGCTCCATGCCACTCTGCACCCCAGGTCTGATTACCCACGCCCAGTGGTCTCCATAGGCCATCAGCCAGCTCAGACCCTTCGCCAACTCTCTGGCGGGGCCTGGCAGGAGCCTCCCTACTTCAGAGAAGGGTGGTGCACGCAGACACACACAGAGGCGGCGGGGTCTTGGCCCAGCCTGCGGTGCTTGAAATAGGAGTGACAACAAGTCTGAGCTCTTCCCCCCAGTTGGATTTGTTGCTGTGCATTTGGGGATGGGCATCAGGAGACCCTCCTCCTTGGAGGATAGGGGCGGGCCTGGGGCCTGTCCCCCAGCCCTCCCCAGGGCTTGGGTCCAATCCCACAGAGGAGGGCAGCTGGAGGGAATAAGGGCTGGAGAGGCAGATCCCTGAGGGCCCAGCTGTCCACTCTGGGGCCACGCGAGAGGCAGGCCGGGGCCTGGGGGAGCAGCGGCCTCCCCAGCTTTCCCAGAAGCCCCGCAGTCCTGGTCCGGTGAGGTTTGGGGCAGGGGGCGCCATTCTGCTTGAACAGAGTTCAAGAGACCCCCACCTCGCAGGGCAGAGGCCTCCCCTGGGCGCGAGAGATGTCTTCGTGGAGGCCAGGACACCGGCATGCTTGTCCTAAGCCACACGGCCGCCCACTGAGGGGGCCTCAGAAACAACTGCCAGGGTGCCAGCAGGAATGCTGCATTTCTGGGGTTCTCTTGGAGGAGCCGAGGTCAGCAAAGTGAGGTACTAATGCTGGCGGGGCCTCCACGGCAGCCGCTGGCCCACCGGGCAGTTCCGGAGAGTTCAGGGTACAGATGCCTGCCCTCCGCCCTGGGCCTTGCTCCAAGGGCATGCCTGCTTCTCTGGAGACCAGGCCGGTCCCGGGAGAAGTGGGGGAAAGAGCTGCTGAGCCCGAGCCATGGGGGTCTCAGAGGTGGTGGCCCCCCGACTCCAGGACCCACGTGGGGCTGGGTCACACGGCTGTGCTGACACAGCGCCCCGACGTGAGCCGGGGATGCATGACCTGAACTGGGGCTGCGTGTGTTGTGAGCCAGGGCTGCGTGACGTGACCCGGGGCTGTGTGTGTCCGGAGTCAGGGCAGCGTGATGTGAGCTGGGGCTGCATGACGTAATCTGGGGCTGCGTGTGTTGTGAGTTGGGGTGGCATGACGTGAGCCGGGGTGGCTGTGACATGAGTTGGGGCTGCATAACGTGAGTTGGGGTTAGCATATTAAAAAGCAGAGACATTACTTTGCCAACAAAGGTCCATCTAGTCAAGGCTATGGTTTTTCCAGTGGTCATGTATGGATATGAGAGTTGGACTGTGAAGAAAGCTGAGCGTGGAAGAATTGATGCTTTTGAACTGTGGTGTTGGAGAAGACTCTTGAGAGTCCCTTGGATTGCAAGGAGCTCCAACCAGTCCATCCTAAAGGAGACCAGTCCTGGGTGTTCATTTGAAGGACTGATGCCGAGGCTGAAACTCCAATACTTTGGCCACCTCATGCGAAGAGTTGACTCATTGGAAAAAGACCCTGATGCTGGGAGGGACTGGGGGCAGGAGAAGGGGACGACAGAGGATGAGATGGTTGGATGGCATCACCGACTCTCTATGCATATGAGTTTGGGTGAACTCCGGGAGTTGGTGATGGACAGGGAGGCCTGGTGTGCTGCGATTCATGTGGTTGCAAAGAGTCGGACACGACTGAGCAGCTGAACTAAACTGAACGTGAGCAGGAGCTGCGTAACGTGAGCCAGCGCTGCGTGACGTGAGTTGGGGCTGTGTGACGTGAGCCGGGCCCCGGGGCTGCGTGTGACGTGAGCCGGGGCGGCGTGACGTGAGCTGGGGCTGCGTGTGTTGTGCGTCACCATTCCGCAGTGTCCACAAAGCCGGGGCACACAGATGCTCAGGAAGGTATTTGTGAAGGAAAGAAGGGAGCCCGGGAGCGGTCAAGCCCACGAGGCGGTCCCTACCCGGGGAGATAGGTCTCGCAGGTCAGGTGGCCGAAGTCAGCGCCGTCGCAGTCCTCCACGCCCCGGTGCCGGTGGCCGTCTCCGCAGTAGGCCCGGCGGCAGCCTGGGGGGGACACAAGGGGGACACAGCCCTGAGGGGCCAGGGAGGGGACGGCCCGGCAGGACCACGTGGCCGCAAGGGCCTTCCTCTCTCGCGCGGCCTTCCACAAGGGTCCAGACCCCAGCCCTACGGAAGGGGGGCGCTGGCCCTGGTCCAGGCCGCTGCGCGTCAGCCGATAGCCCACCCCAGCCTCCGTGTCCGTGTCCCAGCCTGGGGCCTGGACGCTGTCCCCCGTCGCGGGACCACTGCCGGTTCCCACACGGCAAGGGTCGGGAGACCGCGGGCCCGGGCTCAGTGATGGCCTCGGGGGCGGGGGTGGGGGTGGGGGTGGAGGGAGCCTCCAGGCGACCCTGCGTCCCCCGGAAGCCAGACCGCGTCTTCCACCAGCTCTGTTCTCGCCCGAGGGGAGGCGCCGAGAGTATGAACCCTCGTCTTTACAGGGGTGTCTGAGCCAATAGGGGCTTGAGTCCCTTAGACGGTCCTTCCTGCTGTGTCACCTCCACGAGGGGCCGGGGGCCTGCGGGCAGAGCCGGCCTCCTAGGAATCGCGGCCCCGAACCGTCAGGGGAAGAGCAGCTTCCAGGAGAAGCAGCTGCTTTACCCGCCTGCCCTACGTGCCCCGCTCCTCCCGCCGAGCTCCTGGCTGGCGAGGGACCCACGCTGGGCACCTACGCGTTCCCGGCCCTGGACCGGAACCCGGCTCCTCACCGCAGGGAGAAGCCGTGCAGGGAAGGGGCGTCAGGCCCCTACGGCACCCAGACTGTCCCTGTGACGTCGGCTCACAGGATCTCAAGACTTCAGCCATCCATGCCTGTCGCACCTAGTTTTCAGGGAAGCCCTCGGTCACCCCACTCACCACGTAGCCGCCCCTCTAAGATGGGGTGACTCCGTGGAGACGGGGTGACTCGGTGGCTTTCAGAGCCGCCTCCGAACTCTACCTTGACTCTGAAGCTCATGCTTTCCACCTCACCTCCTGCTTTCGTCCCTTGAGTTTTAAAAGAAGAGGGACCAGGGACGCTCCGGTGCTAGGCCGCCTGCCTGTCCTGGTCACCTCCGTGAGCCTGAGGGCCACTCGGCAGCCCAGTTCCCTAGCGGTCGGCTCCGAGGACTCCGTCTGCTGAGAGGGAGCCCAATTCAGAGTCTCGGCTTCTCCCATCTGCCTCTCAGACCTCCTGCACCACCTTTGTCTCTCGATGAGAATGTGGATTTTGCCAAGAAGTAGGATTCAGGAAAAAGGGGAGGGCCCCGGGGCTTCTCTGGGGTCCAAACCCTTGACAGCAGCTCCATCACCATCCTCGGATGGTTGGGAGGCTTCACGTCTGGCCTGAGTGAGGACGGTCATCCCTTCTACCTGCCCAGTGCTGGCTCTGCTGCTGCTAAGTCACTTCAGTCATGTTCTATTCTGTGTGACCCCATAGACAGCAGCCCACGAGGCTCCTCTGTCCCTGGGATTCTCCAGGCAAGAATACTGGAGTGGGTTGCCACTTCCTTCTCCAATGCATGAAAGTGAAAAGTGAAAATGAAGTCGCTCAGTCGTGTCTGACTCTTAGCGACCCCATGGACTGTAGCCTACCAGGCTCCTCCGTCCATGGGATTTTCCAGGCAAGAGTTCTGGAGTGGGTTGCCGTTGCTGGCTCTAGAACCATCCAAAACCAGCGTGGCTGGTGTCCAGGGCCTGGCCTGATGGCAGCCCCGAGGTGGTGTGTGCTGGTTCCCCTGAGCCGGGCCCCACTCACGGATGCAGGCGTCGCCTGCGTCTGCATTCCCGTCGTCACACTCCTCCCCTGGCTGCAGGACCCCGTCCCCGCAGGAGCCGCGGTGGTCTCCAGGGTAGTCCCGGGGGTGGACAGGTGTCAGCTGGCCAGAGAAACACAGCGAAGTTACCAGGGATGGTGTGCCAGGCATCCCAGGGCGCCGGGGACAGAGGCTCTGGGTGGGCACAGGGCGGTGGGGGCTCCTGTCCCAGGGCCAGAGCTCTGTGCTCGGCGGGGAGGCTGGGCCGCGGGGAGCCCCGTCTGGAGACTGGACTCAGAGCAGAGGCTGCAGGCAGGGGCCCTGGGCCCAGGGAGCTCTCAGAGGCCGGGTGAGAGGGGCGCTCAAGCCTCCACAGAAAGCTCTGCGCCCAGCCTCCCCTTCCTTTGGAGATGCGTCCCTCTGTGGAGCGCCACCTTGGGTACCTGGACGGGGAGCCAGCCAAAGCTGTCCTTGAAGTACAGGGACCTCTGGTCTCTGCGGAAGGCGATCGCGTTCTGGGTGTTCAGCCTCTCCAGTTCCTCCTGGTTGTTGACCACAAAGATCTGCCGGAGAACACACTGGTGAGGGTCCCAGAAAACACTTCCCCGGGGAGCAGGGCTTAAAGAGCCAGAGGAGGAAAAACAAGCCTTGTGGGGGGCCGGTGGTCAGTGGGAAGAGGGTTGGCATTTGCACTCTTGCATCCCACCTGAAGTGAGGGCTAACGATTCCCACATCCTCCTAACCCGGTTCAGAATGTTTGAGTTAGGGATAAAAATATCCACCAAGGTTTAAGATTTTTAAATCTTCAAAGTGTTACAAAGACTTCAATAAAAAGGTGATGTCATCTAATCAAGTATTTCAACATCTGGAAATGATTCTTAAAATTCTTAGACTCAAAGACATTTATGACAATGCTATTATATGAGGGAAAAGCTTGGAGCACTTGATCGGTTTCTGAAAATAGGGCTCTGGTTAAATAAATCATAGCACAGCCACGTGATGCATGGACTATTATGTATCCATTCGAACAATGAATTTATGTCCACAGTTTACTTCAAAGTAATCCAAAGGAGGGTGGGCTGTCATACATCAAGTGTAAAGAAGAAAGGAGATGAGCTGGGACTTGATCATTGTTGAACTTGGGTAAAGAGGACGTGGGGGTTCCTTAAACTATCTGTTTCTGCTTTTGTATTTACTTGCAATGTTCCATAATGTTTTTCTTTAAAAAAAGACAGTCTAGTGGTTAGGACTCAGTGCTTTCACCGTCAGAGCCCAGGTTCAATCCCTGGTCAGGGAACTAAAATCCCGCAAGCCGGATGGCATGGCCCCCAAAAAAAAAACGATGCAGAAAATGCTCCACAGTGGACCCACAATGTTATCTTGGTTTTCTTCTTTGGATTTTCCCCTTATTTTCCAGTTTCCTATAACAAGTTTGTGCCCAGGGTAAGGGGGAAATAAATTTTACTAAAAGGTTTTTACAAACCCCAGGGGGTCATCAATCATGTCGTGAGTGGGGACCACCCCAGATTCCTCCCAGAAGAGCCTTACCACAGGAACTCGTGGGGAGCTGGGCCCGTACACAGACTCCCCATAGGAAGGGTTATTCACATTCATGGGGGGTCCACAAAGACATCTTCCTGGGGGCCCAGGAAGTCCTCTTTCCCCCTTGGGTCCCATTACAAGTTGTCCTAGAAAGCAACAAACCGCTGTTACCAGAGCAAAGGAAGAGAAAACCAAACAGCCCAGGGAGGCGTCAGCAAGTTTCACGACAGAAAGAAGCCTGAAGTCCACAGTGTTTCAGAGAGGCCTAGAGGAGAGGTCCAGAGAGGTGCTTCTGGTCCAAGCTGTGGGTCCCCTAAACACGCTGAGTGTGGCAGCACCTTTACCGACCCTCCTCCTCCCCTCCCTCTCTCTACAGTTTGGAGACTAGACATTCTACTCCCCAGACCCCCTTGCCCCTGGAGGTGACCATGTGCCACAGTGATGGCCAATGCAAGGTCTGTGGTGGGAGAAGGGTGAGCTTCTGGGAAGGTCTATCCTGATACGGGAGAAGCAGGGCTGGATGGGGACATAGCTTCCTCCTTCTTGCCTGGAAGACAGACAACATGGCCCGTGCTGTAGCAGCTGTGCGGCAACCCTGAAGTAAAATAAGCCAGCATACAGGGACGGCAAGGGCCTTATGGGACCTGGGGACTGAACCAAAGCCAGCCACTGTCTGCCCCTGGACTTCTTTGCTGTAGGAGGAAAACAATTCTCCTTTATGTTTGTGTGCTAAGTTTCTTCAGTCGTGTCCAACTCTTTGCGACCCTTTGGACTGTAGCCCACCAGGCTCCTCTGTCCATGAGATTCTCCAGGTAAGATTACTGAAGTGGGTTGCCATGTCCTCCTCCAGGGGACTTTCCCCCACACACAGATGGAACCTGCGTCTCTTATGTCTCCTGCTTTGACCTGCGGATTCTTTACCACTAGCACCACCTAAGAACTTCTTACTGATGAGCATGTTACTGGCTGATGACTTTCATTTTTTTCTCATTCATTTTATTTTGTAATTATATATAGGAACTTTACAAAGGAAACTGAATGTGGGTTTCTTTGATTTCTTCTAGAATAAAATGGGATGTTTGAAAATGCTCAGCCTATTTTTTTGTTCCCTGATTCTGAGAAGAGTGTCTGAAAAAGATACGATGGGGAAATTCATTCCCTGCAAGGTGGGAGACCTGCTAGGGTTGGTAATTCTCACCTTGATTTGTAAAGGCCCTGAACACCCAGACTGCACTCCACACCGATTCCATCAGGACTGCTGAGAAGGGAACTCAGGCAGCTGCGCTTTTCAAAGCTCTTGCGGTGATTCCGTGAGCCCCGAGGCTTCGCGCCGCTGGGCTTGGGAAATGGTCTTCACACAAACCCCCTCCAGACTGTCCTCCTCTCCAGCCTCCATCCCCGCTCCATCCACCCCTCACCAGGCACCTCCTTGCTCTCTCCTGATCCGGGTTCAGGAAGCCTTCCTGAGCTGTCCTGCTCACACTGAGGACAGTTCTGTGGTTCCCCACGCCCTGTCGTATGCGTCTCTGTGATTCTGTTCCCCGTGAGATCGCCAGGCCAGCAGTGTGTGTCTCCTGGAGGAGGGGACACTCACCTCCACAAGGGCAGGTGGACGCCTGTTTTCACTCACCAGGGTGTGGCACCCAGCAGGGGACACAGTGCATGTTTGATGTTTCGGATGAACGAACCCAGACGAACTAAGCTCTTCGGAAAAGACTAGAGGTCCCACTCTAGTTGGCAGAAAAATGCTAGAGCCAGGGCCATCCAACAGGAAAAGATGGGCACTGAAAACAGAAATAAGTAGATACCCCTCCTTCTGGGAAATTAAGCAGGGGCTTGGAGACGAGCCAGCCGTTGGTTTCAGGCTGGACAGCTGTGCCCAGGGCAGTCAGCAACTGGGGCACAGTCTGCAGATCCCATGAGGGTGCGGAGAACATGACCCCAGGGGAGAGGTCTGGGTCAGAACCCCACATAGGCAGCTGCAGCGGCAGGAGGAGACCCCCGCGGGGCCACCCATACCCTGAGACTTCCTGAGCTGGCGGATGGGTCGGAATGCTGTCAGCCTTCAGAGAAAGGAGGCTTGCCAGCATCTTACACCAAGTTATGGTCATTCGTCCTAACAAGAAATCAGACACAGTCTGGGAGGAATGCCAGTCTCATGTTCGGAGAGAGACTCCACCAGCTCAGGAACGTTCTGGGGAGTTTGCACCTGGGGCAACTGAGATGGGAGTGCCCTGTAACCAAGGATGGGAGAGCGTTATGGGGGCCACCTTCCAGCTGCCTGTGCGATCCCAACTTTTCCTCCAGAACTGTGGAGTCTGTCCCATTAATCCAGGGTGAGATTTGAATTCATGTCCACTTAACCCTAGGCTGTTCAAAAGACATACATCCAAGAATTACTGATGCGTGCAAGAAGCTGGCAATTCCCAGGTACCACGTTGATTCACTTATGCCCTGTCTGGGGGCAGGAAGGGCTCCGACAAATCCGTAATTTGTTTATTGCAAATTACATCTTCAAGGCCTTTTGCTGCTGTTCCCTCCTCCGGCCCCCAGTCCCTCTTTCTTGGTTACCTTGGGTCGTGACAAGCTCCCGCCCCCTCCCGCTCCCCAGCACTGTCCTGTCCCCCCAGCACTGGGCACCGGCAACAGAGGTGGCCTCAAGACAGGTCAACAGGATGTGGCGGAGAGCCTGCTTCCTGCCCCCTCCCCCTGCCGCTTCCTCCCAGCTGTCCCAGGGCATCCGTTACATCTGCCGGATTCCTGCCAGGCTGCCCCAAAGGGCATAGCCGCCTGAACTCCCCAGCCTCAGCCTCTCGGAGCTTGTTCAGCGAGCAGCCTCTCCGTCTCCTGGCAGCCAGAGGACCAGCTCTGCCTCTCTGCCTAAGGGGCCTCCCATCCCCACTGGCTGCTGCTGTGGGAGCAAGTCCAGAGGGGAATCTGGGAGAAGGCAGAGGAGCCCCGGGCCATCCCATCACCTCCACCCCGCTCTGTCCCTGCAGAGGCTGCATGGCTGCTCGGGAAGGTCTCGGGACCAGGAGTCACAGGCGGACTTCAGACCAGGAGTGGCCACCAGTTCGCCCAGTAACCTTGGGGGAATCTCTGAGGCGTGAAGTTCTCATCTACAAAGGGAGGGTGGGATCAGACCAGGGGAGGTTAACCCAGGGCCCTCAGAGCCCAAGAATATCCCAAGATGGATTTGGGACAAGGTGTCTGGAGCTCGTAGATAGACACATGTTTTTTTCTGTGAGAGTGGAACTTTACCAGGCTCTCAAAGGTAGTCTCAGAAATCAGTTTGGAGGCCTGTCCCAACTCCTGATGATGATCCAACTGGTCCCGAGCACAGGGAAGGTCTCTTCTAAACGCCTCCCTCTCCTGCTGTCCCCACCCCCCACCCCCCCCAAAAGACACGTTTCCAAAGAGCAGGATTCTTGCCCCATTGTCTTCAGTCCTCTCACTCTGGGAGGTTCCACAGAGGGGACGTGACCCAAAGGAAGGCACAGGGAAGGGAATCAAACAGCCCGCCTGCATCCTGCTTGGCTGCTGTGCAATGATCCAGGGGGCCAGCCTGACAGCTAAAGGAGCCCAGGTGTGTGAGCACCGACAGGCGGGTGCAAATGGGGGTGCAAAGCTGACTCAGCCAGGACCCTGCCTCGAGGACCTGCCACCAGGAGGACGAGGAGACACACCTGCAGGAAGCAGTCACCAGCGAGGGGCCGGCGCAGTCGCAGCGGGGACTGCGGCCCGAGGGAAGGAGATGGCCCATCAGGGACCAGGGAGGGCGCAGAAGAGAGAGCTTGGAAGGAGGGGGAGGAGGTGGTGAGGCAGACCCGGGGGCTGACAGGAACGCTGTTTCAGGCCAGGTGCGCCCAGAGGGACTGTAGGAATATGCCCCCACTCAAGCAGGAGCGGGGTCCTCTGGAGGATGGTGTAGAGGAGTGGGCAGGGAACAGGGTGATGGCATAGCAGGCTGAAAGAGAAGGTGCTGGAGAGCCAAGGAGAGAATACAGGGCTACACTGGCCCTGCGACAGGGAGGGGCTGCAGTCCACCAGAGGCTGACAAGACAATCCAGCCGGCCGCCAAGGGAGCAGCTGAGGGTCTCCAAGCCCTGCCCTTCCCACCCCACCCCAGGCTTGACGGGGGAGCCGGGATTCAAGTCGGATACACCATGAGACCACTGAGGTCTCTGTTTACGGGGGATGCCACCCAACCACAGGCCCCCTGGCTATTCCTCAGTTTTGTGAGCCCTTAAATACCCCAGGACGAAGAGGTGGCAAGAATACACGGAAGAACTATACAAAAAAGATATTCATGACCCAGATAACCAAAATGGTCTGATCCCTCACCTAGAGCCAGACATCCTGGAATGTGAGATCAAGTGGGCCTTAGGAAGCATCACTACGAACAAAGCTAGTGAAAGTGATGGAATTTCAACTGAGCTGTTTCAAATCCTAAAAGATGATGCTGTGAAAGTGCTGCACTCAGTATGCCAGCAAATTGGGAAAACTCAGCAGTGGCCACAGGACTGGAAAAGGTCAGTTTTCATTCCAATCCCAAAGGCAATGCCAAAGAATGTTCAAACTACCACACAACTGCACTCATCTCACACGCTAGTAAAGTAATGCTCAAAATTCTCCAAGCCAGGTTTCAACAGTACGTGAATTGTGAACTTCCAGATGTTCACGCTGGTTTTAGAAAAGGCAGAGCAACCAGAGATCAAATTGCCAACATCCGCTGGATCATGGAAAAAGCAAGAAACTTCCAGAAAAGTATCTACTTCTGCTTCATTGACTATGCCAAAGCTTTTGGCTGTGTGGACCATAACAAACTGTGGAAAATTCTTAAAGAGATGGGAATACCAGACCACCTGACCTGCCTCTTGAGAAACCTGTATGCAGGTCAGGAAGCAACAGAACTGGACATGGAACAACAGACTGGTTCCAAATAGGAAAAGGAGTACGTCAAGGCTGTGTATTGTCACCCTGCTTATTTAACTTATATGCAGAGTACATCATGAGAAACGCTGGGCTGGAAGAAGCACAAGCTGGAATCAAGATTGCCAGGAGAAATATCAATAACCAATTGATATTGATATATATTTATATATATCTGCAGATATGCAGATGACAGCAACCTTATGGCAGAAAGTGAAGAAGAACTAAAGAGCCTCTTGATGAAAGTGAAAGAGGAGAGTGAAAAGGTTGGCTTAAAGCTCAACATTCAGAAAACGAAGATCATGGCATCTGATCCCATTACTTCATGGCAAATAGATAGGGAAACAGTGTCAGACTTTACTTTTTTGGGCTCCAAAATCACTGCAGATGGTGACTGCAGCCATGAAATTAAAGACACTTGCTCCTTGGAAGGAAAGTTATGACCAACCTAGATAGCATATTAAAAAGCAGAGACATTACTTTGCCAACAGAGGTCCATCTAGTCAAAACTATGGTTTTTCCAGTGGTCATGTATGGATGTGAGAGTTGTACTATAAAGAAAGCTGAGTGCCAAAGAATTGATGCTTTTGAACTGTGGTGTTGGAGAAGACTCTTGAGAGTCCCTTGACTGCAAGGAGATCCAACCAGTCCATCCTAAAGGAAATCAACCCTAAATATTCATTGGAAGGACTGATGCTAAAGCTCAGACTCCAATAATTTGGCCACCTGATGCAAAGAACCGACTCACTGGAAAAGACCCTGATGCTGGGAAAGATTGAAGGTGGGAGAAGGGGACGACAGAGGATGAGATGGTTGGATGGCATCACTGACTCAATGGACATGAGTCTGAGTGAACTCCTGGAGTTGGTGATGGACAGGGAAGCCTGGCATGCTATGGTTCATGGGGTCGCAAAGAGTTGGACATGACTGAGTGACTGAACTGAACTGAACTGAACTGAAATACCCCAAGGGCCGAAAGCATCCCTTCCAAAGGCAAAACCCGGGCTTCAGACAGTGCTGTCAGTCTCTGGGGTTGGCAGCCCAGGGTCGTGGGCTCGAGGGAAGTGTCCTGCCTCAGAACCGAGGAGGGAGAGGACTGACGGGAAGAACTTTCATCCGGATCATCCAGTCATCTCAGGGAGACAGTCTGGGCAGGGGCACAGGCCGAGCTACTGCTCGGCCAGATCTCCTAACAGACAGAAATGGGTTCGGCAGGATGCCGTAGTGACTGATGCTTGTCCTTCTGTTATTTTTTCCTTCCCAATTTCAAGGGGGCAGCAAGACTGTGCTTTCTTGCCCTTGCTGAGAAAGAGGTCATATTAAAAGACGTTTGCCTTCTGTTCTCACAAGAGGGCAGCGCTGTATGAGGACCAAGAGGAGGGAGGGGCTGGAGGTCAGAAGAGGAGAGATCACCCCAGACGTGGGAGGACAGGGACCCCAAAGCCTGGAGATAAGGAGACTCCTAATCTCAGGAGGAATGGCTGTGGGGTGCTCCTGGGAAAGCTGACCTTTGAAGACCAGGATTCCCGGGTTTGGGGATGATCTGACACCGACGCCTGGTATGAAGATAGTGGTCACCCCTCTGACCACGTGGCCTCAGGCAACTGGTTTCAGGGGTGAATGGGGCCGGTCAAGGGCCGGAGGGACCTCCCATGATATCCTTTCACCCTAACCCCCCAGGATCTCTGCCCCACTGTTCTGTGACAGTTGAAGAAGTGGAGGGAACCCCATTAACGTGCAAGATTGAATTTTCCCAGCATCCTAGCTGGTTGCCGTCTCAGGGCCAGTCTTCATTTGGTTTCAAGAATCTAACAGAATGACATTTCTTGACCATCCCACGGTGTGGTTGTAAATATTTTCCCATAAACACAGTGGGGAAAAGCGTACTTTGGAATTTTTAAATACCTTCATTTTCTTAAGAAAAGAATTAGAATAAAAAATTTTGGTTCCTTTTGGATAACTGAAAAAAATGGATCTTGCACAGTCAGCAAACAGTATTCCTCTACATAAACACAGCACCTAGAGATGCTATGTTAATACAGAGGATGTGCTGTGTTCAAACCAAATAAAAGGCTTAGCTCCTCATATCAAAGTAAAACAAGGTAGCCGTGTCCCTATGGCCTCTTCAAGGGGGACTTTCATGTCTTTGTAATAATTTCTCTCCATATTCAATGCAAATCTGTAAGGACTCTGTCATAATGCTGTGTAAGGTAGAAAAATTTGCAGTGTCATCTTTACTCCGAGTTGCTTGGAGCCATGAAATGTTTTTCTATAAAGAGGTGTTCGCTGTTGGAGTGCTAGCTGGTTATTTTTCACTTCGCGTATAAATGACATCACCAATGTGATTTTTTTTCTTTTTCTCTCCTCTATTTGTTCTCCAAAATGCTAAACCAAAACCATAGTAGTGTTTATCACCCTTGAGTAAAACTCGAATTAGCCAAATGGTGGATAAATTAGAAGTGTATCGAATTGCTGCAGGCATTTCAAGTCTGGCCTCTGCTGGACTCCCTCTGGGAGGCTGGCTGGAGGGCGACACTGTGGACCAGGTGAAGCGGTGACGTTCTTACCTGCGGAGGGGGGACCTGGGGGGCCTGGGAGACCCGGACGGCCAGGTGGACCAGAAGGCCCGGGTTTGCCCGGGGGGCCTGTCACGCCGCTATCTCCTTTCTGCCCCTGATGGAGAAAAAGGCAGAGCCTGTTATAAGAGCAGGACATGGCAGACTTTCTTCGCCAGTCAGCTCTCCATTGGCAACCAGCTTGTACTTTGGAGCAAGTGCTGGAGGAGGAATGCACTTCCGGAGGTCACCAAGCTCATAAAAAGCTCAGGGCAAGCAACATTTGAGACAGTGCTGGATGCAAGTTTATAGGTACCCAATTTTTTTTATATTGAGGTATAGTTGATTCACAATATTGTGTTGGTTTCCGTGGTACATCATAGTGATTCAATGGGTTTTTTTAAAAAAGATTATATTCCATTATAGGCCATCATAGAATATTGCGTAGAGTTCCCTGTGCCACACTGTACATCCTTGTTGCTTATCTAGTTTACGTATAATAGTGTGGATGCGTTAATCTGCCCCTCTCCCATCCATCTCCCCCTGGTAACCTTAAATTTGCTTTCCACAGGCATCTCACATGGCATGTGACTGCAAATGGAAATGATCCGACCCCCTCTCTGGCAGCTGCTCCTTCCGCCACTCATCAGGCCATTTGTTTTAGCACGAAAGCTCTTCCCACCGTGTGGCCCCTTGTGCTTTCAGGATAAAGACACAGCCCCTTCCTCAGCCTCCAGAGCCACGCATGGCTGGACTTGCCAGGCTCGTCCCAGCCTTTTGACGTTGTCGCTCTTCAAGAGCACACGCCTTTTATTTTGCTTCTCAAGACTCTTCTCTCTGCCCCAAACCGCTCTCCCCTCCCTTCTGCCTAGATAACTCCCTCCCATCCTTCCACTCCCAGCAAAAACACCACCGAGACAAAGCCTTCCCTGACCTCTCCTGGCCCAGTCAGTTCTCCCCAGCACAGGCCCTTTGCCTTCACGGCTTCACCCCCGATCAGAGCTACAGTTGGTCTGTGGTCGTTTCATCCATGTCCCTCCAGGAGACAGAAGCTCCCCGCAGGCTGGAATCTGTCTTGCTCAGATCAAGCAGGGGGAGGAGGAGAAGCTGAATACACAGAGTGGACGTGGTTTATCGGCTCTAGGTCGGGAAATCTGGCTTGCCGTCTGGCCCACGAGACCCTGGGTAACTCAGGGCATTGCTCTGAGCCCGAGTTTTCTCGTCTGTGAAAGGCGGCCAGGCAATATACACCTGCAATAGGCTTGTCATGAGGCCAGCAAAGATCTCAGAGGTGAAAACGTGGTTTGCACAGAACCAAGGGCTCCATGCGCCAAGCTGATTATCACAGCAGCTGGCTTGGTTTCGTCTTTGCCCCATAGTCACAAAAGTCCTGACTCATAAAGAGATGTGTACCTGTATCTTTCCACATGAGATGCTCTCTTTGCTGTCTGCCCTTGGAGGGTTAAGAGCACACGTCTCCCCCGGGGCTGCCCTTAGGAAAGACCCCAGAAACCAAGACTGGCACACCTGCAGAGCTTCCCCCAAGCCATTGGCTGACTGTCCCTGCCTGGGCCCCGACCATGACGCTGGCTGCAGCCGGACAGCTTTGGACGGGCCGCCTTCACACAGGTGTGCCGGGGCTGCCTCGCCCACCTGCTGAAATGTAAATCTTCCCAAGTCTGGGGGGGCAGGCCGGCTGAGCACGCCTTTCAACCACCATGTGACGTGTGACCTGCCACCTTGCCCACGTGGCCCTGGGGCTCTCTCAGCAGTGTGCAAGGAGTTCTCAAATCCTTCGTGTGGGATGGCGAGGCCAGAGTTTGTCTCCAACTCCATCCTAAGGGAGGGAGTCTTAAGCCTTGCCTGAGCCTTAGCAATCTGCAAGGCCACTAAGACGGGTTCCCCTCGCAGATGACACAGGAAGTCACACCGTCTTAATATAGCCACAGCGAAGGCTCATTTATCTAACAGCCACATCGGCTGGCTCCGAGCACAGGAAGTGACACAGCTCGAAGAAGCTGAAAACGCTCCTCATCCTGGCCTCAGTGGTAACAGAATGTTCTGCTTATCGGTCATCTGCTTGCATCAGCCTCGCCTCTGTGAGCAGGACACACTGAGCAGTGCTTTCCAGGAAAACGCTCCTCGTTCTGTTGTTGCACAAAGTCTGGGGATTCCCATCCAGGAGGCCGCTGTGTCCCTGGGACGGAAGACGTGTATGATACGCTCGTGTGGTTTTCCTGGGCCTGCCCAAGGTCAGCTTGGAAGCAGGAGGCTGAGGGGAAGGTGCCATGGGCAGACTGGTCTCAGGTCTCCAGCTTCTGTCCCTGCTGGGGAGCTGGCTTGGCTGGGGGGTCCCGGGTGGTCATGCCGCTGCCCTGGCCCCTGGTTTCTGGGTGACTACATGCAAGGGAGTTGGGTTGGTGGGCTCTTCAGTCCTTCTGGATCTGAATTTCGTAATCCTGGAGCCGCTTCTGGATTTCTGATTCAGGGATCTGGGTTGTTTAACTTCCAGAGACTCAGCACCACAGCTCAACAAACACCCTGTGTATAAGACTCTATTAGGCAAATGATTCATGACAAAAAGAAACCATCACACCCATCCCCCAAGGCTGACCAGGCAGGCTGGGGTCGAAGCAGCACTCAGGTATCTATAAAGTCTTGAAGGAAGATGAGTCCATATTCCTAACTGAGCTCCCAGACGTGGTTCTGGTGTCGTCTTTAAGATGGCTCCAACACAATCATTCTCAACAGGGTCAAGAAATAGACTTCTTGGCTTCCGCCCTGACCAGGACCAGACAGACACTGTCCAAGGAAAGACGCAGATGACGGAAGCCAAGCGGCTTCTCGGATCCCAAGCATAGCACGTTCTGGATGGAACACGGCCATAGGGGAGAAAACGCTTTATTTTTAAAAAGGATTTTTCCCTTGTCTTTCTTTTTCTGAGCCTAGTTTTTAGGAAACTGTTATCTGTGGACTCGTGGCAAAGCCACAGCCATGCTACCCATGGTAAAGCTTTAGAAATTGAACTGGAGCCTTGTGACTTCAGGAGTCACCATGGCTGGGCTTCCCTGGTGGCTCAGTGGTACTCGGGGGGCACAAGTTTGATGTCTGGTCCAGGAAGATCCCCTATGCCGCCAGACAAGCAAGCCCATGTGCCACAGCTTCTGAGCCCATGCACCGAAACCACTGAAGCCTGCGCGTCTAAAGCTCTGCAACAGGAGAAACCGCTGCCACGAGAAGCCCGCACACACCTTAACAGACAGTGTCCCTGGCTCCCCACAGCTGGAGAGAGCCTGCACACAGCAACAAAGACCCAGCACAACCAAAACAAGGAAAAGTCATCGTGGAAGCTGATTCATCAGGTTGGAGTCTATGTCATTCCTAGGTCCCTTTGAAAAGACCAGATCTGGCTTCTTAGCGTTACTGTGGCTCTGAGTTCTGGCGCACGTGAGACTCATGTGGAGCTTTAGAAGCAACAATCCACCCTGAAGCCTCAGCTGTGTATCAGAGCCTTTGGGAGGCAAGGGCTTGGTGGGGAGGAGGAGAGACACACGTGGAGCACCACCTCTGCACCCGGGGGAGGGCATCCGCATTGAATCAGCCCCCAGGCAGTTCCGACGTAAGCTAGAGTCTGAGAACCGTGGATCTAGCCTAAGGAAAGAATGGGGACGTGCCCACACGTGTTCACTCCTCAGCATTATCTATAATCCGGTTACGCTTCTCTTGTCCGAGCAGTCTTCTGGTCCCTCATTTACTAAAATCTGATGCAGAGATTTTAAAAGAAATGTTTTAAAATACTTAATGAATGAAGTAACAAGTGAAAATGCATATGTTGTGATTTTTAACTAAAAGTTAGGATAAATAGAAATGTATATTGGTCATAAAAGGAACAAATGGCTAGAGATTCCGCAGGAAGGAAGACTACCAGCATGGTAACAGAGTTATGCTGGGACGTTAGGTGCTTAGATGATCTCCTTCCTAGTTTTCTGAACTTTCCATTTTCCACGATGCTCATATATTACATGTATAGTGGGAAAGGAGGCAAAAAGCCAACAGAGTGGAACTGAAAGAGTAAGGGACACGTGTCTCATTCAAAGGGGTGAGGTTCTCTGAGGCCCTGGGGATGGCTCACCATCACATGGTTTTGACCCAAGAGCCTGCTGACCAGGGGAAGGAAAACTTTCCCTAAGCCCTGAATAATGCCAATAAAGAGGGTCATTTACAAATGGGGGTCCTGAGGGAGGAGAAAACGTCCTGCTGTTGAGACCTAGAAGAGCCTTGAACAGCCCGGAAATATCTGGGCTGGTGCAGAAGTCCATCTGTGTCTGGGACACTGAGGCAAAAAGCAGATTTTTGTGGGGTCAGTGGTCTTGGTGGAGACAGACCTGTTCTTGTGAACTGAAGACCCACTCTTAGCTTCAGCATTGGACACAGCTAATTTTGAGCATTCTACCCATCCCCCTCAAACTCAGCTCACCTAGGAAGCCCAGGTGCTCTGCCCCCCAACCCAGAGGATGCTGGAGACCAGACTGTGTGCCCAGAAGGTCCCTGACCCATTCTGCCCCCCAGCCCCCACCCCAGATCTGGTTAGCCCTGGGATCCATACCTGCTTGCCTCGTTTCCCTGGTCTGCCTGTGGGCCCCCGGTGGCCGGCGAGCCCAGGCTCGCCCTTCGGCCCCATTTCTCCCTGGAAAGAAGAAAGAGAAGCAAGAGAGGGGTGGGGCTCGAGGCTCTGGCAGAGCTCCAGGTCTATCTGCCCCCTGCATGGGCCATCTCCTCCGTCACTCTATTCTAGGCAGGCTGCTTCAGGAGGTTGGGGGAGCTATAGGGTCGTGTGAGAGGGAAAGAGGTTCTTCACGGAAGAGGAGGGGAAGGAGCAGGTTATCCTGGGTGGGGTTATCATCTGAGAGACGCGGAGGCTGGGCAGCACACGGTTTGGTTCCCAAGTCCCCAGCCCGAGCGGCCAGGGTGGGAGGTACCTGCATTTGAGTCCCCTGTGTCTGTGCCTGGGACACCGTCGGGGGAAATGCTCTCTTTCTTAGTTGAAATTTTATGTTGTGTTTTTAGCATAAATTCAAATCTCTGGGGTTTTTGAATAATTGGACACAGTTTTGACAGCTGTCATCTTTGGGACGCTTCTGCCGTGTTAGCTGCATCCCTCTGCTGTGTGTGCTTAGTCGCTCAGTTGTGTCCGACTCTTTGTGACCACATGGCCTATGGCCCACCAGGCTCCTCTCTACATGAGATTCTCCAGGTAGGAATACTGGAATGAGTAGCCCCTAACCCTAACCTTCACTCCCACTCCAATACTTTGGCCACCTGATGCTAAGAACTGACTCATTGAAAAAGACCCTGATGCTGGGAAAGATTGAAGGTGAGAGGAGAAGGGGATGACAGAGGATGAGATGGTTGGATGGCATCACCAACTCAATGGACACGGGTTTGGGTAAACTCTGGTAGTTGGTGATGGACAGGGAGGCCTGGTGTGCTGCAGTCCATGTGGTCACAGAGTCGGACACGACTGAGAGACTGAACTGAACTGAGCCACTGCCTTTTCCAACATACATTCCTATTCTTCAGCAAAAAACTGGTTGCCATTCCATCTTACTTCCATTTGATTCAGGGAGAAACACTTTGTGGGACAGATGTTCCAGACATGTGTTCAAATTCTTAATACAATTATTATAAATGTCATGGAAAGCAACATAAGCCATGCGTGTGTGCTAAGTCACGTCAGTCATGCCCAACTCTGTGTGACCCCATGGACTGTAGCCCGCCTGGCTCCTCTGTCCATGGTTCTCCAGGCAAGAATAGTGGAGTGGGTAGCTGTTCCTTTCTCCTGAATGTAAGCCATATTCCCAACTAAAAAGCAAATGCACCAACTGCAGAATTCGAGAGTTTAAGGTCAGCCTTTTGTAAAACTGGTCTCTGCATCTCAGGCCATCCCCTCCTTCCCTGTGTTCTTCCAGGAATCCAGGCCCACCTGTGGCTTCTTTGGCTCATGAACCCACAGGGCAGCCTTCTTACCCCCAGGAACCCCTGCACACCCCAGAAGGCATCACACAAACTAAGTTCCACACCAGCAGCCATGAAAATTTCTGCTAGGCAGCAGCCAGTGCCTGTGAAGAGCTTCCCTAACCACTTAGACAACAATAAACACCCAGACAACTTCTCCCAGGGACGCCAGAGGAGGTACAACACAATGGAAAATTCCAGGGAACACCAATTCACAGTGAGGATCAAGCATAGAGCTCTGAAATTACCTGCCGGTTCAGCCAGTGTAATGAATTTGTCAAGCTACCAACATCCTGCCTCACCGAGAACTGTCCTTAAACCTACGGTTTCTTTCCCATCCGTCATGCTCTTCAGCCTGCTTGGATAGGATGGATTCTCTGCGACTATGGAGATGTTTGCACAATTTTCCTTGGCTGTTTAGAGGAGGCTGAGAGATGCCTTGCTTGTCTGGGAGAAAACAATAGCATAAACAGCATAATTTTTTGGAAAAGATCGTCTGAGGGAAGTGTGGTCCTTCTCCTCACCAGTTGGAAGCAGCCAGTAATATCTTGATCTAATTTCTCTCTGAAGACCTAATTATGGTCATCACATTACCTCTGTCTTAAACAGGCATGGGAGGGAGGGAGAACTCTCTATGGAAAGTCTAGCAAATGGAACAGAGCAGAGAAGCTGTCATATTTAATTTTACAGGAGTGTATTGCTCTCTGATACACAGAATGAAAACCTAGACTAAGTATTTTAAAATAAAATTGTTTTTCTCTGTAACATTCCCTTTCATTTGCTTATATAATTAATCTCTTTTCAACCCAACACTCCATGTAGGTAGCAGAAACAGAGCTTTTGACAGCTTTGGGCAGTGATAAATGATAATAATTTCAGATGACTGAAATTATTTAAATATAATCTACCAATGGGAGAAAGATATAACTTGTTCTTTCAAGCATGGAAAATAAAATTTTAAGGTGAACTTGGAAACAATTTAGAATTCTAAGAAAGCATCCCACTTGCCTGTTGGAAGAATATCATGCCCTGAGGCTTAGACAAAAATAAGTGTCCAATGTTAATGCCTCAACAACACGAGGACCCACCACTGCAATGGTGGTTGTCCTAAGTGGTCGCTTATTGTCTGACATCCCCTCACCTTCACCCCTGAGTTCTTTTCCCCAGACCCTAACCTTAAATATAAGTTAAAAAATCTGTCAGTCAGTTGCCACTTTCACAGTTTTTAGTATATCTGACACTACTCTGTTATTCAGTGAATACTTTTTAAGTCAACCAAATAAACTCCTTTTTATTAAGCCTCGTCCTAGCAAGATATCCATGAAATCCTACTAAGTACTTAAATAAATATTACATTTAACTGTCAAATAAAAAACATTTTCGCTGTCTCCTGCTAAAACAACTCTGCGTTCCTCTGGCAGTGCCTGTACCCTTCTGAAGGAGTGCGGAGCTGGGTGCCTCAGAAGTGGCTTTGAACCCTCATCAGGGCCGCTGGCCGCTGCAGCTTCGGTCTGAGTCCCGGGGCCCAAAGCTTTCTGCTTTTGAATTGTCTGATAGCCCCCTGACAGACAGGAGACACAGAGAAGCCATCTCTCTTCTCAGGTGGGGTGTCCCTTCCTCCTCTGAGTCGGAGGGAGGTCTCACCAATACGTTTGGCAACTTGCGCCCCTTTCAAACATGAACCTTCCACAAAGAAACCCACTTATCGGGCCTGATGGATGAAAGGCAGACCTCTTTTTGTTGTGCTTAGAGGATCTAACTTGTAACTGAAGGCTATTTTTACTGCTTCTGAGTACTTACTTTCTGCCCCAACATTCCAGGAAATCCTGGGAAACCCTGTGAAGAGAAAAACAAATATAATGACTGCTTCTGAAATAATGCTTGAAAAGGCTGAGGAAGAACTTGGTCAGCCATTTTCAAGATAAGGCCCCAGCAGTCAGCCAGCCAACCAGTTAGTCATCCAGCTAGTCAGTCATCCAGTCAATCAGTCATTCAGCCAGCCAGCCAGCCAGTCAACCATTCAATCAATCAGACAGGAATTCATTCATTCCACCAGTCAGCTAGCCAGTCATCCAGTCTGCCATTCCTTCAGTCTTTCAGCCAGTCTGCCATTCATTCACTCAGCCAGTCAGCCAGTCAAGTCAGTCAGCCAGTCAATCATTCAGTCAGTCAGCAACCAGGCAGTCAGCCAGCAGCCAGGCAGGCAGTCAGTCATTCAGTCAGTTAGCTGCCAGTCAGCCATCCAGTCAGTCAACAGCCAGGCAGTCAGCCAGTCAGTCAATCATTCAGTCAGTAAGCAGCCAGGCAGTCAGTCATTCAGTCATTCAGCCAGGCAGTCAGCCAGCCAGTCATTCAGTCAGTCAGCAGCCAGCCAGTCAGTCAGTCAGCCCACAAGATGGGGATTGGTAGGGGATGTCCCTTCTGTGGTAGTTTATCATTTCTATGAAATGCCCATTACCTTTTCTCCTTTGGGACCCAAGTCACCCCTTTCACCTCTGGATCCCTAAGGGGAAACCATAGGAGAGAGTCAATGAGTTGACTCCTAGGAGAAAAACTGGAGCATTTCTAACTGAAAACGCCATAGGTCAGCACCCTCACTTTCCTTAGAAGACTTGGTATGCCCAGGGAAGGCTTTCTTTATGAGATACCTCCTATTTGGATCCCCCAAACCGCTTACAGGAGAAGGCAATGGCACCTCACTCCAGGACTCTTGCCTGGAAAATCCCATGGACGGAGGAGCCCAATTAGGCTGCAGTCCATGGGGTCGCTAAGAGTCGGACACGACTGAGCGACTTCACTTTCACTTTTCACTTTCATGCATTGGAGAAGGAAATGGCAACCCACTCCAGTGTTCTTGCCTGGAGAATCCCAGGGATGGGGGAGCCTGGTGGGCTGTCGTCTATGGGGTTGCACAGAGTTGGACACGACTGAAGCGACTTAGCAGCAGCAGCAGCAGCAAACCGCTTACATCAATAAAGGACACTCCACAGAAAATTCTGGGACCTAGACTTTCTCCTATATTCTAGGAAATTTGTCCTCAGGGTGTGGCTGGATTTTTTACTCCATTTCTGACAGACAACGAGGCTGTGTGGTAGAAGCATGGCCTAAGTCACACATCTACCATCTTCGCCCAGCCCCCCCTGCCAGGTGTGTTCACGCAGCAGCTGGCACAACCTCCAGCCCTTACCTGCTCCATGTGAGGGGCTTCCACTTCCACTGGGAGAGCCTCCCTAACCCACCTGTCCTGGCTCGGAGGCCCTCACTTCTGTCTCGCAGCCCACTGACAAACGACAGGTAACATCGAGAGGTGGCAGCTGCAGCCACTGACTAAAGAGACCCCTGGGCCCATGCTCTGCGCATCACTGACCCCAGACTCGGCTCCGGGGAGCCGTGAGAGACAAGCACGAACCTTTTCCCCTCTGGATCCAGGGTAGCCCTAAAAGAAAGCAAAAGGCACATTGACAGTCAGCCCTGTAGGACCTCCGGGTCTGGTGTAAGAGTGGAAGGAACCCCTGGATGGGGTGGTGGGATATGTCTCCACACTGGGCTGAACGTTCTAGGGAGTGGGTCAGGGGACGGTTGCAGCAGTGAGTATAAAGATGTCCCTGAGAGTTGTGTTTACACCAGGCCTAAAAAGAGCATTGCTTTCCTTAACCCCCACCCCCAAAGGCCCATACAAAAGGCTTCCATCTGCTTTGTTGCCCAGAGGCTTGACCCTCATTGTCCAAGAGAACAGCAGGAACGGCCTCCCTCTGCCCCGTGTCCCAGGGCATACCTCCCCGAGGGCTAGTAAAGATAAGCACAGCCTGACACCGGCCTCTCCAACATCTGTGATAATCCCCAGCCCATGACAGCAGTCACCCAGTCCCCACTTTATAGACACCAGCTGCTCCAGAGCCTTAATCAGAAGACCCGGAACCATCTATCTGACCAACACACTGACCTTGGAGCCCATTGGTCCTCTTGACCCTGGCAAGCCCATCAGACCCAGGTCACCTTTTTCACCCTGTGGGAATCACAAGAAGGGGGGAAAAAAGACCTCCAGTGACATTTCCTAGAGAAGCTGAACCAGGAGAGGCATGGGCAAGATCAGGATGGAGCTGGGGACATCGAGGCTGGCCTGAGAACCTGAGGACCCCAATGCTCCCTTGTTTACTCCCAGGGATCCAAGACTACAGACTCCAGGCTTCATTCTGGTATTTGTCATGAAATGTAGAGAGAAATTGTCCAAGGTAGAGCAGCTCTCCAAACCAAATGCTCACTCACGTGTTATAAATGAACTGACATTTGATCTTCTCCCAGAGAGGGTTGGGAAAGGGTGGGGAAGAGAGCATGCAGGCACTTGGGTACTCAAAGGACAAGGTTAATGTGCTCCAAAAAGCTACATCTGCTCTGCTGTTTGCATAGGGAGGGCCTTTCACATGTTTCCACATACTCTTACCCTAGGTTTGCGGCCAAGTAGAGTGACCATTAACCTCTGAGTGGAAGCCGGGGACTAGGACTCATGGATGGGATCTGTTACCCTTCAGAATGGTTTACAGTTGGAACTTTCAGTACCTGCCTTGCTAAAAAACTTTAACCACCACTAAACAATAGAAATATAAGGTGAACCACATACTTAATTTAAAAATTTTTAGAAGTCACCTTAAAAGAAACGGATGAGATTAACTTTAAATTTAAACTTTAAATTTACTCTAATTAATCTAATTATTAACCACTATTTAAGAATCCAATTATTTTAAACATGTCATCTATGTAAAAACTATCCATAAGAGTTTTACATTTGATTTTTCACAATAAATATTTGAAATCTGTTGTGTATTTAACATTTAAATCACAGCTCAATTCAGGTGCTAAATTTTCACCTAAAATACTTGATCTGTATTAGATTTCATAAAATTTATAGTTAAAAAAGCAGATTTCAACTCAAGTTGCTCAAAAATACTTAAATGTTTTCAAATAACTGAATTGAGTAAAGATTCTTAAAATCAAACTTAAATTAATTAAATTGGTTGCACTTGGCACATTTCAAGGGCT
Organism: Bos mutus; assembly: GCF_027580195.1. Taxonomy (NCBI): domain Eukaryota; kingdom Metazoa; phylum Chordata; class Mammalia; order Artiodactyla; family Bovidae; genus Bos; species Bos mutus. Next base: position 148,162,621 of record NC_091617.1, on the reverse strand, counting down.
CAATAGTCACATGTGCCTGGTGGCTGCCATATTGGATGGTTCAGCATTATATACAGTGGATTTTTAAGAAAATATCCTTGGAACTTTTCCTAAGACAATTGGTAACAATTTTCTAGTCTCATAATAAATGCAGCCAATGCGTCAGAGCAGATAGTGACATTCCCCTACCCACCCCCGACTTCTGCAGCTCAGTTCTAAGTCATGGCCTCTGCATGCAATAGTCTACAACCAAAGTGTGTAAAAAGACATGCGTGTGGGTATGTCAGCTTCTCCTCACCTGTTTGAGGAAGGGGATTTCCCCAGCATTTAGCAATCCACCTGGGAATGCAGGGTTTCCGTGGTTCCAGCCCCCAACTCCCTTGCCCTCACCTTCCACCCCCTGCCCAATTAGTATGACAGGCCAACAGCCTTCCAGACACGAGCTCCTTTGGGGTCATCTCCGGGAGCCAAAGAATTATGAACTAACTCTCAGGACAGAGCAGGACAGGGCTTGGGAAGGAGGCAGCAGGCCCTTGCTTCTCCTCCCACAGGAGCAGCTGTGGGACTGACTGCCGTCTCATGGTCCAGGCAAGGGAGGAAGTGTTTGGGGCCCCCTGGGCGGTCCTTGGGCTCTCTCCTTTCTTCCTGTCTTGAGGAGGTTGAGTTTTGCCAACTGTGCCAGGAGACAAGGAAGCCGCCACCTCCTCCCCTCGAGTTCTGATGCCCTGAGAGCCACCACACTTACCCTGGGGCCTTCAGGGCCGGGCCAGCCGACAGGCCCAGGCATGCCAGGAACTCCTGGGGGGCCGGGTCTGCCCTTCAAAGACAGAGAACAAAAGTTAGGACTATTGGGCTTGTTCCCCTCCCTCTGAAAACAGGTTTGTCTCTGTGGCCCGGTAGGGAGTATGGGCCCAAGCATGGCCCCAGGATGCTCATCCCCACCTCCAAAGACTCATGGCCTGGAAAGCTGGGCCTCTCAGATGGGAGTTAAAGCCCTTGGTATCACATGACATCAACACATGAGATTGTTCCATTTAAGAAATGGAAGGTGGTGGGAAGGGGCTCTAAACGTCTCGGTCCTTTGACCATTATCACCCACCCACACGTCCCCTGCATTCCAATATATTCTCTCCAAGGAGGCAACATAGAAGGGGAGGATGAGGTTTAGGGGAGCAGCAACAGAGGCTGGGCCTTTTCCCTTGAAGTCTTTCCCCTGCTCAGCATGCCCACCTCCCAGAGGATGCCTTCCTTGCCATAACAACTCACTTCTTCACATGTGGGTTTGCTGGGGGCTGCCCACCAATTGATGTACCACCCCTTCCTGAAGCCAACAGCCCAGCCCCCTTACATCAAGATGAAGCAGGACAAATTCTCTGTTGCCATTCCACTCCAGAGCTCCTCTGTGGCTCAGGCTGAAGCTGGATGTCACCTGGTACCACCCTCCTGCCCCCGTTGGGTTTCCTCCCCTGCCTGAGCTGGGTCTCCCCTCCCCTAGGCTCCTCTGGAGAGAGCTGCTTTAATCATTAATTCACTTGCACATGGCATGGACCACCTCTATCTCTGTGTCTAGCAAACCCAACAGAGGCCAAGGAGCTGTGGTAGAGTGAGCCCTGCAAGACAGTGTGGGGGCAGTGAGGTGGGGTCTGCATTGACCTCTGCACCCACTGGCTAATTTCAGTTAGCCTAGCTGGGGGTATGGAAGGCTCATCCCTGACCTGGAGATCACGGTGCTGGCGGGCACACTAGCTCCCACTCCCGCCTGCTTCACCCACGGCAGACATCACTACGCAATCACAGGCCTTGTTCTGAGCACAGAGAGGAGGCCAGAACCCTCCCAGCCCAGTGCTTCAGGCAACCACTAGGCCATGGCTGGAGTGGTCATCTGTGTCCTAAAGGGCTGAGACTTTGTCATACAAAGGTCTGTTTGAAGCTCTTATTGATAGTAAAAGTATTTGAATAAAATAACTGGGGAAATAGTAATTTATATTTAGAACCATGGGCATCTTTTCTTGGTCTTGAACCTTCTTCTGTATCCCCAAGACCGACAATTTCAGTGCCTGCACCCACTGATCGCAGTGGGTAATGGTTGATTGACTCCTTCCTGATGCCAATGAGAGTCTTGATAACATGTGTTTGGTTTATTCAGAGTCCCTGCGACCTTAGGTAACTCCCGTTTATTCCAGCTGGGCCCTGAGGCAAAGCCGTTCGTTCTTGTCTGATACTTAATTCCAGTTTAATCAAATTGACAGTGAGAGTCATTTGGTGCCGCTGGCTGGGGCTTTGGAGGGTTTCTCTGATGGACGGCAGGATGAGGCTTGGGGGAAACCTGGCCAGGCTTGGCAGCTTCTGAAGTCTGAATGCCACCAGGAGCAGGCTGCAGACCCTGACTGAGAAGCGGGCAGAGGGAGGCGGTTGCTTCCGTCCTCATCAGGATAACTCCTGGGGATCGGGGCTGCGGGGGTGTGCAGCCGGTCCCCACCCCCGAGGGCGCACACTCTCACATGCCCAGCACAGCTGCACTTGTAATTCTGACAGGGTAACGTGGACTGTACCTTCCTTCCTGGTCGACCAAGCTCCCCCTGTGGATGGAGAAGACAGGTAAGCAGAGACTGCTTTGGAGGAAAAGTTCTGGAACCTGAGGGCTTGGCAAGGTCTGATGAGCCGGCATGCCCACACGGCTAGGTGCCCTGGAGGCTCACAGCATCCCCGCCACGTCACCGGGCCCCGCTGAGACCAATGGGTGGGGTCCCATGCCCGCAGTCACCACGGAGCCCATCGTCACCCTCTAAGTGCATGCTTCGAAATCTCAACCAGAAAATCCTCAGTGGCGTCCCCAGAAACCAGGCCGGCATTACCCAGGGGAGGTGGGGGTGAAGACAGAGGTGCTTCATACCTTCTCTCCCTTTGGTCCAGTCTTGCCAGGAAGCCCGGGGGGGCCCTACACGATCAAGATAAGAAAAGAACAAAGCCCGCATCAGCCAGAGGCAGGATGGGTGCGGGGGCCCTGGGTGCCCTGGCCCCTCAGTAGGCGGTTCTCGCTGCAGACTCAGGGGTCCCCTCACGGCAGGAAGGATCCTGTGCCCCATCCAGGCCAGGCCCATCCCTCTCCCTGAGACCCCTCTTCTTGCTTTCTCTGGGCTGTTTTCAGCATCACTGTTACCGCGGTGCTCACATACCTGCTTTCTGTGACTTTCCTTTTCTCTCTGGAATTCTCGGATGGCCCATACATCCTGAGTGCTTGGTGAAGGCAACTCAAAAGACTTAAGAAGGGCTATTTGCTGAACACAAGATGCTTCGCCACCTCTCACCTCTTTTCCGCTGCTCTTACCAAGTTTCCCTGAGGCCCTGACCAGACAAAAGTCAGGCTTTGCCTGCAGGAGTAGCTAACATAGAAATTCCCATGGTGGATCTCTGGGTACCACGAAGAGCAAAAGCCTTCTGTTTTAAGATGCTAAGAGTGTGGGCAGGTGAAGAGTGCATTTTTGTCCCACTGCCCGCCCAGGGAGAGGGGCTGAGTCCAGCTCGGGGAGCCCTGTGCCTTTCACACTGAAGCTTGGCACACACACGGCAGGATGCAGCTGCCCTCGGTACATGTGCCTACGAAACCCTCAGTTGGCCAGCTATCTGCCAAGCTCCCCAGGACAGCAGAGCGGAAATCCACCAAAACCCCCAGGCCACTTCTTCATCCCCAAGATCTGAAGGAGAGCACGCCTTATGTGAAGCATGTCTGAAATAGGATTTCTGTGAAGCTTGTTCAAACGACCCCCTCCAGCCAAGGGATTCTGATCCTCTCTGCACATCAGAAACCCCTGGGGGACCTTTTAAAATTCCCCAGGGACACAGGCATCCCACGGGATTCTAATGGGCAGAAAAGTTGGGGAACCACTGCTTTTGGTTTATTCTCCTTCTGTTTGCGGGGGGGAGGGAGAGTTTCAGTTCCATTCTTTCTTCTTTTCCAAGCCTCAGTAATTTTTCTGTTTTCTTCAAATGGGCTAGAACTATTTATCAGGCCATGATGCCGTCCCTAGCTCAGGGCTTCCCAAACTTTGACATGAGGGTGATTCCCTCTGGGGAGTCTTGTTAAGATGCAGGTTCTGATGAGACGGGGTGGGGCGGGGGGAGGGGAGGCTGAGATTCTGTGCTTCCAGCAAGTCCCCAGGTGCCAGCAGTTGTGGGCCTGAGGCTCCCCCTCTGTGTGGGTACAGGGTTGCCCTGTGTTTCTGGAGCACAGAGGTGGCTGTGGGATCCCCGGAGCCAGCCACACAGCCTCCCAGGGACCCACGTGGGCTTCCACCAGGTCAGAGAGGCTCCTGTGGGGCTGGAGACCATGGCCTCAGGGCAGCTGGGACCCCCTTCCTATCCCGTGGATTCTCTGCAGGTGCAGACCGCGGGAGCTGAGAAGATGGAAATCCCCCTGGGAGCTGAGCCTTGGGCACCCACTTTGCATCTCTGCAGGCTTCCCAGAGCCTCTGCGGCAGTTCTGGCCAACTGTGGGTCCCAAGTCCTGCTTCCTTCAGTGCATTTAATAAACATTTACGGGGAAGCTCTACTTCCCAGCCAAGGGATTCCAAGCCTTTCTGCACATTACAAGCTCTTGGGGACCTTTTAAAATTCCCCAGGAACACGGGCCAGGACTACACCCCGGGTACTGGTGTGGGTGGGTGCCGGGAGCCAGCGTGAGGAACTCCGCCCATGGCAAAGGTCATGAGGAAGGAGGCTCAGCATACGCAAAGGCGGGATTGAGCCTCAGGAGTCTCCCTGGAAATTCTCGAGCATCTACCCCCAAAACCAGAGTCTGCCTACTTTACTGCTTTGTGCTCTCACCTATACCTCTGACTTTATGGGGGGCTGTCCCCCACCACCTCTCTCTCTCTGAAAAAGAGTTAACTTACAGCTCCAGTTAATAAAGTTCCTGGGTGTGACAAGAGTGTTTTAGTTCACAAACTCCTTTGGAAGTTCTCTAGCCTGCCTGAACAGGTTCTTCTGGCCACATGTGATTTTTCACAGCCTCCCAACCATGAGAGGCACGAGATGTTCTAAACTTTCTAAATACAGATTCCTTTGAGCAGTTAGAAGATTATTAGTATAGTATAGTGGATTGATTAGAAATTATATTGGTGAAGGGTTTTCATTTATTGGGCCAATGTTTGCTGCTAAGTTTCCATATCCCTTACCTACTGTGTCCCTGGGAGTGTACTGATTAATATAATTGGTGTATAGGAATGTAAGTAGTAGCTTTAATGTTTGTAACCTTGGACCCTTGAGTTAATTCTTTTCTTGTTATAGCCCAACACACCTTTGCCCTATAGGAATGCAACTTCATCTAATGCTTTCAGAGGGTGGTGCCTGACTTTAGAATAATCACCCTTAGAGAAAAATAAGTTTTCTGAAGAAAGGATCATAAAATGTTAACAGGCCTCCAGGCCAGAAGATGATGTAAATCACCTAAACTTTTGCATATGATAAGTTTGCAGGAAGAAAGCCTGGCTTACTGCTGACTCTACCCCTTCTCCCATTATCCTCTATGCACAACTTAAGGTATAAAAACTACTTTGGAAAATAAAGTGCGGGCCTTGTTCACCGAAGCTTGGTCTCCCCATGTCGTTTTTTCTCTCACCTTCTGGCCGAATTCCCATCTGAAGTGTGGAGGCTTGTCAAGCCTACTAATTTTGCCTGGGCTTCTAAGATCTGACCGGGGAGGCCTTAGTGTCTCCTCTCCTTTGGGAGAACAGGAGGATGCCTGTGGCCTATGTAGGTGGCGCAAATTCCTTGTCTTGGAATTTTATTGGTTTTCCACGTAAACCAAGTTATTCAGCCTCTTTTCTTTACTGAATTTCTTCGCTGAGCTATCCCTATTTAACCACTCTTTTTATCTTTAATTCTATCGTATCCTGATCGCCGAAGCCGTCTCCCCTTCGAATTCCCTGAATCCACGGGGGCAGGACCCCGGCAGGTGGGCACAAGGCAAGGTGGACAATGCCCCTGTTCGCAAGAGCTGGTCTGCAAGGAGCCAGAGGGGAAATACTTCGGCTTTGCCTCTGATACAGCAATTCTGTCACAACTCCTCAACTCTGCCCTTCAGTGGAAGGAGTCGCCAGAGAACGATAAACTTTAATTACAAAACATGCCGGACTGCACTCCTGGCCATAGCTTGCCAACCTCAGGCACAGAGCTTGTATTTTATGGAGGTGGGGAGACCCAAGAGTCCAGGAACAAGAATAAAACTGTGACGACATGAGAAAACTAAGCAGAGAAGGAAACCTGGCCCCTGGGTGGAGAGCGATGGGGCGGCTACTGTCACGGAGGGTGGAGGGGCATGTCTGGGGCGGGGGGTGGGCGCCTGGGTTCTGAGGGACAGAGGAGCGGGCCATGGGGCAGTCAGAGGGAAGGGCATTGCAAACAGCCAGAGCCACAGGCAAGGCCCGAAGGCTGCCACAGACTTCGGGTGGATGAGGACCCAGGACACACACGGAGGCTGCACTGAGTGGGCTGGGGCATTGTGGGAGACAATTTGCAGGAGATACGGGTCCCCACGCGGGGCTTTGCTCCCAGGGTGAGGAGTGTGTTTTGGTCTTCCTGTGACAGAAAGCCACAGGAGAGGTGACAGAATTCCTCTCTCCTGTCCCCATGCAAGCCCAGACCCCACGTCCTCCTCGATGGACCCACTCCACCAGGCCGGCCAGAGGGCTCAAGAGTCTGTGAGACAGTCTCTAGAGGGGACCCTTTGTCTGTCTAGAAAACCCTTCCATCAGCATTTGACCTGCTCCTCACTCTGACCTGAGCTCTGGTGGGGAGGGGCGGGCTGGCTGGGGCCCGTGTCTAGGGCTAAAGTGAGTTCAGAGCACCACGTTCCCCGTTGCCCCAGTTTTCTGCCCTGCATGCAGGCCCCTCTGGGTGGGTTAACAGTTGCGCTTCTCCTGAGCGTTTTTCTGATGACAACTATAACAATAACCACCGCCATCTAGGCAGTAGCTCACCTGGTCACCTCCCGCATCTGGTACTGCAGGGGAAGTTATATCCCCATTGTGCAGATGGGCACACTGAGGCTGGGAAGCAGAATTGGCCGGAGAAGAACCATGTGGTTCCTCCAGGACAGGAAAACAACCCCAGGGCACCTGAAGAGGGGAAACTCTTCCCTGGGGGTGGCGGACAGGGGAGGGTCCCTGCCCTGTGATAGGACCTCAGGGGAAGGGCCCAGGGTGCAGTGACCTGGGGGCCCGGACCTCAGGGGAAGGGCCTGGGGTGCACTGACCTGGGGACCCGGACCTCAGGGGAAGGGCCTGGGGTGCACTGACCTGGGGGCCTGGAGGTCAGGGGATGGGGCGGAGGTGCACTGACCTGGGGGCCTGGACCTCAGGGGAAGGCCCGGGGTGCACTGACCTGGGGGCCCGGACCTCAGGGGAAGGACCTTGGGGGGAACTGACCTGGGGGCCCGGAGGCCCAGATGAGCTGAGCGACCCCTGCGCACACGGGGACTGCGCCGTCTCCAGCTCCAGGACAAGATTCTTCATGTCTGGGGAGAGAAGCTTCAAGGCAAGGTGACACAGGTTCTACGTGTGACCAGGGGCGCAGAAGAAGGGTCAGCCCCGGACACAGGCCTGTTCCACAGCCCAGCCCGAGGCCGGCCGTACCCTGACTCCCCAGTGGGCGTCTCACAACGGCGACCTCTCACTCCCAGTCTCCTTCCTCTCATCTGCTCTGAGACAAGCCTGGCTTCAATGGATTACAGAGAAAAAGGAACCACTCTGGACAGAGTTAGGAACTCACTCGGGGGCCTTTACCCAGCATCCAGGACAGCACCATCCAATAGAAGTAAAATGAGTCACTAATGTGACACTAATGTGTCGTCTTAAATGTCCTGGTAACCACATAAAAAGGGTAAAAGGGAATAAGTGAAATTAATTTTGATGAGGGTTTTATCTTACCCAGTATATCCCCAATATTATTTCAATGTAAAAAAAATACTGAGATATTTTGCGTCATTATAAAGGCATTCAGTGTGTGTTTTATACTCTACACATCTCAGTTGGAACAGGCCACATGGGGCCAGAGGCTAGTGTATTGGACAGTATGGGTCTAAGAGGCTCTGGAAAGATCCGAGCATCTAGAGCCCCTGGAATGCCTTCCAGCTCAGCTTCCCCCTTCCTGCTCTTTCCCTACCTTCCCCTCCCTTTCCCCACCTTCCCCTCTCTTTCCGCAGTCCCATTCCCCCTCTCAGGACTGTTTTTTGTGTCACCTTGTGGATAACGGTGGATAAGAAGGAAATTTCACATGCACTTAGGGAGAAGACAAAACAAGAGGGGGAGACTCCACGTCTGAGCCGCTGACAGGAGCCCAGAAAGTTATCAGTTCACCTCAGTGTCTCTGAGCGGACAGGACCCTCGCCTGCTGTCTGCCTGCTGGCCAGCTGAACCGCCCAGCCCAGCTCCCGGTGAGGAAGCATCTCCCTCCCTCCTGCGTGAGGTCTGTTGGGAGGTGCAGAGAGCCGGCCCCTGAGGACAGCCCTGGGAGGAGCCCCCGCCCGAAGGAGGGGGCATGGCTGGGCGGAGGAGCGGCCCAGGACCCCGACAGTCAGCGGTACTCACCGGGCCCCGGGCCCCTCGGAAGAAGGGCGGCGGGAACAGCGGGGGCGGCGGGGGCGTCAGCAGGCAGCATGCTCGGGGGCCGCCGCGCCTCTTCTGATCCAGGCCGGGCAGGGCTGCTGGGAGGAAACCCCCGCTCATTAGTGTGGGGGCTGCGTCAGGGCCTCTGGGTGCCCACTGTGCCCGGGGAGAGGGGGTTGTGTGCCACCCTGGACGGCCGCTCTCACTTGCAGCCTGCTGGGTGGGAGCACCACCCCTGCCTATCCCTGCCCGGGCCCTCCCCGCTTCGCAGGGTAAGCGAGTGGGCACTGCGGCCGCTGGGACCACCGGGAGGCCAGGCTCCTTCTCCAGAGGCTGACAGTCACTTTGTAGACGGGACAGAGAACAGACGGTTCAAACGGACCCGCCAGGGGCCCCTTCTCTCAGCTGGGGAGAAGGCAGGCTCTGCTCACACCCTTGACACATGCCTGCAAGGAACCGTTTTGTGGGGGAGGCAGTGACCCCGGGCCAAGATGTCAAGCATCCGTTTGACTCCAGACTTTACACAGACATTTGGGTCACCCGAGCTCACAGGAGAGCTACAGGTTAATGTCTTCAGACACAGGAGTGAGATGAGGAGGGGGCCCTGGATCCTTGCAGCTTCACGGTCAGGCGTTCAGCGTTAGCACACATTCAGTGCTGAGGTGGTCCTGGCAGAAAGGACACAGATCCCCGGGGATTCCTGCAGCACCCAGGTAGAGATCCCGAACCCCCCAGCCTCCAGGAGCCCCTTCAGCTCCTGCCCAGTCTCTACCCTGCTCCCTGCCCACCGCCCTGGCTCCCAGCCTGGGGGAGTCCTTGCGGCTGCATTTGAGCTTTGTATGAACGTCAACTCTCGTGTCCTTCTTTGGCTCGACATTGCGTCTGTGACAGGCATCGTGATCGCTGCTTGTCGTCGTCATGCTGCTGAACAGAGTCCCCCTGTGGGACATGACCACAACCCTCTTATCCATCCTGCTGCCTCTGAACACTGGGTCGACACGGCTACATGCCCGCCAGACGGGCTAAACTGAGAAGGCCAGAACGTAACATTTGTCAGTAAGGGCGTGGGACAACCAGAATGCTCACTCATTGGCTGGTGGGAGAGAAAATGGCCTCAATTGGAAAACTCGCTGCATCGTCTCCTAAAGCCGAATGCAGCCACATCCGATGGCTCGGCAACTCTCATGCCTACATGTTCACCCATGGAAAAGTGGACGCGTGTTCACCCAAACACACGCACTACGCAAACATCGCCCAGAGCTGTTGATTTTCCAGTGCCCAGTCCTGGTCTCGTGATGGTACCTCCTCGTCCACCCCTTCTCCGAATCTCTGACCTCACAGAACATGGGTGGTTGCCTTTCACACCCTTCTCTGCCCTGAAACCAGTTTTCAGACTTGTCTCCCGGGGACAGTGCTTGTCTTTTCTTTCCACCCTGTGATCCGAGGCCTGACCCGACCTCAGGTAGGCAGCGGGTGCTTCCCAGAAGGCACGCAGTGTGGGCTGCCTGTATCAGCTCCAGCACCCTGGGAATCACTCTGCACACACCTACACCCTTGAACCTCGTGGAGGAGCAGCCCGCTGTCTGGACCAGTGGTCCTCAGCCCCCTCAGACACAAGGCCCCATTGGTAAGAAGTATCTTTAAAGACCCCTTTGTTATCCTAAAATAAAATTCAAAAATAAGACAACATACCTATGCCATTTAAAAATCAATGTAACGCTCTGAATATAATATAAAAGAGAGCTTTCAGAAAAGTGATTTATGATATAAAATGCATGTTTTGATATGCATGTTTGTTGAGCACTAGCATGTCAGAAAACTTGATGACATAGTTAGGTGCTCGTGCCTGCGTGTGAAACCATACTGAACACAAAGTCTACTCACATAAGGTGTGGTATCTGCAACGCACATGCTTCAAGTGGGGTGCCCACTGTGAGATGTGACTTTTCTCAAATGAGGAAAAATCATGCGTAAAATCCCAACCAAACAACGCAGTCGCTACTCAGCAGTTATCTGAGAAAACTCAGTTTCATACTATAGCAGTTCAACAAATATTGATGTGAAAGCGCATTAGCTCCTAGGATGAGATAATGATAAAAGGTACACATCTCCCATTTGACGTTTCACAGTCATGTGGGACATGGGACACACATATGATGCTGTCCCACTACAGGAAACCTCTCGGCTCAGCTGTTGTGACAACTGAAAATGAAAATTTCTAACAAGGCCCCATGAAACACTCTCTGAAATAAATTGTACCAATGTTTTCTTTGGTCAGTCTCCCAAGGCCATAGAAATAAAAGCAAAAATAAACAAATGAGACTTAACCAAACTAATAAGCTTTGGCACAGCAAAGGAAACCATAAACAGAACAAAGATAACCTACAGAATGGGAGAAAATATTTGCAAATGATGCAACCAACAAGGGATTCATCTCCAAAATATACAAACAGATTGTACAACTCAATAACAAAAAACAAACAAGCCAATCAAACAATGGACAGAAGACTTAAACAGACATTTCTCCAAAGAAGACACCCAGATGGTCAACAGGCATGTGAAAAGATGCTGAACGTCACTAGTTGCTGCTGCTGCTGCCGCTAAGTCGCTTCAGTCGTGTCCGACTCTGTGCGACCCCATAGACAGCTGCCCACCAGGCTCCCCCGTCCCTGGGATTCTCCAGGCAAGAACACTGGAGTGGGCTGCCATTTAGTTGCTAGAGAAATGCAAATCAAAACTGCAGTGAGGCATCACTTCACACCGGTCAGAATGACCACCATTAAAAAGTATACAAGTAATAAATGCCAGAGGGGGTGTGGAGAAAAGGGAACACCACCAGCCTGTTAGTGGGGTAAATGAGTGCAGTCATGGAGAACAGAGCGGAGGTTCCTTAAAAAAGTAAAAATAGAACAACTGTGTGACCTGGCAATCCTACTCTTGGGCATATATCCAGAGGAAACTCTGATTCAAAGAGATACATGTAGCCCAATGTTCATGGTGGCACTGTTTACAATGGCCAAGACATGGAAGTGACCTAAATGTCCATCGGCTGAGGAGTGGATAAAGACAGTATTTGAACTCTGGTCCCAGAGTCCTTTCTGCTGATCTGGACTGACTGTGTGTGGCGATAAAGGTCATGAGGTATACTTATACAAAGGAATATTACTCAGCCCTAAAAGAGAATGAAATAACGCCATTTGCAGCAACACAAATGGACCTAGAGAGTGTCATATTAAGTGAATTAAGTCACAGAAAGACAAATATCATATAATATTACTGATGAAGTGAAAGTGAGAGTTGCTTGGTTGTGTCAGACTCCTTGCGACCCCATGGACTATACAGTCCATGGCATTCTCCAGGCCAGAATACTGGATGGGGTAGCCTTTCTCTTCTACAGGGATATTCCCAACACAGGGATCAAACGCAGGTCTCCCGCATTGCAGGCAGGTTCTTTACCAGCTTAGCCACAAGGGAAGCCCAATATTACTTATAATATTGTATAAATATTATATGTGGAATCTAAAAAATGAAACAAATGAGCTTATTTATTAATACAAAACAGACTCACAGAGAAAACCAATTTATGGCTACCAAACAGGAAAGGGAGAGGGATAAATTAGGAGTCTAGAATTAGAAAAACTGTACAGAAATGTCTTAATGACCCAGATGACCACGATGGAGTGGTCACTCACCTAGAGTCAGACATCCTGGAATGTGAAGTCAAGTGGGCCTTAGGAAGTATCACTACAAACAAAGCTAGTGGAGGTGATGGAATTCCAGTTGAGCTATTTCAAATCCTAAAAGATGATACTGTGAAAGTGCTGCACTCAATATGCCAGCAAATTCGGAAAACTCAGCAGTGGTCACAGGACTGGAAAAGGTCAGTTTTCATTCTGATACCAAAGAAGGGCAATGACAAAAAATATACAAACTACCACACAATTGTACTCATTTCACAGGCTAACAAGGCAATGCTCAAAATCCTTCAAGCTAGGCCTCAACAGCACGTGAACCAGGAACTTCCAGATATACAAGATGGGTTTAGAAAAGGCAGAGGAACCAGAGATCAAATTGCCGATATCCACTGGATCATATAAAAAGCAAGAGAATTCCAGAAAAGCATCTATTTCTGCTTTATTGACTATTTCAAAGCCTTTGACTGTGTGGCTCACAATAAACTGTGGAAAATTCTTCAAGAGATAGGGATACCAGACCACCTTACCTACTTCCTGAGAAACCTGTATGCAGGTCAAGAAGTGACAGTTAGAACCAGACATGGAACAATGGACTAGTTCAAAGCTGGGAAAGGAGTACATCAAGGTTGTATATTGTCACCCTGATTGTTTAACTTATATGCATAGTACATCATGCAAAATGCCGGGCTGGATGAAGCACAAGCTGGAATCAAGATTTGTAGGAGAAATATCAATAACCTCAGATATGCAGATGATACCACGCTTATGGCAGAAAGTGAAGAGGATATAAAGAGCCTCTTGATGAAAGTGAAAAGAGAATGAAAAAGCTGGCTTAAGACTCAACATTCAAAAAGTCAAGATAATGGCATCCAGTCCCATCACTTCATGGCAAATAGATGGGTAAAAAATGGAAACAGTGACAGACTTTATTTTCTTGGGCTCCAAAATCACTACGGTGACTGCAGCCATGAAATTAAAAACGCTTGCTCCTTGGAAGAAAAGCTATGACAAACCTAAAGAGCATATTTAAAAGCAGAAAGATTACTTTTCCAGCAAAGGTCCGTATAGTCAAAGCTCTGGTTTTTCCAGTAATCATGTATGGATGTGAGAGTTGGACTACAAAGACAGCTGAGCACTAAAGAATTGATACTTTTGAACTGTGGTGTTGAAGACTCTTGAGAGTCCCTTGGACTGCAAGGAGATCCAACCAGTCCATCCTAAAGTAAATCAACCCTGAATATTCATTGGAAGGACTGATGCTGAAGCTGAAACTCCAATACTTTGGCTACCTGATGCGAAAAGCCGACTCATTGGAAAAGACCCTGATGCTGGGAAAGATTGAAGGCAGGAGGAGAAGAGGACGACAGAGGATGAGATGATTGGATGACGTGAAGATGTGAGTTTGAGCAAACTCCGGGAGATGGTGATGGACAGGAAAGCCTGACACGCTGCTGTCCATGAGGTTGCAAAGAGCAACTGAACAACAATCCTCAGAGCAGCCCTGAGAGTTAAGTACTATTATTACTGTGATCCCATTTTACAGATCCATAAGCTGAGGCAAAGAGGTGAAGCAATTACCCAAGGTCATACAACTAGTAAGTGACAGAGACAGGATTTGAACTCTGGTTCAAAGAGTCCTTCTTGCTGATCTGGACTGACAGGGTGTGGAAATAAAGGTCAGGAGCTAAGAAGGCCAGAGGCTCCTGGAACAACCACCTGATACATGATAGAAAGTGTCAATGCCTCCAACAAGTCACACCTGTTGCTGAACACAGTGGGCTCCACTACCTCATCGCGAGGAGTGAGGACACGCACCAGGGTACCCACGGGCATCTCGCAAGAGGGGGCGAGGAAGGATTTATTCTAGGAGTGAGGCTTTGCTACATGATGCTGGAGGGCCGCCTATGGGGAAGCCCAGTCTGACCTGGCTCTGGACAGACAGCTGCAGCCTCTCCTTTGCCCCTGCCTGGCCTCGGTGGACCGCCAGGGCTGAGCTGTTGTCCGCGGGGCCTCTCCCAGCTAGGGGCACCTGTGGGCGGCTCAGGAAGGTGCACTGCTCATCACTCCTGTTTCCAGACTGTCCAGGCCCCGGGGGCCTCTGCAGCCCGCAGCCTGCGTGGCCCTCATCACTGGAAGACCCTGGCTCCGTCAGAGCCCCACCCCAGGCCTCCCCCCGACGCTGGCGCTCCCCTGGCAAGCACACTGTGGCCGCTGCTCCTCCTGTTAAGGCTTCTGCAGGGCTGCCCCCAGCCCTAGCCCTAGACCCGCTTCATGTTCAGCAGGTGAGGACCATCTATTTCTGCCTGCCCCCCGTCCTGCCCCGCGCCCCCCCGCCGGCCCCAGCTCCCTGGAGAAGCTTGTTTTTAGCACCATCTAGTTTATTTCCAGCTCATTCCAGCTCAGAGTATTTCCATCAGGTGGACGTGTTTGGGAACAGCTTCCCACTCCCCCCACAACCCTGCCCTCCCGGTCACTAAGACAGGACTTCACACGTCTATTTTGGGGTCATCAGAGTGGCCTGCGGGTCTCTTTGGACCAGGCTGCCTCCATGGAATCATGTCTGAGCTCAGATCAGCCTGGAAAGCCCCAGAGGCTCTGTTGTAATGGAAAACATCGTGTGTGTGTGTGTGTGTGTGTGTGTATGCAGCCTACAGAAACCTTGGTGCTCCACAAGGCTTAGCCCTGTGTGTGTGTGTGCATATGTGTGCATGGGGCCTACAGAAACCTTGGTGCTCCACAAGGCTTAGCCTTGTGTGTGTGTGTGTGTGTGTGTGTGTGTGCATGAGGTTTGCAGAAACCTGGGTGCTCCACCAGGCTTAGCCCCAGGAAATGCCAACCTCCAGGGAATCTCGGGAGTGCCCGCCCTGACGCACAGACACGGGAGTTCCACTGTGTGTGGCTCAGCTGTGCCACATCCTGGGTGGGGACAATCCTGGGTGTGACGCAGGCTTTTGCAAATGTGGGGGGGTGTTTCCCTTTGCTGTTGTTGACGCCATCTTCGCACTTTGAACAAAACCTCCTTGAGTCTTGGAAAGTGATTCACTCAGACCTATGCTTGGAAACTCGGACTTGGATCACAGTGTGAACCCAGGCACAAGGGGCCATGGGGCCCAGCGCGACTCCCCACTGCCACCTGAGACTCAGTTTACCCAACTGCACCACACGGGATTTGGCCCAAACCCCCTCCAGAGTGCTTTTTCATCCATGGTGAACCTCAGCATCACCACTGTCTGGGCCATCTGGGTCTCACTCACTAGACCAGCCCATCCTCAGGGCGCTAGAGACAGCTTCCTCTGTTTCTGCCTCCTTGTTTTGCATCAAGCGGCATGGGAAAGAAGTGACCAAACTTTCTACCTTTGCAGGTTAGGGAAATTGTAGGTGCAGCCACACGCTAGCTGCAGCTGCTGGCGCTCAGCCTGCTCCGCCCGCCCCTCTGCGGCTCCCCTGCGTGGTGGAACATGCACTCACAGGAGCCAAGGCGCAGAGAGCAGAAGGCACACGTTCACAGCATCCCTAGGGCTTCTGACCATGAGTCGGAAGGCTCAGCGACAGCCCCGTTCTCAGCCCGCCTGCCTGCCGACTGCCTGCTTTCCCCTGATGCACAGATTCCAGACCAGACTGCACCCCTCAGTTTGGCTTCAACCCCACTCACACCACATGCGCCTTGAGACACAAATTCTGACCCTAGGTCTTGAAGGCGTTTGCACTTCTCTGAAAGACCATGTTAAAGTTGTGGGGCGGCGGTGAGCCACAGAACCCGGCCTGGAGAGGGCTGGAGAACCTCTCTGCCGCCCATGCCTGGGTGGCCCGGGACCACAGAGCACCACGCTGCTTCAGAGCCAAGGGGGCAGCTGCCAGCCTGCCACCCAGGGTCACTGAAGGGGCACACAAGCGTGGGAGCCAAGATCGCACGAACTCCAACGTCAAACTCCTTTACACGGCAATTCCAACACCAGCAGAGGACTTGGAGATTTAAAGGCTGCTGGAAGTTCCCCAGAATAGCTTGGCTTTCCACGAGTCTCTTTTTTCCCAAAGCATCATGCAATACACACACACACACACACACACACACACAACTCACCCAAACAGCAAGCCGAGTAACAGAGCAGTCCTGAAACTGTGAGCAGATGAGCGAGGCTGAGGGGTGGGCCGGTCATCGCGGGCAGGGCCCAGGCACACTGGCAGCGGGCACCCTCTGGAGGCTGGCTGAGAGTTGTCACGCCCCCAGCGCTGCCAGCACCTGCCCTGCTGGGCATCTGGGGTGGGAGCTGGCCAATCCCTGCCTCTGCCCCGGAGGCCAGGGGTCTGGAGGCCAGTCCTGAGCTCCCGGGAACAGGAAGGGGGAGGCAGGGTTCTCGCCTCTCAGGAGGATGCCCTGGGCGGTGGGGCGGCTTGGGAGAGGAAGAGCATCCTGGGGAGCACCAGAGGAGGAGGTGGAGTTGGGAGCCCGGGATACTGACGCCCCTGTGGCAGAGAGGAGGCAGAGGGTCAGCCGTTGAACAGGCTGCTCTTGATTCTGGCAAGCCTGACAGGGCCGGCCTCACTGTCACCCCCACCATGAGGGGCCGGGGTGGGGCAGTCTGCCCGCCTCCACTCCAGGGAAGGTCTTTGGTCTTTGTTGCTTCACCATATCTGTGCCAAAGTGCTGGCAACAGAGCTAATCTTAATTTAAAAATATGTATATATTATGAAAGAGCTGACAGAGCAAACTTTTTCTAGATGAAGCTTTCCTGTAAAATGATTAAGTGATATATACCAGATACATGTGGAAACCTGACACTTGATAGGCACCCAGAGCACAAACACATGCACACACACACCCACACGCACACACAATATTCTAGATCACAGAGGCAGTAAGCACGGTTGCTTAAATCAGCCCAGTGAAGACCATGAACTACAGCAGGAGTTGGCAAATCTGTCTGGAAAGGGCCGGAGAGGAAGTGTTTTAGGCTCCATGGGCAGCCTCTGCTGCACTGCATCCCCGCCATCGTGCGTGAAAACAGCATAGACAACACGGGCAGCGGGCATGTGGCCATGCTGCGGTGAAATGTTATTTACAAAAGTAGGAGGCAAGCTGGACTTGGCTCCCAGGCTGTAGTTTGCCGACCACTGAGCTACACCCATCAAAAGAAAGGATACTTCTTGTGTTCGTCCATTCAGTCATCGAATGTTTCATTCATTCAGGAACACGCAGAGGGTGAGAGCCAAATGCCTGCCAGACACACCGACTGGACACAGTCCCCGCCCTCAGTACGTGTCATGAGCCTTCGTGGAAAGAGTCAAGGCCCTGGAGCCTTGACTGGGCTGGAGCCCTGCTTTTGCCTCTGTCTGAACTTAAGGAAGTTTTTATTCACTCTCTGAGAGCCTTAGCTTACTTCTCTGTTGAGAGGGTAGGAAGAAATGAACCTAGTTCATTTGTTGTGAGGATAAGAGCAAGGCTTGTGAAGTTCCTGTGGAATAGGGGCTCTTTTGTCGATATTTTCAGATAACTATGAAAATATGAGGTGGAAAATTAAAAGTGGCTGACATGGAGCTGGGTATCTAGAGGGATTTACAGGAGGAGGTGATGGATACCAGCTGGGTTAAGTGAGAAATCAAGGAAAGCTTCCTGGAAGAGGTGGCATTTGAGCTGAGCTTTGAAATTGGAGATCTGCTGGTAGCGTGATGGGAAGAGCTAGGGAGGAGAGGGCTCTCTTTGTCTCTGGGGCATTTCCCTCTGTCGGCAGAAACATCAGGAAATTCTGGACAGAGGGCACGCAGTCCTGAACCCCGGCCTGTGGCAGACAGGCCATCTACGTCCCCTTTACCCAGATTTCCTGGAGCTGGGTCATGTTACTGCAGCTCTTCAGTTTTTCAAACCTCATTTCAAACACCCTCAGAGACAGAAGTTTTGCCAGTTTAAGCACCCGAAGCATTTTTGCCATTCCATGTCAAACTTCTCCAAAGTTTTATACAAGGAAACCACTCAGCTATACGGTTTCATTATTGTCAAAACAAAGGTGACTGCCCAGAGGGTCTCGGAGGTCCTGTCCAGCCCTTCTGGTGTCCACGTCTCTGCTCCGGACCTAATGTCTCAGGCTTCCCGGGGTCTCTCTCTGTCTCTTTCCTGCCTCAGCCCCACTCCCTCCCTGTCTCCCCATCTCTCACACTTTGTCTCACTCTCTCTGTCTCTCCAGGCACTAACAGTTGAACTTCCTTGAGTCAAATGGCCTGGAGGTGTGCTCACTACCTGACTGCCCCTCAGTCAGGCGTGCCATCCTGGGATGAGGGTCCTGGTCTCCAGCCCCGGTGTGACAGTAACGTGGGGGATGGCTTTGGACAACTCCCTTCTGTGCTCGGGGTTGGTTTTCCCACGTGTAAAATGGAGTGAAACAGGAGGGAAGGGGAGCAGAGCACACCCTTAAAAGAATGGCATAGCCCGAGGACACGACATTCCATTTGATTAGAACCAAATGGGTCCAGGATTGCAGAAGATTTGACTTCCAGCAGACCTTGAGCCTCCGTACACGCTCATAACATATCTGAAAGCTAAGTGACTCACCTAGAGGCACCAAGACATTTCTGAGGCCAACCACCAAAGACCAAAAAGTGAAGTGAGTGGTGGCCCAATTCCTGGAAATCCTCACCCTTCCCTCGAAATAGGTGGAATAATCCTCCCACTCAGCAGCCTATGAAATTACCCAGCCCATGAAAACTGTGTCATATTCTGAGCCACTCTTTTTCTCTGAGTTGGCCCACGCCGTGGAGTGTGTTTCTGTCTAAATAGGTCTACTTCTTACCTATCACTTCGTCTCTCATTGAATTCTTTCTCTGACGAGAAAGAACCTGAGCTTCATTACGTGCTGAAACCAAGCATGCAATCTCAGCTGGAAAACAGTGTGGGTTCCGGCCAGGTTTGGGTCCTGGCCCATGGGTTTGAGGCCCAGTCTGTTTAGTGGTTTCAGGAGCATTGGACCAGAGGTGCTCTAAGCCCGTTCCAGCCCCAGCTTCTCCCAGGGGAGGCAACTCCTGAGACACAAACAGCCCTCCATGAGAGCCCGCGGCCAGGGTGGAGGGCCACGTTCCTCCCCTCTCCCCTGGAAAGCAGTTCTTACCTTCAAGGCAGCCGGCCTGTGGCGCAGCCTTTCACCGGCCCAAGCACCAGCTCACCCAGCAGAGTTGCCTGCAAAATCTAATTCATAATAAAAGTTTCCAGGGCCTTCCTGCAGCTGGTGTCAGCAGGTGTCATCTTCACAGTCTTTTGTCTTAATTTCAGCTCTGGGATTTATCAGCCGGGCCAGAAGACCCTTCTGGAATACTGCCGCCCCGGGCACCAGGCCAGTGCGCCTGTCCCCACTGTGGCACGCACAGGCCTGCTTCCTGGTGAGCCCACCAAAGCGGGGTCTGCTTTGCGTCTCCCCATCCCCCACCCCGGCATGACTCCCACCCTTGCTGCCCAGAGAGACTGTGCAGCCTGGCTAACTCGGCGCCCTTCCCAAGGACCCAGGAGCCCAGAAGAGGCCGGAGGGCCTGGGTTCTCTCTTCTCACCACCTGACACGCTCACCTTGACCAAACTTTGGTCAGGCTCTGAACCAGGCCCCCACCCTCGGCTTCCTTGTCAGCCTGCTGAGTCCTGTTTTTGCAAGAATCCCCTAAGTCAGTTTTGAGAGACTCCCCACCCTTGACATTTTCTCACCCTTGACATCTGATCAAATTCCTCATCCCCCCCCCCATACCCCTGATATCTCATCACGTGGCCTGCCTTTGGCAAGAGTCCTCTTAAGTGGCTTTAGCTGGATCCCCTACCCTTGGGATCTCTCGGTAGTTTTTCACATCCCAACCTCCCAACCTGCTCTTCGACTACAAATCATCACATTAAACAATTTCTGTTTAATTCGGAATTGAACCCACTCTCCTCTCTTGGGCTTCCCTGGTGGGTCAGATGGTAAAGACTGCCTGCAATACAGGAGACCTGGGTTTGATCCTTGGGTTGGAAAGATCCCCTGGGGAAGGGAATGGCAACCCACCCCAATAGTCTTGGGATTCCCTGGGGGCTCAGCTGATAAAGAATCCACCTGCAATACAGAAGACCTGGGTTTGATCACTGGGTTGGAAAGATCCCCTGGAGAAGGGCATGGCAGCCCACTCCAGTATTCTTGGCTGGAGAATCCCATGGACAGAGGAGCCTGGAAGGCCACAGTCCACGAGGTTGCAAAGAGTTGGACACGACTGAGTGGCTAACACACTACTGCGTGCCAAGCCCTTGCTGTGCCACCAGGATGGAGAGACAGACATGCCCACAGCCTGGCCTCTGGGGGGTAAAGGGCTTTCATCTCCTCTGCTAGCTCCAACGGCTGGTGCTGATTTCCTGGAACGCTGTGTTAAGAAGGACTCTGAGGAAAGAGGGCCTCCCTGAGATGGGAGGAGGGAGCAGCATCTCGGCTGATGCCGGCTGGGCCTCATTTAGCAAGCTCTCCTCGTGGAACAGTAACTACACCAGAGTCAGCACGTCCCACTCTTTATGACACTGAGTCCCCAGGGGACAATCATCCCCGATTTACAAAGGAGGAGCCGGGTCACTTGGTCCAGCTAGAAGAGAAGGTGGTGGGGTGGGGGTGGGTCAGAGTTCAACAGGACTCTCATGCAGCCTTGGGAGAAGGTGGCCTCCTGGGGGTGGTCCCCAGCCCCTGGGGTGGCTCCCTGCCAGACCACCGTAACCCTCGCTGGCTCCTCTCTGCTCTCATGGTGCAGGTGGCTCCCCCTGCACCCTGACCTGGCCCTTCCCTGGGGGTGAGCTCTCAACCCCAAGCTGCTGACTTGACATTCCAGGACCTCCTCCGAGTTGGGGTGGAAAAGGCTGGTATTCCCCAGGAGGTGAGCTTCCCCTTCCATGGGACAGAGCTGTCCCTGAGAAGTGGCAGCAATGCCCAGTGCTCCCTCAGTGAGGGGCAGGTGGCCACGTGACTCTTCCTGCTGATGGCTCTGGTGATGCAAGGGCCGATACAGAGAGTGTCCGCATCCCTGAACGCCAGCGAGGAGGCCGGCCGCCTCCGACCAGAGCCTCCGGGCTCTTGGATAAGCAGGAAATAAATTTTCACCAGGCAAAGTCACTGAAATGCTGGCATTTGTCACAGCATATATCACTACCCTGAACTGGGGCCAGGTGCCACCCGGGGGAACATTCGTGACTCTGCAGCGCCCTTCCCTGGTCCCCACACACGCTGTGTACCCGTATCACCAGCTTCGTCTCTGAGGACGCACACAGCCTGATCTTGACAACATCGGTTGAATCCAGGTGCCTGACCCTGGAGACTTCTGGACGTTTGGTGACCAGCATGAAGTGCTGACCCCGCTCCACACCCCCACGCGCAGGGGAGAACCAGCAGGGAGCCTCAGAGAAATGCAGTGTGTCCTAGCCAGGCGGGCTTGGGGGCATTCACACCCAGTCCCTGGTGTCTCTAACCAAACCTCACGATCACTCATCTTCAGGTTCTAGTTTTCTGGTTGGTCAACATACACGAGCAGGCAATTCACCAATCAGTTGCCTCCCTGACTATCCCAGGCGCAGAGAGGGCACAGTCATGCATGCATTTACCTTCTCTGTGGAATAGTTTACTCTTCAAAGTGGGCAAGGGATCTGCAGCTCATTTTGAAATTCACCAAAACAAAAAATAAGATGGATAAATAGAGGATAAATAAATATCGCAAAATGATAACAATCGCAGAATCTACGTAGTGGGTGTTATTTGTTTGCTAGGGTGGCCTCAGCAGAGCACCTGAGTGGCTGAAGCAACAGGTAATCACTTTTCACACTTTGGGAATCTAGATAGCGAAGACCAAGGGTCAGGTTTGGTTTCTCCTGTTTCTCTCCTTGGCTTCCAGACGGCTACCTTGCCCTGTGTTCTCTTGGGGCCTTCTTCCCCTTTTCAAACATCCCTGGTGTCTCTGTGTGTGTCCAGATCTCCTCTACTTAAAAGGACACCAGTCAGAGTGGACCGGAGCCATGCGTATGGCCTCGCTTAACCTTAATCACTTCTCTGAGTCACTCAGAGAATTGTAAAGTAACCTTAATCGCTCCAAATACAGTCACGTGCTGAGGAAAGGGGGGTTGGGACTCCAACAGACTCATCTCAGGGGAGGGCGAGATACAAGTCAGCCCGTGAGAGTAGGCATCCTGGTGTTCTCTGGACAGTTCTTTCCACTTTTTTTTTTTTTTTTTTTTGAATGTTGGGGATTTTCTACAATAAAAGTTTTAAAACACAGGGAGACAACAGAGAACCAAAGACACCTCTACAGGGTTAGGAGCGGAGTGGGCATCCAGTGCCCTCGCTGGCAACATCTGGGTGCTCAGGAGCCGCACTAGAGTTGCCTGGAGGAGCCCCGAGTCATTCACCAGGAGACCCTGAGCGAGTAACTGGTCCTCAGGAAGGACGTGAGATGACCATCCTCTTCTGCGCCCCACCCAGGTAAGGCTGCCCAACTTACAAGGATGAAGCAAAGTCACCTCATGGTGGTCACTGTTCCGTAGTAAGTCTCACACCAGAGGCCACGTCTGTGGTTGTACAGAAGTTTGAGGAGACACACCTATCTCTCTTCCCATCGCCCACAAGGGGACTTCTCTGGATCTTATCTAAAGGGAGGCATCTGCTTTTTCTGAGTTCCAGTTCTAATTTGACCAAATGGCATGTGGTAAATAGAGAGGAAGGAGGAGGCAGCGCTATTAGGAGGCAAGGGAACATCCAGAAACCTCCCCAAGGCGGGCTGTGCCTTGGCTCTGAATTTGATTAGAGAGGCGGGGATAAATCAGCAAGTCCTATTCTATCTCCTGCTTTGGCTTGACAGGGAGGCCATGTTTCTAGAGTGATTCGGGAGATCTGGCCACAGGTCGCAGGCGAAACCCTCCAGTCACATCGGGCCCAAAGGCTGGGTTGTTTCCCATTTGCTCCGGCAACTGGGGCTCAGTGGAAAGACCCTAGGTTTCCACCAGCTACGTTTCCAGGCCTTCATTCATCCACAGAGACATTTTAGCTCTAAGGACATTTATGATTCAAAATCATGTGGCTCACACAGCCCTTTCCCTAGAACCTCCCCCTCCCACCTCCACTGCCTCCAGGAATTGTTACCTAAGGGTCCACAGCAGGTGGGGAGGAGGGAACCAGGGACCCTGGGAGCCCCAGCTGCCTGTTGGTTACCCACTGGCACAGGCAACATTTCTACTCTTTGGTCTCGTGAGTCACTGAAATCCCTGGATTACAGAGCTCGGGGGACCTTGGCTTGACCTGCTTGAACTCAGTTGAACGATGGAGCTTCTCAACTGAGCAAGCTGGCAGAGAGAATCTTATAAGCAGCGTTGTAGTTACGTGGTTCTATCATTCTGGAAATTCCCTGAAATCTCAATTCCCTTCTGTAATTTGTGTTTAACAAATATTTCTTATTAAAGTTTTTTCTTTTTAATGCACACTATTTTTAAAAGTCTTTATTGAGTTTGTTACAATATTGTTTCTGTTTCATGTTTTCTTTTTCTTTTTTTGGCCTCAAGGCATGTAGGATCTAGATCCCTGACCAGGGATCAAACCCTGCCTTGGATGGTGGATTCTTGACTACCTGCTCTGCCAAGAAGTCCCTCTAGCAGAGTTTTAAAGACAGGAAAATCTCATCCTGTGCTCCAGGTGAGAGGTTCGCTTTTGTATGTGTATGTGGGATTTTCTTGAATTGTTTACAATAGGAAATACATTCATGTAATTCAAAATTCAGAAAGTATAAACGGCTATACTTGAAAACTCTCCTATCTGTCTCAGTTCCAATTGTTTACTTTCAATTAGTCTCCTGTGTCCTTTTCCATGAATATTTTATGCACAGTGGAGGAAATAGGTAGTGTCTCCCTCTCTTACTCAAAGGGTTACTTGTAATATAAGACTATATTTCTGATACTATCTCAGTTTCTTTTTTTTTTAACTTTCTCAGTTTCTTCACAGTATTTCTAATAGTATATTCCGTACTACTGTACCGGACAAAATGCATCCACATTCCTTTCTATGGCTTTGGAATAGTCCTTCATTTGGAAGAACCATAGTTTGTTCATCCTGCCCCATACTATCGTGCATTTGGGTGATTTGCAAACATCTGCTCATACAATGATACAATGAAATAACCTTCTGGATTTCCCTAGTGGTACAACGGATGAGACTGCCTGCCAATGCAAGGGACATGGGTTTGATCCCTGGTCAGGGAAGATTCCACATGCCCCGGAGCAGCCAAGCCACTGTCACAACGACAGACCCCAAGCTCTAGAGCTGCAACCACTGAAGCCAGCGTGCCTAGGGCCTGTGCTCTGCACCAAGAGAAGCCGTTGCAATGAGAAGCCCACGCACTGAAACTAGAGTAGCCTCTGCTTTACGTAGGAGAAAGCCCTCGTGCAACGGTGAAGACCCAGCACGCCAAAACAAATCAATCTTCTGCATGCATCTTTGTATCATTGGTAAGCATGTCCATTTGATGAATTTCTAGAATAGAATTGCTGACTCAAAGAGTGTGTGCGTTTGTAGTTCTTACACACGATGCCTAATTCATCGCCACAAAGTCCTCATCAAGCTACATTCCATCTCACAAGCAGAGAATGAGGATATCTGTTTCCACACACCCTCACCAACACACATGATGTCAGACCTTTGAACGTCATCCATCTGAATGATGAAAATTGACACTTCGGTGTGATTATAATTAGCATGTCTCTTGAACTGAATGGGGCTGGGGATACGTTCACATGTTTTAGAGCCATATGTATGTATTCCATTTTTCCATTAATTTGGTAGCCTTCTGTTATAAATTTTTTGAATACATAAAAAAGTAGCATTTTATGATCAGAGAAGGCAATGGCACCCCACTCCAGTACTCTCGCCTGGCAAATCCCATGGACGGAGGAGCCTAGTAGGCTGCAGTCCATGGGGTCGCTAAGAGTCAGACACGACTGAGCGACTTCATTTTCACTTTTCACTTTCATGCATTGGAGAAGGAAATAGTAACCCACTCCAGTGTTTTGCCTGGAGAATCCCAGGGATGGGGGAGACTGGTGGGCTGCCGTCTATGGGGTCACACAGAGTCAGACACGACTGAAGCGACTTAGCAGCAGCAGCAGCAGCACTTTATGATATGACTTGCAAATATTTCCTCCAGTTTGTTTTGGTCTTTTGATACTGCTTTTTGAATTGTTTTTCTCATACATAACTTTTTTCTTTTTATGTAGTATAATTGATTGCAGAAGCCTTTTTTATAGCTTCTGAGTCCTCCTCATTATAGGTCTTCTCCCAAATCTCCCAAGTTTTCGCCTAATAATTTTATGATTTCATATCTTATGCTATCAATCTTAATTCATTTGTGATTTATTCTGGTGTAAGATGTAAGTTTGTTTGCTTGCTTTCCCGGAGACATTTTATCTGTGACCTAATGCATTGGAGGTCATTAGGAAGGAAACAAAAGGGCATTGCAAGGAAACAAAACCCTTCCTTACTGAAGGTAGCCCACAGACGTCCGCTGTCACACCACCCGGGAACATGCACGGCTGGCCCAGGACTGGAACCCAGATCAGCCGCGTGCTTCCCTTCACTGCTCTGTTCACTCAAATGCCAACCACCTGTGTGCACCCCGGATCCTACCACCGTGACCCGCTTCACTTCTCATGGTTACTTCACTTGTGTTACTTTAATGTCATAAACAGACTATGGGCTTCTCATGTTAGTCTGTCTTGTGAATCTGCTTGTGACGCACCGCAGTCGTGTCCGACTCTTTGCAACCCCATGGACTATACAGTCCAGGGAATTTTCCAGGCCAGAACACTGGAGTGGGTAGCCTAGCCCTTCTCCAGTGGATCTTCCCAAACCAGGGATCGAACCCAGGTCTCCCACATTGCAGGCAGATTCTTTACCAACTGAGCCACAAGGCAAGCCTAAGAATACTGGAGTGAGTAGCCTATCGCTTCTCCAGCAGATTTTCCTGACCCAGGAATCGAACCAGGGTCTCCTGTATTGCAGGCAGCTTTACCAACTGGGGTATCAGGGAAGCCAACGTATAGGAGGAGGTACAATAAAAATTGGTCATTTGATTGATGGGAAGTGTATAAAAATCTGTATATATCAAGTAACAGTCATAATTTAATTTAGAAACAGATGCTATAATAATGATGACAATGATCTGAATCTATTCAAATGGATTTTCTTGTCTCATACAGGAAAAAAATAATAAGTGGCAGCAGATGAGTATGTGGCCCCAAAATCGAGCATCTCTGGCAAATCAGCGCACATTTACTGGCATTCCATTTGAAATTTTCATGTTTAATAATTTGTCTCTGATTTCCCTGGAGGTCCCATGCTGGCAGGCCTGATCGGTGACTTGGCATCGCTGTCCATTTGGAAGGGGGCAAGACTGTCATTCCAGATGCTGTGTGGACAGAGGGCCCAGTTCTCCCAACGTAGATGAACTAAATACAGAAAGTGACTTGTCTACCAGCTAGGGACTACATTGGGTCACACAACTTCCCAAAGGGGGGTCCCCTCGGGCCTGCAGTTTCCTGGGGGCCCCTAGAGTGCTCACCCTAGAGTGCTCACCCGGTCTAGGGAACTGAGAGCTTTCTTACTCACAGCTCAGGGGGGTGCCTCTAGGTGGACTCTGCCCATCAGCTCAGGACTCAGTAGCTAAGGCCTTACCCTCGCTGTGGGCCCGTGTTTCCAGGTCATGCCCTCCCAAGTTTCTTCCTTTGATCATCATTGCAACCCTGTGAATTATGCGATTCATGGGGTCGAAAAGAGTCAGACACGACTGAGCGACTGAACTGAACTGAACTGATGCCCCCTATTTCCAGGTGAGGGAAACTGAGGCTCTGACAGCCAACAGCCTGTGGAGTTGAGTGTCTGAGCCCAGAACTCCGGTTCCGTAGCCCACACTCTTGTGACGATCCCTGCTCAACCCAGGGTCTGATGGAGACTGAATGCTGAGACTGGACTCCAGTGCCAGGAGCAAATCCATCTTGCCACCAAATAAGAGCAGGTGGGAATAGGGCAGAAATGAAGCAACTCAGGAGGAGGCTAGTGGCCTGGATTCCAACTCTCTCGCTGCCATCTGGAATAACGGTTGCAACCAGTAACTGAGAGCTTAACTATGTTCCCCGTGGAGAAGGAAATGACAACCCACTCCAGCATTCTTGCCTGGAAAATCCCATGGATGGAGGAGCCTGGCAGACTACCGTTGATGGGGTTGGAAAGAGTCGGACACAACTGAGCGACTTTCACATACATACATACAGACATACATAACTATGTTCCAGGCGCAGTGCGAAGCTCTGTACCTACTACACTGCCATCTGATGAGGCAGGTACTCTCCCCCCGCACATTTTTCAATTACTGTTCATTGTGTGTTTGCTAGGTGCTGGACACAGTGCTATGCACGCTCAGCATACTCCGTTATTCCTTCATTGTGATGGCTCTAAGAGATCCAAGTACCTTTTTTGTTGTTGCAGCACCGCAGGGCATGTGGGATGTTAGTTCTCTGACCAGGGATTGAACCTGTGCCCCCTGCAATAGAAATGTGGAGCCCTAACCACTGAATCTCCAGGGAATTCCCAAGAGAAGGGAAATCAAATAAAGCAGAGATCACAATGATAAAGCAGGAAGAGAATGCTTTGAAAAATGAACAAAATGAAAGCTAGCCCCTGGACCACCAGGGAAGTCCCCCAGGTACCATTTTAACCTGTTTTACTCGTGCGGACACTGAGGCTCAGAGACGGTTAGCAACTTTCCCAAGGTCACAGAGCTGTTCTGAGTGGGTTGAAATGGAAACACACGTTCCTCTCATTCTGCTCAGTTCCTCTCATCATTTTTTCACAGTAAGAGCTGTGGTTCTCAATGAAGGGCAAAGGGTGGGGGAAGCTATTTTGCCCCTCTCCCAGGCGACCTTCTGCAACATCTGGAGACATTTTTGTTGTAACTGAGAAAGGTACTCTTGACTTCTAGAGGGCAGGAGCCAGAGGCAGTGCTTGATTCGTTTCCCAAGCTTGCCGTGACAAATTGCCACAAAAAATGGCTTCAGTTCAGTTCAGTCGCTCAGTCGTGTCCAACTCCTTGAGACCCCATGAATTGCAGCACGCCAGGCCTCCCTGTCCATCCCCAACTCCCGGAGTTCACTCAGACTCCTGTCCATCGAGTCAGTGATGCCATCCAGCCATCTCATCCTCTGTCGTCCCCTTCTCCTCCTGCCCCCAATCCCCCCCGGTATCAGAGTCTTTTCCAATGAGTCAACTCTTTGCATGAGGTGGCCAAAGTACTGGACTTTCAGCTTCAGCATCATTCCTTCCAAAGAACACCCAGGGCTGATCTCCTTTAGAATGGACTGGTTGGATCTCCTTGCAGTCCAAGGGACTCTCAAGAGTCTTCTCCAACACCACAGTTCAAAAGCATCAACTCTTTGGCGCTCAGCTTTCTTCACAGTCCAACTCTCACATCCATACATGACCACAGGAAAAACCATAGCCTTGACTAGACAGACCTTTGTTGGCAAAGTAACATCTCTGCTTTTGAATATGCTATCTAGGTTGGTCATAACTTTCCTTCCAAGGAGTAAGCGTCTTTTAATTTCATGGCTGCAGTCACCATCTGCAGTGATTTTGGAGCCCAAAAAAATAAAGTCTGGCACTGTTTCCACTGTTTCCCCATCTATTTCCCATGAAGTGATGGGACCAGATGCCTTAAGACAACAGAAATTTGTTCTCTCAATTTTGAAAGCTAGAAGTTCAAAATCAAGGTGTTGCCAAGGCCATACTCCTTCTGAAGGTTCTAGGGAAGATGCTTTCCTAGCATCTCATGGCCCCCAGCAATCCTTGGCATTCCCTGCCCTTAGCTTTACCATTCCAGTCTCTTCCTGGATCTTCACGTGGCCTTCTTCCCTGGGTCTGGTGTGGCTTCTCCTCTTTGTACAAGGACAATAGTCGTTTGATTCAAGATCAACCCTAAATCCAAGATGACTTCATCTAAGATCTGTAACTAATTGCATCTGCAAAGATCTGTGTTTCAAACAAAGTCACATTCTGAGGTTCCAAATGGATATGAATGTTCAGGGATGCTTTTCAGCCACCACACTGTTAAGTACCCTTCAAGGACAACATCCCACAGCACATATTTATTTCAAAATATCACAGTGCTGAGGTTGGGAAATGCTGCTTCAGAGAGAGGCATTTCTTCTCTGGGAAATAGGCGAATGGTCTCTGCTAATCACAAAAAGGGTCTCAGAGCAGCTTCAAGTCCAGAGACCAGAGGCAGTTACTCTTATTAATCCCATTTTACAGAGGTGGAAACTGAGGTGTTCCCCAAATCAAACTGAGACCACTAGGCCAAGATCATTTAGCTACTGGGGTCACGAAGCTGTCACTCAAGACCAGAGCTGTCTGTACGTGGACCCCCAAGGCTTTTCCTGCCAAGAGTGAGCTCTCAGGTACCAAAGCTCTGAAGAGAAACATGGGCCGAGACTCCTTCTTTGTGGAGGAGCTAATTCTGTAAATCAGCAAGTGACTTGTGAGCCACTGAGTCAGAGTAAGTCTACGGCAAGAAGGAGCCCTCGATTCTGGTCCATTCTTTCGTTTTACAGTTGAGGACACTGTAAAAGAACAGATGGCTGGTCCCACAGGACACACGTCCCAGAGGCGGCGGCAGGTCAGAGAGAGAACCTGGGTTCCCCCAGTTCAACCTCAGGGCCTTGGTGCTTCGCCGCAGCACCTCTCAGGGGAACCTGAGTGTAAACGGGCGGATGGCTAACTCTCCCCTCGCGGCCACCTTCTAGCTGGGCCTGGACAAGAGAAGCTGAGCTGCAGGCCCCAAGCTGGTCGGGCAGGTGTCCCCTGTGACAGAGGAGGTGAGGGCTGGGCAGTCAACTCCCATAATTAAGAAAAGGAAACCTGTTACTCAGGTGCTCTGAGGAAAACGCCTCCAGGACCTACGTCTTCCCCGACAGCCTCTGGGCCTCCAGTCAGGGGCGGAGGCGGGGCGTGGGGGAGCGCCACCTAGGCCCACGGCCTCCATGGGCTCCTGTCACAGGCGGAGGCGGGCCGTGGGGGAGTGACACCTGACTGCCTCTGGGCCTCACGTCACGGGCAGAGGCGGGGCGTGGGGGAGCGGCACCCAGGTCCACGGCCTCCCGGGCCTCCCGTCAGGGGCGGAGGCCGGGCGTGGGGGAGCGCCACCCGACATCCTCTGGGCCTCACGTCACAGGCGGAGGCCGGGCGTGGGGGAGCGCCACCCGACAGCCTCTGCGCCTCACGTCACGGGCGGAGGCGGGGCGTGGGGGAGCGCCACCCAGGCCCACGGCCTTCCCTCAGGACGCTCCTCCCTGCCGTTGACCTTCCCTGGGCCCCGCTCAGCTCTCAGGAGGACAGGCAGGAAGGTTGTCTTCCCTAGGAACCGCACCCCCCCCCCCCACACACACACCCTGCACATTAACCTCGACAGCGGAGAACCTGGCTCCCAGACGACCACAGAGAATCTGGAGGCCTTTTGGTGGTGGGGTCACCCTGTGAGGTCCACCCCAACACAGGATCTCGGAAAACCAGCCAGTTCTGTTTGGGCACAGAAGGCAGCCTGGTTTCAACTGTCAATGGTAAGGATGCGCCTACAGGCCCCTCACAGAGGAGACGAGTTCAGCCCAGAGTCACAGTGAGGTAAGAAAGCCCCAGTCTGGCAGGTAGGCCTCTACAGGTAGGACGGCCATCATCGCCACATCCCTTACCCTCTCGGTTCGCCGAGACCGGCATGCCAGGTCTGAGACCTCGAAGGTCCTTCCTGGAGCGTGTAGCCCCAGACAGAACTACCAGCTGCAGCCAGAAAGCTCCAGGGCTTTCTCTAGGCTCCTCAGAAAGACACCAAGAAAGCCAGGTGAGCGGCAGCAGGATACCTGAGGAGGCCCGGAAGGGGAAGAGCCTGTCCCAGTCCCGTTCACAGTCCCTTCTTTTCTTTCCTCTCTGTTTTCAGATCTGGTTCCTGGTGCAAACCCCCCAGCAGCCACCAGGCCCCGCCTTCAGCTGTCTCACCTCCCAGCACACACCTCCCACTTGTGCTTGTGCTGGTTGCCCTGGAAACCTAAGTGTGGGCTTGAATGGAGTCTAACACACCCAGCAGGGAGATGGAATAGGGCCAGGTGTATTTTTAAAGCTGGTCATCACGAGAAGAGCCTCCTTCCCTGGTCACTGGGTCCCTGCTTCAGGGACTGGCTCACAAATGCAACACAGCTAAACACTGAGCCTCTTGCATGGCTTTAACCTACTGGATAGTTTAAGCAGAAAGTTATCATCTGTATTGTATTTCGGACTTCTGCCTTTTGAGACACTCATGATCTGGCGTGTGTAGTCACTGTGAGATTCTGGAAATAATGAGAGAAAGGCTGACACATTCATTACACACCAGGCGCTTCTTAAAGTTCTTTGTGTTTGTAATTAGCCCACTTAATCTTCACAACTGCTCTCTGAGTGAGATCCTACTCTGAGCCCCATTTTACAGTTAGGGACACTGAGGCACATAGAGGGCGATTGGTCTGCCCAACACCACGAAGCTAAGGGAGACACAAGAGTTGAACCTAAGTAGCATGACACCAGACGCCCCACTCCTAATCAATGGGCCGTTCTGCCTCTGCAACATTCTACCCAGACAGTCCTGATTTGGAAATCTGGCCCTGGCCCTGTGCAACCTCAGGGAAGTGTCTACACCTCTCTGAGTAGTAGTTCCCCTTTTGGTAACACAGGGTTACTAATGTCTTGTGAACGTGTAATCAGAAGTCAGGTATGTAAGAGTCTAGCAGATAGGTAGTGCTCTATGCAAGGTAGCTTTGTTGGTGTTAGTGGGGCTCCCTTGGCAGCTGGACCCCAGCGCTGGTATCGCAGCAGTGGGTGCTAAGCCATAACTGCTACTGTCCACAGGGGCGGGCGGGCAGGCAACTGCACGAGGGCCAGCAGGACCACGGCTGCTGTGTTAACGAGTCCACTGCTGTAGCTCTCAGCAATCACCAGGCCTGAGGGCTTCCAGCTCCTGCCACAAGCCCCTGGGCCTATGCCGGAGGGCTTCTCCAGCAGTGGATGTCACCTGCGAAGCACGTCCCCAGGAGCTGGTGGGTGAGCATCCAGTCCCCTTCTCTCTGAGGTCCCAAGAGTTCTGAGCGCCGGCTGCCCCCAGCCGGAGTCTGCTCGTGACCTCCCTCAGCATCGACTGCCTTCTCTTCCCTGTCTGGATTCCCAGTGCCCTGCTGGGATCACCCCCCCAAACACACCACGTGCACCCAGATCCTCATCTCAGGGTCAGCTCTAGAAGTGAAAGTGAAGTCGCTCAAGTCATGTCTGACTCTTTGCAACACCATGGACTGTAGCCTGCCAGGCTTCTTCGTCCATGAAATTTTCCAGGCAAGAGTACTGGCGTGGGTTGCCATTTGCTTCTCCAGGGTATCTTCCCTACCCAGGGATTGAACCCAGGTCTCCTGCACTGCAGGCAGATGCTTTACCCTCTGAGAGGGATCCAAATGACGATAGTATCCACATG